>NC_133330.1:263493508-263846842 GCF_042186555.1 Aquarana catesbeiana
TATTTCTTTACTATTTATCGGGATTCCCTCAATATATTTTGATTTGCCACATCTGACAACATTATTTTGGTGTTGTTTATTTATTTTTTTTTGGTTTTAAGGCAGATTAGTTCTTTTTGGTTTGTCTTTTTTTCAAGGCTGATTTTTTGGTTTTTGGATTTTTATTTGTACTCCAGAAAACTTTTGTGTGTGTTTTTTGTGTCAAGTTACCACAACATCATTGATATGTTGTTCTATTTAGTCTGTAGGAGATTGTTTGGTGTTGTTGTCCCTTGTTAATTTCACATTTTATGTTAGAAATGTACCTGAATTGTCACCAACAAACTGTCCTTTTTGGATGAAAACACACAGGAGAGTATAATTTCACAAAAAAACCTTTTATTAAGGGCTCACAACTAAACAAAGAGGGAGGCAACGCTGGAGAAACTGCAGAAATTGGTGAAGCCTTGGACCCCCAGGGCAGACATCAATTATTTTCAAGCAAAATTGGTGGCCTGAGGAGTCCTTATCTAAGGGAGTGCAGTCTGGTCCAGAAGTCCCAGAGATCCGGAAAGCAGCAGATGACATCTGTGTCCCCAGGCTGTGGTCATACGAAAGACTGCAGCTTTTGTCAGACCAGACTGAACCCAGGTCATCACTCTCTTGTCTTCCTTCCACGCTTCCTTCCACGCGGTGGCTCTGATGGTGGAGTTGTGGCAGCAGGAGGAGGAGGAGGAGGATGGTCCAACTCAATCACGTCGGTCTTGGGTGTTAGTTCCCCACTCACCCCCTTAGTTAGGACTTTATAAATAAGTTGCTCACACAGGAGGCGTTGACCCTCCTGCATTCCCTGCAGTTTGGTGGCAGCCATGCAGGCAAAGGCCTCTTCAGGAGTGGGTAAGGCTCGGAGGGACGCCGAAGCCTCCTAAATTAGCCTGAGCGCTGAATCCTGCATGGGAATCGCCTTCCTCGCTCTTTTATATGGAAGGCGGAGAGGAGGAACCTGCGATTCAGTCAGGCTGCGACTGGTCCCAGGCTTCTCCTGGCTGCCACTTAGCTCCGCCTCCTCCTGGCTGCCACTAATCCCCGCCTCCTCCTGACTGCCACATTCCAGAGCCTCCTCCTGGCTGAGGTCTTCCTGTGTATGAAAAAGGGACATAGTTTGAGTTTTTTATTCATCAATCACACACAATTTTCACCTCATGACTGTTGCAAATTGAATGTTAACAAATATAACAGACTATCATTCTGAGCCCGGCATTTTTCATTCTTGTCCCAATTTTGGGTGCCCACTACTGTCTATTGATATGTAAAACACTTATTTGAATCAGCAATTAGTGATCAATAATAACATCTAATAAACATCATTTATTTAATGACCAGAAATCTGTAGAACAATGCTATACCTGACTCCAGCTGGGCTCCTCCACTTCTTCCTGGCTGGAAGGCCCAGCTGGGGTGGAAGGAAGAGTGGAAGGAATAGTGGAGAGGGATTCCCTGACTTCAGTGTGGTCTGACAGAAATCGCAGTCTCTCATAGTACCACAGCCTGGGGACATAAACGTCATCTGCTGCAGCTCCGGATCTCTGGGAATCCATGACCTTCTTGCGCTCCCTAAGATAAGTGCTCCTCAGGCCACCAATTTTGGTTTTTAAATAGGGGATGGTTGCTGTGGGGACCACCGGCTTCATCAACTCCAGCAGTTTCTCCAGCGCTGCCTGTCTCTTTTGTTTATTATTGTAATGGGGGTGTCTCACCTGCCACAAATAGGGCAGCTCCCTGTATTTGTCTATGAACAGGGGGAGGAAGTTGTGGTCATTGAAGCCATCCATTTTCTCTGCAAGACACAACACAAGACAAACCCTAAGGTCAGGCCAAACTCCCCTAATCTTGTTACAATATAGGCTTCCATTTCGAAGCAGTATAGGCCCAAGTTTAGATCTTACCTTCGTTATCACGATCGGCGCTTTCGATGCTCCTTCCTCCGCTCACAGATCGTACGTAATACGCACGCGTGTTACGCTTTATACACACTGCGCATGCGTGTAACTCCGCCCGCCCCTGATGTTCTTTCTAGTCTATTCCCCGCCCCTTTTCGTTCTGCGCAGTGGAGGAAGAGCACATGGCGGATACACAGCAGGTGCGTGCTAATTATAGCAACGAGGAGGAGGGGGAGGAAAGCCCGGAGCCTGAAACGTCACGATCCAGAAGGAGACGATTTAAGGCCTCAAACATGTCCTTTGGGGAGATGTTGGAGATGGTGGACATCCTGAAGAAGGCCAACTATGATGGAAAGTATGGACCTTACCCCAACCCCAATGTCAGAAAGGCCAAGATTTGCGAAAGTGGTCAAGAGTCTGCACCGGAAATTCGGGGTACGACGATCGAAAGATCAGCTCAGGAAGCGGTGGTCAGACCTGAAATTACGAGAACATGAGCAGTACAGAAAGATCCGGAGAGTGCAGCAAAAAAGGAAGTAGTTGTCCTGTGTTCCTATTCTTTATGTTTCTTACGTTCGTGCTGCTCCATGTGCTTTTCTTACAAGTGTACATTTTTAAATGGCAACTTTCATGTTCATGGGCACATTATTCGTTCGTATCAAACATTTTTCTTTCGGCCTATAAAACACCATTGTTTAGGCCATATGCATTTGGCCACAATTTTTACGCCCTACTTGTCTGAAACTAATTTGGTTGTGTAGATGGCTTTGTTACTAGAATGAAATGCAAACTAGATTCTGTGTAAGGAGAGAACACTCAGCAGCTGTTTTCACATCTGGACACTGGAGCACTAGTGTGGGACACAAGAACACCATTTTTATTAGGGGGCCACACAGGTGCTCCAGTGTATACTATAGGGGGGGGCTACATCTGTGAAGCTTGTACCAAACAGGTAAAGTATTGAAGCTTGACAAAGGACACTGAAAATGCTCCATTTTGGAACTCTGCCAAAACAGACAATTGTACCCCACTTCCAAGCAATGTTTCCTATTTATAGTTCTGCCATCAAATCTCTGTGTGCTAAGTATAGCATTTTTGTTTTACATAGGGGAGAAAAGACTCAGAGGACACCCCTCATCCGAGGAGACCACAGACCCCCCACCTCTGGAAGAAGGGGAAATCCCACCAACCCAAGAAGAGCAGGAGGAAGAAGACGCGGTAGAACTAGTCACCACAACAGGTGAGTGTCTGCGACCACAGGCTCAGGTAAGAGATGGATGCTGGCATATTTTTGATACCTTTTTTTTGGGGGTTTCTCTCTTTTTAGGTGATTGTGATGTTGTGGATCCAGATCCTTTCACATCAGAAAGTGCCCAGGTCCTGATCGGGGAGATCATGGGGTGTAATTTACAATTGGAAAACCTCAAGAAAAACATCAATGATGTTATTCAAAAAAATAAAAACATCATTGATGTTTTGGGGCGAGTTTAAAACCCCTCCCAATCCCTTTGTTTTTTTGTGTGCTACAATGTTAAAAATGTTTTAGCGATTTTTAGAAAAGCCTAATTTGGAGGATGCACACAGTGTGCCAACATGTGCTATCTGTCATCACGGGAGATCAATGGACGCGTTTTGGGGGTGCAACCCCTTCCTCGATAATAAAGTAGCTGAGAGGAAGGGGTTTCTCCCCCAAAACACGTCCCTTGATCCCCCGTGATGGCAGCTAGCACATGTTGACATTGGGAAATTTGTGTGCATCTTCCAAATTTGGCTTTTCCTGGGGTGACTTCACCCCATCTGAATGCAATATCAAACACAGTTCCAAAATACTCATGTCTGATATTGCCTTCAAATTCTACCAAATGTGAACTTTGTAAGTTCAAGATTTGTGTCTTTCTTGTTGGTTTTACACATGCCTGTTTTATCTTAAATGGACATTTCTTTTTTTTATAATGCTACCCCAAAAATTGTTATACAACAAACATGTTGGTTTGTTTTAAAAACCTTTTCTAAATGCACATGTGATTGTGCAGGTATGAAAAAGATTGTTAATCAAGAATGTGTGGATTATTGTGTCAACGCTACAACACTTTGGTGGTGATGTAATTGGTGTTTTCTGTGAAAATGGGGGTTATTTCCGAAGGGCAAATCCTCTTTGCACTACAGGTGCAGTTTCAGTGCAGTTTCAAGTGCACTTGTAGTGCAAAGTGTCTTTGCCTTTAGTAAATAACACCCAACAGTGCTTTGTATAAGGTTACACAATCACGCCATTTTCTGGACTCAACACATTTCTGTCAGGGTCAGCTAAAACAAACACAAGCAGTAAATGTCAACAAAGATTTTCTTTTTTTTTGTTTTTTATTTGATAAAGGCTTCACAAATTTGCTGGCATATTGATGGCCCCCCTACCCGCAAAGAACTCCAAGTATCGTAACCGGACATCACGGGCACTCAGGGAGGGCAAGCCAGGACGGCCACTTTCAAGCGCCGTCAGTGTTGTTTCATGTATCATTCCGGCCTCAGGCCCAACTGAGCCAGCATAGTTGGCCGAATGTTTGCATAAAAAGTTATGGAGAATACAGCACGCCAGGATTATATGATTAAGTTTATATTCCGCCATATGGATGGGTGTCAGAAATAGGCGGAACCAGCTGGCCAGGATTCCAAATGTGTTCTCCACCACTCTTCTGGCCAGCCGGTAATTAAAAACCCTCTGTTCCGGGGTGAGGGTCCTCATAGGGAATGGTCGCATAAGATGGTCCCCCAGCGCAAACGCTTCATCAGCAACGAAGACGAATGGGAGTCCTTCCACATTGTCCTCTGGAGGTGGCAAGTCCAAGCTGCCATTCTGGAGATGCCTGTAAAACTCCGTCTGGGCGATGACTCCACCATTGGACATCCGGCCATTCTTCCCCACGCCCACATACAAGAAGTCGTAATTAGCCGACACCACCGCCAACATCACAATACTATTGAACCCCTTATAGTTGAAATAGTACGACCCCGAGTTGGGTGGTGGGATGATGTGGACGTGTTTCCCATCAATTGCCCCTCCGCAGTTAGGAAAGTCCCACCGCTGGGCAAAGTGGGAGGCCACAGTCTGCCATTCCTGTGGCGTGGAAGGAAACTGTTGAGGAAAACAAAAATAAATTACTATTTTTGCACATAAACATGGCAAGCAGATTAGACACAAACATTCTTGGCTAACCTCCAGATAGCATTTATTAAGGGGAATTTAACAACACAAAAGTATAAGGTACACCTATCATATCCCCCCCCTCTCAAGGGCCATTTCTAACATTATGGGAGGGTGGGGGGGAATCTTGGACAGGTAACCCTCTCCACTTCATTGAGAGATGAATGTCTAAATACAGGGTATTACTTGGAACAGCCCCTCCTTAGTTACACTATTGGCAGCCCACTGGACAGGTAAGAAGTGTCATAATACAAAGATATAAATACACACTGTACACATTTGAGCACATTTGGCCATTCTGCTATTACCTATCAAGATAATAATAGTATACAAAAACTTAAAACAGTACCATTTGAAAGTATACAGGCAGGCCCTTGCACTACATGCTTTGGGTAATTCATCCATAAATCTGAGCACAAAAGAGATGGGTATAGTGTGTATGGGTTTGGCAAAGTCAGCAGATAGATGATTGAGGATAGATAGAGAATTGGGATCAGCTGACTTAGCAGTTGGGGGGAGGGAGGGTTAATAAAAATGATTTGGGGACACCACAAAAAAAAGCCTCTGGCACTCTGCCTGAATTTAAAGCACAAATCACATTTCTAAACATTTTAGGGGGTGTTTGGGGTAAAGCACTACTATGGAGCTGATAAAATACATTGTTAAGTGACTACATGAGGTGAATATAGGGCCAGGAGAACATGCTGGGGAGGTTATTGAAGGCCAATCTGTATGAAGGACTAAAAAATTAATTACAGAAAAATCCAGCATGCATGAGGACAAAGGGGACATTCACAGCATATTACAATCATGGTAATTAGGGAATGAGGAAAGAAATACAATATATTATCAAACATTAAATACAATAAAATGTGATATTAAAGGATAAAAATCTTACCTTCATATACTCCTTCTGCAGGACCTGGATGATGGCAGAACAGCTCTCTGGGATAATGATCCCCAGAGCCTGGGGGGAGATGCCTGTCGAGAACTTGAGGTCCTGCAGGCTTCTCCCTGTCGCCAAGTACCGCAGGGTAGCGACGAGCCTCTGCTCCGGAGTGATGGCTTGCCTCATGCAGGTATCCTGCCTGCTGATATAGGGGGTCAGCGAAGCCAGCAGACGGTGAAACACGGGGGCCGTCATCCTGAGAAAGTTCATGAAATCATCAGGATTATTCTCACGGATCTCACGGAGCAAAGGCATATGAGAGAACTGGTCACGCTGAAGCAACCAATTCTTGGTACATGAACTCCTCCCCACCCTGTTCATGGACTGGACTTGTGTCAAGGTCAGGACCTCAACACCAAGCCCCCACACAGCACGAGCTCTACGAGGAGTACGTACACGAAACATGGCTAGAAAACGGTCGGCTGCTCAGAACGAAGTAACAGAACGCACTGAAGAACAGCAAGGACTGTGAAGAGCGACCTGAAAAACAGTAACGAACTAACAAGAACACAATGACTAATTAAAGTCACGTGGAACTTGCTTGCACGCACTGAAGAGCAGATACAAACCCACAAGCACAAACTGAACCGCAGAAAACGGTCTGAAAGCCACGAGTCTGAAAAAGCTTGAATCGTCTCTCACCAAACTTTTACTAACACGAGATTAGCAAAAGGAGCCCAAAGGGTACCGCGCTTGGTTCTGAACTGGCCTTTTCTAGTCTCGTCGTACGTGGTTGATGTCACCGCGTTGTTGGCGATCGGAAATTCTGACAACTTTGTGCGACCGTGTGTACACAAAACAAGTTTGAGCCAACATCCGTCGGAAAAAATCCTAGGATTTTGTTGTCGGAATGTCCGAACAAAGTCCGACCGTGTATACGAGGCATTAGAGTTTTTTTCTATCACTTTGGCCACTTGTTTTGGATACAAATATACACTTTTTGGTCATACAAGCACTTGCATTTTATTACATTGGTGTGAAGTGTGACTCATCTTTGAGGGTCCGCTTTTCAGCTGATGGGCAGCGCCATTTACCTCTTTGTATATATTTATAAATAGCTTGCTCCACTAGTGGAGTTTTTTAGGGGAGGCAGCAGCCCAGTTCACACCTAAACGCGGAATCTAACCAATTATACATGAATGCATCTGTGTCTGCACTGAAGAAGGAGCATCCACACTGGACACCTGGATTGCACCTCCACTGCACCAATCACACTGACAGACACATGGCCAAGGAGCTTTGTACTAGGGGTGGGCGAAGCCTGATGGGGAACTGAGAGACTAGTTTCTCATCAGGTCCACTATACTTTAGATTGAGAGAGCATGGCAATAGGCAGATCCGTAACCGCTATTCAGTCCAATAGTAGCTTTCAAATCCACCAACTGCAGTGGGGCTGGGGATATGGCTCTGTGTGGAAAGCTGTCACATACAGAACAGCTTTCCACAGGCATGGCCTGCTCTGTCTGCCGTTGTACCTCCGTACCCCAGCTCAGAGTTGGACTCAATTACCACCAGTTTCCCAATCTGACAACTGGCAGAAATTCTTTAAGAATTTTTCACTGCTATAATGACAGATTCTTAAAGTGGCAGTAGAAGAATGATCTGAATTTGCTGCACATGTCGGTAGTGTTAATGACACTGCCACAAATTCTTGCCTGAATTAAGCATTAAAAAAAATTTAAAAATACTAAAGTTAGCTCGATTTGTTTGTATAATGTGAAAGATGATGTTACGCTGAGTAAATTCATCCCTAAAATGTCACGCTTTAAAATTGAGCACACTTGTCACATGGCGCCACTTCAGTACTTAAAAATCTCCAAAGGCGGCACTGTAAAAATTCTTACAGGTTACATGTTTAGCATTACAGAGGAGGTTTAGTGCTAGAATTATTGCTCTCGCTCTAATGATCGCGGCTTATGTAACCTGTGTGTATCTGGCTCTGATACTAGCCAGTGTCTCACCAGCCACTAACCTCACCACACTTCCCTGGTGTGTATATCTAATTTTACTGGCAATCGTTACAAAGGTTCTTAATCAATCTTTTTTAATCCTTATACATTTACGATAATTCTCCCGCTCTACAAGACTCTGGTCCGGCCGCACCTGGAGTATGGTGTCCAGTTCTGGGCACCAGTCCTCAGGAGGGACGTACTGGAAATGGAGCGAGTACAAAGAAGGGCAACAAAGCTAATAAAGGGTCTGGAGGATCTTAGTTATGAGGAAAGGTTGCGAGCACTGAACTTATTCTCTCTGGAGAAGAGACGCTTGAGAGGGGATATGATTTCAATTTACAAATACTGTACTGGTGACCCCACAATAGGGATAAAACTTTTTCGCAGAAGAGAGTTTAATAAGACTCGTGGCCACTCATTACAATTAGAAGAAAAGAGGTTTAACCTTAAACTACGTAGAGGGTTCTTTACTGTAAGAGCGGCAAGGATGTGGAATTCCCTTCCACAGGCGGTGGTCTCAGCGGGGAGCATTGATAGCTTCAAGAAACTATTAGATAATCACCTGAATGACCGCAATATACAGGGATATGTAATGTAATACTGACACATAATCACACACATAGGTTGGACTTGATGGACTTGTGTCTTTTTTCAACCTCACCTACTATGTAACTATGTAACATGATGTTTTAATGGAATGCAGATTTGGATTATCAATGATGTGGATGTGTTTAATAAAGGACACTATGGGATGGAGGTGGTGTTAATAAGCCTAAGGCTTTTCTGCATAATTATACACTGCCCCTACCTTTCTGTTTTTTTTGCCCTTATAGTCTGTGCTCGTGCAGAGTGTCACGTGACTTGAGAAAGCGCATGCATTCAAAAGGCGTTAAGTCATGGTGACACCCTGACACTTCGGTATGCGTTCCACCATCTACAGTGGCCCCCCCCCCCGCTCCGCCTGACTTCCGGCACGGCTCTGTGACGTCACGTCCGGCACCCGAGCTCATATGCTGCGTCCTTGCATAGAGGATTACTCAGGGTTTCTGGGCACAATTCACAGCAGTTCCGTTTGCAAGCGGTGCTTTTTGTCATGCCATCTCCACCCACAGACAAGCATAAAGAGAAACAGGAAGGGGGCGGTAGAAAGTCCCCTTAAAAAAGATGGTCCGCTCAAGAACAAACTTTTAAGAACCTGAAAAACTTTATTGTGTCATAATACTAAATAGTACAATAATCCACTAACCATGTATATTTAAAAATAGGGCAAAAAAGTCCTATTGTGTGCTGGTGGCCACCACAGACATTACACATACATCATGGATTCATGCACTCACACTCATCAAAATAATGTCACTGAGGACCATGCAATTTTCATAGAGTTCCTAAGCCAGAGTGGCTACATGAATAATAGACTTTCGGTCCTTCTTAAGTAAGGTGCAAGTGCTAATGATAAATGAGGGTTCCTTCAGATGTGAACCAATAGCCAGTTAGACATATGTATGTGTCAAAACCGACAAGGTGAAAAGCAAGAGTGTCCTGGTTGGTTGGTAAAGAGTGGCAACTCCAGGGGGGGGGGGCAAGCTCACATTAATTACATGGAGGATGGACGGAGAATGGCCATTGATAAGATGCCTCCTATATGTAAAGGTACAGTTTAGCTCACCGTCTGGCGTCTTCAATAGAGAGGTGATAGAGCCCAGGAGAGTTGCTGACAGCCGCACTAGTGTGGGTTGAGGACACGTTCATGCGGCGTGTACGTCTATTATGGACATGAGCTGTTGCTTCCGGGTCTCCTCCAGCAAGGTGTAGGGTGAGTCGCAGGGTTCAAACGTATTGGCGTTTCATACCTAGTGGGTTAGGCAATCAAAGGAGACGCTCAACGTCAGTGTTCACCGCAAGGGCTCAACCTGATGTCCGAGATCCGATCGAGACAATCAGGATATTCACATCCAGTTACGGGGGTATCCTCATTGATGTGTGAGGGTCTGTGTGCCACCTGCACATGGGTCAGATGCTAGGCGCTTACGCGTTTCGCTTGTTTCCAAGCTTCTTCAGAGCTAGTGTGGTGTCGGTAGCTGACTGTTTAAATAGCCTTGCGGCTAATATTCAATTTCCTGTCATCATGATCAGCACCTGAATACCATAGCCTAACCTTAATTACATTCACCAAAATGTGCCAATCACACTCATGCATACATCTATGTTACGAATTCAGACAAACCATTGATGGTAGTGAATACATAGAGGTTCAATCTGATTGGCTTGTGTATGTGGTCAGATTCAAATATTACACTTCCCACCATTATAGGAAATGGTAGGGGGGAGACTTGTCAAACAGTCGCTATTAATGCATGGGGCCCATAGTCAGAGAGTGCTGCGTTATCGATCTGATCGGTACATATATAGCCATATAGTGGACACAAAATGAAATGATAAAGATAACATTATATAAGGGTGAGAAGGGACAATCTGTCATTTCAATTAAATTACATCTCACACATTATATACAATCATCCAAACCAAAGGGCAAAAATATCGTAGCAATTGAACAGAGTAAACGATTAATGTATGGTCAAATAACAAACACACAAGAAATGAGACAATTGAAATAAAAAGTGGAACAGGCTATCATTCCAATTAAATTGAATTGCAACTCACATCTTGTGTGTTGTCATCCAGCCATGGGACAAAGATATTATTGCTAATGAAATTGCAAGTAAAATCGCACATGATAGCTGGATATAGAATAATTCCAAGCGATCTAGATATACAGTTACGCTTGGACATTCCGATATCATTGCCCCTATATGAGATGACAAGGTAGTATGTTATGCAGATTGTTGTTGAGATATACAGCCCCTAATCAAAGGGCACTGCAGCATCAATCTGATCAGTTAGTATTTGGCCAGATGAGTGACACGGACTAAAGTAAAGAGAGATCATAGATTGCCATTTCACATAGATTGCATCTCACACATTAGATACTATCATCCATGTGGAAGGCAAGGATATTGTTGTAAATCAAATTGCATACAGTCTGTTTTCTTAGAAAATACCGATCACAGTCAGGAGAAGATGTAGGTCCCCAGTCGAAGTTTATTACACTCCGGAAGAGTGCAATTAGATTATTAACTATTAAATCATTGTTCCAAAAAAGGGGACAAATTAAATTCATTATTCAATCCGGAAGGTTGCATACTATTTAAATAGAAGATCCACATCTTCTCCTTCTGGTATAGGATCTTGTCAAAATCTCCACGTCTATGGGGTAAGTTAAGTCTATATATACCCTTAACCTTAAGGCCATCTGGTTTACCTTCGTGTTTTTCAAGGAAATGTAAGGATAGAGGCCGGTCATCATCCTTATTGAGGATGCTCTGGATGTGCTCGCCAGTTCTGATTTTTAGTTCTCTTTTGGTCTTACCAACATAAATAAGACCACACGGGCAAGTCAACATATAGACTACCCGTGTGGTTGTACAGTTAATGAAACTGTTGATTTTAAACTGTCTTTTATTGTCAGAACTGGCGAACACATCCGTTCTATCCACATACCTACACACATGGCATCTGCCACAACTGTACATACCCCTCAAAGGTGGGAGGTCAGTAAGCCAGCTGCGTTTTTTGGGGCGGTTGTACTCTGAATGTACCAGACGGTCCCTCAGATTTGTTGCTCTACGAGCAGTGAGCAGGGGTTTTTTACTGACAAGCTTTCCCAAAATGGGGGCCTCAGACAAGATATGCTAGTGACGGCCCAAGATTTCTTTAATTTGGTCCCACTGGGTACCAAATTTGGTAATAATTCTTAGGGGAGGATGACTTGGGGTTTTTCCCTTTTCTTTGGTGGAGTTCATCAATAGGGACGATCTATTTGTTTGCAGTGCTCTTTTTTTAGCACGTCTGATACATGCATGCGAGTAACCCCTGTCACGAAACCTCCCATATAGATCATACATTTCCCTGTGAAAATCCCCTTCCTCCGTGCAATTCCTTCTTGCACGGAGAAACTGTCCCACGGGAATACCCCGTATAAGGGATGTGGGATGGTGGCTAGATGCCAACAGCAAAGTATTTGCCGCTGTGTCTTTTTCGAAAGGTTTTTGTATGCAGCCTATCATCCTTTACAAATACCGTGAGGTCCAAAAATGACAATTCGTTGGTGTCATACGTATATGTTAATTTGATGTTACGATCATTGTCATTAAGTTCCTCAATGAATTGTATCAATTCAGATGGTAGGCCGTCCCAAATCATGATCACATCATCGATGTACCTCAGCCACAGGCGACAGTGGCTGAGGTACATCGGCGAGGGGTACACGCATTCATATTCCCAGAGGCCAAGGTGCAGGCATGCATATGATGGGGCCCATGGGGCACCCATCGAAGTGCCTCTAATTTGTTTGTAGTATATCCCGAGAAATTGGAAAAAGTTATTTTCTAACATGAATTGCAACAATTCAATGATGAATTCATTTTGCCCTGCTAGTAATGGGAATTTATTGTCTAAAAAGAATTGTGTCGCTGCTAACCCCCATCTGTGGGGAATCGATGTGTATAACGATTCTACATCGATTCCAACAAGTAACATGCCTTTGGGTAATGATATATCTTCCAAATGCCTCAAGACATCCGGTGTATCCTGAACATATGATGGTAGTTCATGTACAAGTTCTTTAATCAGTGAGTCCACATACTTCCCGACCCTTTCAAGGGGACCCTTCACAGCCGATACTATCGGTCTCCCCGGGGGGTCGGTGATGGACTTATGTAATTCGGGGATGGTATATAGGGTGGGGGTGTTGAAATCACTAACACTGAGATATTCACATTCTTTTTTAATAATTAGACCTGCCTCAAGGGCTAATTCAAGTTTAAAGTTTAAATCTGACACCATTTTAGGGAAGGGGTTCTGATGTAACCTTAAGTACGTGGATCCATCACGAAGGAGGCTTTTCACCTTGTCGGTTTTGACACATACATATGTCTAACTGGCTATTGGTTCACATCTGAAGGGACCCTCATTTATCATTAGCACTTGCACCTTACTTAAGAAGGACCGAAAGTCTATTATTCATGTAGCCACTCTGGCTTAGGAACTCTATGAAAATTGCATGGACCCGGGTCCTCAGTGACATTATTTTGATGAGTGTGAGTGCATGAATCCATGATGTATGTGTAATGTCTGTGGTGGCCACCAGCACACAATAGGACTTTTTTGCCCTATTTTTAAATATACATGGTTAGTGGATTATTGTACTATTTAGTATTATGACACAATAAAGTTTTTCAGGTTCTTAAAAGTTTGTTCTTGAGCGGACCATCTTTTTTAAGGGGACTTTCTCCCGCCCCCTTCCTTTTTCTCTTTATATATGCCCTTATGGTCCATTGAACAACCATTTGATTGCTTGTCAGCTATACACCGTGGAGCTGATCAACAAATGATATGGGTGACATTAGGAGTACAATAATTTAATAAATTACGTTAGCGGGTGGAATATTCCCCTCCCCCCCCCTATCTCTCTCCCTTCCTCTTAGAACCTATTTTTGGATGAATTTAAGGTGTCCGCCTCCCCCTTCTTTTTATATGCATTATTATAGGATTTGACTTCCTTTCTGGACCCTTAGTCTCCTTGTCAGATAGCAACATCATCCACCCCATGTTTTTTAATACCACACTAAAGTGCATATTCTTAGGATCAGACTCTATAATCACTTTTTAAGTACATCTATATTGGCTTGTCAGGCAACTGCTCTATAATCCCTGACTGAATTATTGTTCCTCTCTTCCTAACCCCCTCTCTCCCCGACCCTTCCCCCCCCTTTCCCCCCCCTCTCCTTCTCCCCTTCTCTTCCCCCCCCCCCTTTCCCTCCCCTCTCCCATTTCTTCCCCTCTCCCTCCCCCTCCTACCCCCCCCTCCCTATCCCCGGAACAATGGCCTACCTATTGGCAAATGAGATTGACTTGGAAATACAGTCTGCGTTTTCCAGTGAATCTCCAGCCGCATCCGACCATGATGAGACTCTTAGGAAATTATTCAAGAATCATAAAAAACTAACAATAAAATATCTTAATAGGAAATGGGATATTTCTTCATTGAAGTCCCATATTGAACATAAAGTCATACCCAGAGGACTGAGGGAAAAGGTAGTACCTGCTGCCCACCTACACACACCGAGATTCTTGGAAATATGGAAACAAAGTTGTCTTGAACGTGGACTAGCAGTTCTGCATATGATTATTAATGAGGAACAAACACAACTAGATGACATCAAAAAAGAGATTGATATTAGTGCACAACTGCTAGAACCATATAAAAATGATCAGGACTTTAATAAATACAATGACTCGCTCAAAAAGGAGGTTGAAAAAACACAAAAAACCCTCAAATCCACCAAACAAGAGAAATTCAAACAGAATCTTTTAGATTGGGAGAAAGGAGATGTCTTTGACCCCACAGTACCCCGAGGGAGGAGTAGATCACGTAAGGGTAGGAGAAATCGATCAGGCACATCTAGACCCAGATACACATCCACTGATAGTGACCCTGAACAATCAGAAAAAACTGTGGCTTTTTTAGACCAGGAAGGGGATGCCATCCCCAGGACAGGCACCCAACCAATTACACCTATGACCAAAACCCAGGCTCAAACCAACAGAGGAAATCGGGGAAAAGGAAAAGAAGGAAGAGAAAACCAAAGGGTACTCAGGTCAGGGCCACGCAAGTTCTAGATAGCCAACAAAATCTACCCAGTGACCCATCAGAAAAACCACAACCAGATCTGAAGGTTGTCAACCTATCAGATTTCCCCCTAAACCACCATCATATCTCCCTGTTACAAAAGGGTCTAACATTCTCTCCCACTACAACGATGAGTGAGTTTGAGGTTTTTAAAGATATCAATTTGTTTTTGAGGAAACAAATTTTTAGGTACTGGCACGCAAAGAGGGACACTCAAGATACAGATATGGACCAGTTAGATAAACAAGAGCGGGAATCTCTTGAGGCCCTGATTGCCCTTCTTGATGAAAATCAAGAATGGAACTCAGAAGGGGAAGCTATCCAGCTGTCACCGAGTTGCCCCCGCCCATCCCAATTGACGATTAAATCCCAAAAAATGCCCCCCCTGTCCAAACATAGACACATTCAGTTCTTCCTGGAACAGGTAAAAAGGGATCTTGCTGGGGTCAACTGGGAGTATAAAGGACATGACAATCTCAGTCGTGAAGAGAGAAGGGCCCTACGGGAACTAGAGAACGCAAAAGATATTGTCATTAAAGCAAGTGACAAAGGAGGCAACACGGTCCTCATGTCCCATACCCTATACGAGGAACAAACCATGCTTCTCCTTCGTGATGGATCCACGTACTTAAGGTTACATCAGAACCCCTTCCCTCAAATGGTGTCAGATTTAAACTTTAAACTTGAATTAGCCCTTGAGGCAGGTCTAATTATTAAAAAAGAATGTGAATATCTCAGTGTTAGTGATTTCAACACCCCCACCCTATATACCATCCCCAAATTACATAAGTCCATCACCGACCCCCCGGGGAGACCGATAGTATCGGCTGTGAAGGGTCCCCTTGAAAGGGTCGGGAAGTATGTGGACTCACTGATTAAAGAACTTGTACATGAACTACCATCATATGTTCAGGATACATGGGATGTCTTGAGGCATTTGGAAGATATATCATTACTCAAAGGCATGTTACTTGTTGGAATCGATGTAGAATCGTTATACACATCGATTCCCCACAGATGGGGGTTAGCAGCGACACAATTCTTTTTAGACAATAAATTCCCATTACTAGCAGGGCAAAATGAATTCATCATTGAATTGTTGCAATTCATGTTAGAAAATAACTTTTTCCAATTTCTCGGGATATACTACAAACAAATTAGAGGCACTTCGATGGGTGCCCCATGGGCCCCATCATATGCATGCCTGCACCTTGGCCTCTGGGAATATGAATGCGTGTACCCCTCGCCGATGTACCTCAGCCACTGTCGCCTGTGGCTGAGGTACATCGATGATGTGATCATGATTTGGGACGGCCTACCATCTGAATTGATACAATTCATTGAGGAACTTAATGACAATGATCGTAACATCAAATTAACATATACGTATGACACCAACGAATTGTCATTTTTGGACCTCACGGTATTTGTAAAGGATGATAGGCTGCATACAAAAACCTTTCGAAAAGACACAGCGGCAAATACTTTGCTGTTGGCATCTAGCCACCATCCCACATCCCTTATATGGGGTATTCCCGTGGGACAGTTTCTCCGTGCAAGAAGGAATTGCACGGAGGAAGGGGATTTTCACAGGGAAATGTATGATCTATATGGGAGGTTTCGTGACAGGGGTTACTCGCATGCATGTATCAGACGTGCTAAAAAAAGAGCACTGCAAACAAATAGATCGTCCCTATTGATGAACTCCACCAAAGAAAAGGGAAAAACCCCAAGTCATCCTCCCCTAAGAATTATTACCAAATTTGGTACCCAGTGGGACCAAATTAAAGAAATCTTGGGCCGTCACTAGCATATCTTGTCTGAGGCCCCCATTTTGGGAAAGCTTGTCAGTAAAAAACCCCTGCTCACTGCTCGTAGAGCAACAAATCTGAGGGACCGTCTGGTACATTCAGAGTACAACCGCCCCAAAAAATGCAGCTGGCTTACTGACCTCCCACCTTTGAGGGGTATGTACAGTTGTGGCAGATGCCATGTGTGTAGGTATGTGGATAGAACGGATGTGTTCGCCAGTTCTGACAATAAAAGACAGTTTAAAATCAACAGTTTCATTAACTGTACAACCACACGGGTAGTCTATATGTTGACTTGCCCGTGTGGTCTTATTTATGTTGGTAAGACCAAAAGAGAACTAAAAATCAGAACTGGCGAGCACATCCAGAGCATCCTCAATAAGGATGATGACCGGCCTCTATCCTTACATTTCCTTGAAAAACACGAAGGTAAACCAGATGGCCTTAAGGTTAAGGGTATATATAGACTTAACTTACCCCATAGACATGGAGATTTTGACAAGATCCTATACCAGAAGGAGAAGATGTGGATCTTCTATTTAAACAGTATGCAACCTTCCGGATTGAATAATGAATTTAATTTGTCCCCTTTTTTGGAACAATGATTTAATACTTAATAATCTAATTGCACTCTTCCGGAGTGTAATAAACTTCGACTGGGGACCTACATCTTCTCCTGACTGTGATCGGTATTTTCTAAGAAAACAGATTGTATGCAATTTGATTTACAACAATATCCTTGCCTTCCACATGGATGATAGTATCTAATGTGTGAGATGCAATCTATGTGAAATGGCAATCTATGATCTCTCTTTACTTTAGTCCGTGTCACTCATCTGGCCAAATACTAACCGATCAGATTGATGCTGCAGTGCCCTTTGATTAGGGGCTGTATATCTCAACAACAATCTGCATAACATACTACCTTGTCATCTCATATAGGGGCAATGATATTGGAATGTCCAAGCGTAACTGTATATCTAGATCGCTTGGAATTATTCTATATCCAGCTATCATGTGCGATTTTACTTGCAATTTCATTAGCAATAATATCTTTGTCCCATGGCTGGATGACAACACACAAGATGTGAGTTGCAATTCAATTTAATTGGAATGATAGCCTGTTCCACTTTTTATTTCAAATGTCTCATTTCTTGTGTGTTTGTTATTTGACCATACATTAATCGTTTACTCTGTTCAATTGCTACGATATTTTTGCCCTTTGGTTTGGATGATTGTATATAATGTGTGAGATGTAATTTAATTGAAATGACAGATTGTCCCTTCTCACCCTTATATAATGTTATCTTTATCATTTCATTTTGTGTCCACTATATGGCTATATATGTACCGATCAGATCGATAACGCAGCACTCTCTGACTATGGGCCCCATGCATTAATAGCGACTGTTTGACAAGTCTCCCCCCTACCATTTCCTATAATGGTGGGAAGTGTAATATTTGAATCTGACCACATACACAAGCCGATCAGATTGAACCTCTATGTATTCACTACCATCAATGGTTTGTCTGAATTAGTAACATAGATGTATGCATGAGTGTGATTGGCACATTTTGGTGAATGTAATTAAGGTTAGGCTATGGTATTCAGGTGCTGATCATGATGACAGGAAATTGAATATTAGCTGCAAGGCTATTTAAACAGTCAGCTACCGACACCACACTAGCTCTGAAGAAGCTTGGAAACAAGCGAAACGCGTAAGCGACTAGCATCTGACCCATGTGCAGGTGGCACACAGACCCTCACACATCAATGAGGATACCCCCGTAACTGGATGTGAATATCCTGATTGTCTCGATCGGATCTCGGACATCAGGTTGAGCCCTTGCGGTGAACACTGACGTTGAGCGTCTCCTTTGATTGCCTAACCCACTAGGTATGAAACGCCAATACGTTTGAACCCTGCGACTCACCCTACACCTTGCTGGAGGAGACCCGGAAGCAACAGCTCATGTCCATAATAGACTTACACGCCGCATGAACGTGTCCTCAACCCACACTAGTGCGGCTGTCAGCAACTCTCCTGGGCTCTATCACCTCTCTATTGAAGACGCCAGACGGTGAGCTAAACTGTACCTTTACATATAGGAGGCATCTTATCAATGGCCATTCTCCGTCCATCCTCCATGTAATTAATGTGAGCTTGCCCCCCCCCCCTTGGAGTTGCCACTCTTTACAAACCAACCAGGACACTCTTGCTTTTCACCTTGTCGGTTTTGACACATACATATGTCTAACTGGCTATTGGTTCACATCTGAAGGAACCCTCATTTATCATTAGCACTTGCACCTTACTTAAGAAGGACCGAAAGTCTATTATTCATGTAGCCACTCTGGCTTAGGAACTCTATGAAAATTGCATGGACCCGGGTCCTCAGTGACATTATTTTGATGAGTGTGAGTGCATGAATCCATGATGTATGTGTAATGTCTGTGGTGGCCACCAGCACACAATAGGACTTTTTTGCCCTATTTTTAAATATACATGGTTAGTGGATTATTGTACTATTTAGTATTATGACACAATAAAGTTTTTCAGGTTCTTAAAAGTTTGTTCTTGAGCGGACCATCTTTTTTAAGGGGACTTTCTCCCGCCCCCTTCCTTTTTCTCTTTATATATGCCCTTATGGTCCATTGAACAACCATTTGATTGCTTGTCAGCTATACACCGTTGAGCTGATCAACAAATGATATGGGTGACATTAGGGGTACAATAATTTAATAAATTACGTTAGCGGGTGGAATATTCCCCCCCCCCCCCCCCATCTCTCTCCCTTCCTCTTAGAACCTATTTTTGGATGAATTTAAGGTGTCCTCCTCCCCCTTCTTTTTACCCACAGACAAGCAGCCTTTACATCGACATCCAGTGATGGGACATTGTTGCAGAGCCACCCGGTCAGGAGTGTTTTACACATTATGGATTTTTATACAGAGGCCAGTGTGGTTGAATTTTAATATGACTCCAATGCTTGATCAATAAAATTGTGTGTTTTGCCATATTGAGATTCTGATGAACTGGTTCCTTCACCCCAACTGGGCACTGCATATCTTTTGGATGATTTAAGTGTGGGAACTTAGCACAAGTTCTAATCGCTGACACAGCGACTATTTGATGTGTCTTTCCTTTTAAGGAGCTTACAATTTAGACAATTTATCATTTTACTACAAGCCCCATCAGTACAATGTTTATTTTTACAATGTATATTTTTTCAATATACAGTATATGTACACAGGGGGCAGCTATATACTGATCAGTACATGCAGTTCCTACTGTGTACATTGCAGTGCTTCACAGTGGCTTAACATTCATTAACCTCTAGGAAAATTTCTCTTGGAAAGTGCAAATTCCCTTGCATAATGAACAGCCTAACTGCTTTTAGTAAATCAACCCCTATATGTCTAATATTATATGTGTATGTTTGTGGACACAAAGTGGAAAATATACATTTTCAAATGGGAATCACTTTAACTTTGCATTCAACAAATTGTTATTCCATTTGGTGTAGTTTAGCCATATTTATTGGGTAGCAGAGTTCAGCACATTGCACGACAACACTCATCTGTGGTAATAGTTCTTCAGCTTTCTCAGTAAGTAATACATAAAGCCTCTGTACTCTGCAGACTAATACAGCTGTTATTAAAGGATTTGAATACATTTGCGTCTGTGGCTTGGGAATTGTTATTTTTGTTTTTTAATCTAATTACTTTTGGATGACACACAAACCAAACATTCCTGTGTTTTACTGCCAGTCCTGAAATTCAGATCTTTCAGCGTGATGCTGTGTGTGTGGTTTGCAAAACTTGGTTTGTAGTTCTAAAGATATAAGAAAATCCCAGGTGGATTAAGAACGCTAATCGTTTTTGTGACAAACAAATATTCTAAGTCACATAACACTTCTGGATTGTTAAAAGTGACAAGGGGGAAATACGATCCTGTGCTGACCACCATCTGTAGTTGTCTAGAGCCACATCCACAGAACGTGTGCAAAATTCAGCTAAGACCTACAGAACACCATCTTTTGGGAGACTTGCTTCAAACTTGATCCGACAATTCCGTTTGCATGTATGTTCTGCTGTTGTTGAAATTGTTAGGACCTAATACAGGTGAGCATTTTTCAGTTTTACCCTCGGTCACACCGGTGCGACTTCAGGCTTGACATACGATTTACAAATCGTACCTAAAGTAGCTTCTAGTGGATTTCTTTGCCAGTGTCTTAATAGATACGATTTCAAGTAGTACGATTTGAGAGGTAGTTCATGTATTACTTTTTCAGAACTTCAGCACAATTTCACTGCCGTAGACTATAATGTAAATCGTGCTGCAAATCATACCTGTGTCCTTATCAACACTAGTTGAGCCTGAAAGAGGTGAAAGACTAACCATATAACATCACTGTTTCTGTTTTTTCTGTGACATGGACAGCCCCTCTCATAAAGTAGCACTGAAGTCATATCAAATCCAGTGGCGGCCCGTCCATAGGGGGCGCCTGGGCGCCGCCCCCCCCCCCCCCCTCCAGGCAGCAAAAAAAAAAGTAAAAAAAAAAAAGGTCCTTAAGTGCACTGTGTTCGGACCCCGGATACAGTGCGTCGCTGGACACAGTGCACTTATAGGAAGCGCCACGTCTATGCAATCACGAGATTGCAGACGTGGCGCTGTATTTGCGGGCGTTTAGCCCGCCTTGGGGCGTTTTCTGAAGCGCCAAGTAGCTTCCGCTCGGCCATAGTAATACATACTACAGGCGCCGGGCGGAAGCTACTTGGCACTTCAGATTTGACTGACATCTGCCCTGAGTCAGATGTCACTTCCTGATTCTCTCTCTCATTGCGCCCGAGAGAGGAAACAGGAAGAATGCTGGTGCCAGTGTGAGGAGGAGGACACCGCAGGAGACTGAAGGTAAGTACCGCTGTGTGGAGAATGGGGGGGACACCTGCTGTGGGGGGCTCTGATGGGGGACACCTGCTGTGGGGGGCTCTGATGGGGGACACCTGCTGTGGGGGGCTCTGATGGGGGACACCTGCTGTGGGGGGCTCTGATGGGGACACCTGCTGTGGGGGGCTCTGATGGGGACACCTGCTGTGGGGGGCTCTGATGGGGACACCTGCTGTGGGGGGACTCTGATGGGGGACACCTGCTGTGGGGGGCTCTGATGGGGACACCTGCTGTGGGGGGCTCTGATGGGGGACACCTGCTGTGGGGGGACTCTGATGGGGGACACCTGCTGTGGGGGGCTCTGATGGGGACACCTGCTGTGGGGGGCACTGATGGGGACACCTGCTGTGGGGGGCTCTGATGGGGGACACCTGTTGTGGGGGGCTCTGATAGGGGACACCTGCTGTGGGGGGCTCTGATGGGGACACCTGCTGTGGGGGGCTCTGATGGGGACACCTGCTGTGGGGGGCTCTGATGGGGGACACCTGCTGTGGGGGGCTCTGATGGGGGACACCTGCTGTGGGGGTACTCTGATGGGGGACACCTGCTGTGAGGGGACTCTGATGGGGGACACCTGCTGTGGGGGACTCTGATGGGGGACACCTGCTGTGGGGGGCTCTGATGGGGGACACATGCTGTGGGGGGCTCTGATCGGGGACACCTGCTGTGGGGGGCTCTGATGGGGGACACCTGCTGTGGGGGGCTCTGATGGGGGACACCTGCTGTGGGGGGCTCTGATGGCGGACACATGCTGTGGGGGGCTCTGATCGGGGACACCTGCTGTGGGGGGCTCTGATGGGGGACACCTGCTGTGGGGGGCTCTGATGGGGGACACATGCTGTGGGGGGCTCTGATGGGGGACACATGCTGTGGGGGGCTCTGATGGGGGACTCCTGTTTTGGGGGGACTCTGATGGGGACACCTGCTGTTGGGGGACTCTGATGGAGACACCTGCTTTGGGGGACACCTGCTCTTGGGGGTCTCTGATGGGGGACACCTGCTCTTGGGTGTCTCTGATGGGGGACACCTGCTGTGGGGGGACTCTGATGGGGACACCTGCTGTGGGGGGACTCTGATGGGGGACACCTGCTGTGGGGGGACTCTGATGGGGGACACCTGCTGTGGGGGGACTCTGATGGGGACACCTGCTGTGGGGGGACTCTGATGGGGGACACCTGCTGTGGGGGGCTCTGATGGGGGACACCTGCTGTGGGGGGACACTGATGGCAACTCTGATGTAAGGGGACAGAGGCTGTATTTGGGGGGGACAGAGGCTGTATTTGGGGGGGGACAGAGGCTGCATTTGGGGGGACATAGGCTGCATTTTATGTGACAGAGGCTGCATTTTATGTGACAGAGGCTGCATTTGATGTGACAGAGGCTGCATTTGGGGGGACAGAGGCTGCATTTGGGGGGACAGAGGCTGCATTTGATGTGACAGAGGCTGCATTTGGGGGGACAGAGGCTGCAGAGACACCTGCTTTGGGGGACACCTGCTCTTGGGGGGCTCTGATGGGGGACACCTGCTGTGGGGGGTTCTGATGGGGACACCTGCTGTGGGGGGTTCTGATGGGGACACCTGCTGTGGGGGGGACTCTGATGGGGGACACCTGCTGTGGGGGGACTCTGATGTGGGACACCTGCTGTGGGGGGACTCTGATGGGGGACTCTGGTGGGGACACCTGCTGTGGGGGGACTCTGATGGGGGACACCTGCTGTGGGGGGACTCTGATGGGGGACACCTGCTGTGGGGGGACTCTGATGGGGGACACCGGCTGTGGGGGGCTCTGATGGGGGACACCTGCTGTGGGGGGCTCTGATGGGGGACACCTGCTGTGGGGGGACACTGATGGCAACTCTGATGTAAGGGGACAGAGGCTGTATTTGGGGGGGGGACAGAGGCTGTATTTGGGGGGGGACAGAGGCTGCATTTGGGGGGACAGAGGCTGCATTTGATGTGACAGAGGCTGCATTTGGGGGGACAGAGGCTGCATTTGGGGGGACAGAGGCTGCATTTGATGTGACAGAGGCTGCATTTGGGGGACAGAGGCTGCATTTGGGGGGACAGAGGCTGCATTTTATGTGACAGAGGCTGCATTTGATGTGACAGAGGCTGCATTTGGGGGGACAGAGGCTGCATTTGGGGGGACAGAGGCTGCATTTGATGTGACAGAGGCTGCATTTGATGTGACAGAGGCTGCATTTGGGGGGACAGAGGCTGCATTTGGGGGGACAGAGGCTGCATTTGATGTGACACAGGCTGCATGTAAGGATGGACTGCTGGGGACACCTGATGGCATCTGGTTGTACGCGACGTGGCTAGTGACACACTCGGGGCTCCCACTGATTCTGCATTATGGTGAGTTGAATGATTTCATTTTATATTACAATGTAACAATAGAAACAATGCGCTTCAATCATCCTGACACCATAACAACCATGGTGCCGGGATGATTGAAGCTCTAACACCAGGTGTTTGGAGTATCTTTATCTGATGATTATTAAACTTTGTAGAATACACATATTTCTATTGTTGTGTAGGATCTAGGCCTGCTGTCCCTCTCTCCCTCTCCCTCTATCCCTCGTTCATCTCAGACGCTAACCACACCACCTTAGAGCCACGCCCACTATTCTGCTGAAACCACGCCCGTTTTTACCAAGTGGGAGGGGTCAAAAAGGAAGGGCGGGGTCTGGCGCCCCCCCATCCTAAAACTTCACCAGCCGCCACTGATCAAATCATTACAAATCTCACAGAAGTAGTGCTGATGTAGTGTTGAAGTTGGGCTTTAAATCGCACTACTTTAAATTGTACCTGGTGTGACCGTAGGATAAGCTTGGAAATGCCATTTTGAACAGCATCAGATTTAGCAGACTTTTACAAAACATATATTATATTATATAAAGCCAAAGCTTTTTTAATTTTGTTTTCATTATTATTTCAATGCAGTAAGGAAAGGTTAAAGTTTAAGTTCACCTTTTCAGAAAACATGAAGAGGTGAACTAACACCCTACATTCTCCTAACCCCCGATCACCACTGCACTTACCTCCATGGGTGTTGAGCTATAAGTGCCCACGTAGACATTGTAGTGGTCCGGGGCTTTGAAAGCTCTGCACTGCTTTCTCTTCCTTCTGTAGGACTTCCAGGATAGATTGGAGCATGTCAGCACTGACCAATGAGATTCGTTCTGATCCATCCCAGAAACCCAATAGAAAGTAGGGGAAATCCCTGGACCACTGACAGCTGATCACCCACAGAGATAAGAACAGCAGGACCTGGGGGTGGAGAGGGTGTAGGATGTTAGTTCATTTCTTCATTTTTTCGGAAAAAGGTGAACTAACCCTTTGGAACACATGACAATTTTTTTGCCATCCCATTGCGAAATCATTTGCTTCCTGTTTCATAGTTCCATAGACACATTAAGGAGTCGGAGAAAATCTCTCTAAGAGAAAGAATCTCTCAGAGATTCTTTGATATGGGTGTCCCCATTAGAAGATTTTCCTTCCTTTCCTGCATTGGTGGCAACTCATAATTTTGGATTTTCCCATGCTTTTAGTCCCCTTGACTGTGGTCACCAGGACAAAAATAGAGTTTGGAGTTTATCTACTAAAGGCAAGTAGGAAGTTTACTTTGCAAGGAAATTTTTTTCTTAGCTTAGTGAATTAGGTGAAGCTCTACTGACATCCACCATCCAATCATGTGCAATAAAAAATAATGTTTTTCAAACTTTCCTTGCACGTGATTGGGTATTCTTTGCTAAGTGAAATTTCACCATATTAAGCTAAGGAACAATTCACTAGCAAAGTGAACAGTCTATTTACCTTTAATATATCAACCCAAGTGATTCTCATGACTAAGGACAGAAAGTTATAGAAACCTGAGTCCTATCTTGTTCTAGTCCTGTGCCCATCTGCAGTGGCACCAGTCTGTGTTCCTCTCCCCACAGGATACAAAGGCAGCAGCAGGAGCCATTGTTTACTGCTGCTGTCAATCAAATCCTGTGAGGAGGGATCAGGGGGCAGGGAAGCACACAGCCCGTATCTGGAGCAAGCCCACAGGTGTGCCTCTATAGCAAGCAGCTTGCTATGGGGGCACACAGAGAAGAGGAGAAGCCTAGCGTGCCAGCGAAGGACCCCAGCAGAGAAGGTTTAGAGCTGCTCTGTGCTATAACCTTGCATAAAGCAGGTAGTATAACATGTTACAACTAGCGGTAGTAAAATTTACATTTACAACCACTTTAACTTTATGCACTACAGTTGTAGGTCAGTATAGGTCATTAAAACCCAGATGTGTATTGCTCAACTGATCTCAACTGATTATGACAGGGCCACATTAGGAGTCTTTTAAGGACCTTGCTAGTGGAGGTGTTTGACACCTCTGCCTTTTGTCAACAGTTGTATTTCATCAAATGTGTCACTTTTAATGAATGCATAGCACAACCGTGAGACTAATCTGACTGTTTTTGTTACTGACTTGCAGATTCTGGCAAGAATGAGGATGACATGATGTTTAGCATTATTCTCACATTTTGTTTCACACAATTTGGGGTTCATCAGACCTCACAATTGTCACAGGCACTGGTTACATACAGTATATTTACTTGTTATATATTTTATTACAGTGCCAGCTCTTGGCAAGCTAAATATACGTCTTGATACTTCCTTACCTATTCCAGAATGTGGAAGTACAGCTAGATGTGAGCTTAGCAGAACGTCCACAAGAGTTGGTGCTAAAAAAGAAAATATTCAAAACTCTGGCTGCAATGTCGCATCCAACACACTATACGCAATTTCTGGTCATGCACACCTATGACACAAGCAGGAAGAATGAATTTAGGTTGGTCACAGCTAGCACCAAGCAGCCTTTATGAGTTAAAAGTTAAAGCATATCTAAATCTAAAAGGCAAAAATGTAATATAATGTAGCTTAGCGATCCCTAAATGTGCTGGTTGCATTACTTTTCTTTTTAAAATGTTCTTCTTTTATTTTGACCTTGTGTTTCTGCTAGTGAGTCTTCTATTTTTCATTTCCATTTCCTTTAACAGACCGAACTGAAAAGAGCGGTTATAATAATATACTAACTTTCCCCTGGCTTGTTCCCATGGTGCCTTGGCGCGAGTGGCATACCCTTCCTTCGGGAAGGAATCTTGAAGAACATTGAACAGCCCATCTTGTGAGATCTGGGTTATTTGACATATCTTGAGATCTTGACATTTCTTGAGATCTTGACATAACCTGAGATCTTGACATTTCCTGAGATTTTGACATAACCAGAGATCTTGCAAGTCAAGGAATGACTTCACCCCTGCAATATGAAAGTTTGCAACAGGCAAATATATTATATAACTACCCCCTTGCTTCCCCCAGACTTTTATGCAGCATTTTTTGAAGGGGGGGGGGCACACTGAGCACACTGAGTACACAGACTTTGCCTGAAGTGCAAAGTTCGCTTTAAGGAACAAAAAAGGACTCTATTATTTGATCACAAGAAGGCTTAACTAAATGGATGTTTGTGTTCTGCTTTTGACATGCATCTGTGGAGCAGTTAAGAAGAATTATTTCAATTGTGATTGGAACCTTATGGAGCAGCATTCACTTGCCGCTTTTGCTTTGCATTATGGTAATTGCAGCTTGTCCTGTTCTGCTCCATCTGCCCTGCTTGTTTTTCTTTTTAGAAGCCAATGCAATCAAAAGAAAAAACTACTACTGAGCTTATACCAATGTACACAACTCCTACATAATGCAGTTTGTGTCGACTTTCCTTTATCAGCTTTCAGTGAGCTCTTAGTGCACAAAGAATGTCCCTTTTTTAATGTTTCTGGTCCATGAAAACTTTTCTTTTTTAAGTGTGCTGCTGTTGCTACAGATACCAATGTAATATATTGTGGCATCATTTTTTTCCAAAGGCACTTAAAGCCAAAACAAAAATGGTAAATACTTGTAAACTTCCAATTAAATACATAACAAAAATTTCAATTTCAAGGAGTATAATTTTTTTATAACTCTCTTTTTAATGAATTTAGAAGAAATATCATACTATTGCTCACTCATGTCTAGACATTCTTCCACCCTCTGCTATAGCTGGATTCTAGGCAAGAAGCTAAACACACAGTTAAAATACACATAGAAGGGTTGTTTTAAGTGCCAACGGTTTTGTAATTTGTGTCCATCCAGTCTTGCCAGACACAACCAGGACGGCAAACTTACTTTTGTCTTCTGCAACTAAGGGCTTGCATACCTCCCAACTTTTTGAGATGGGAATGAGGGACACCTATCAGCAAAAGTATGCAGGTATAGGACACGCCCCTTTAAAGGAGAGATGCACAAAAAAACAAGATTGGTTAAACCCACAAGTGCTTTTCTTACCACTACTATTCCTTTATATTGGCTTTTGGAATTTACAAATGCAGCAATTTAGAAATTGGATGAAAGGTTTAGCGCTGGAAAACACTTTTTGAAGATAAAAAGTGCTTTTTATATACATCTCTATAGATCAGAACAAAATGAGGGACAAATGAGGAGGAAAGAGGGACAGAGGGACATTGCTCCAAATCAGGGACTGTCCCTTGAAATCAGGGACAGTTGGGAGCTATGGGCTTGTTTTAGCCAGTACAGTTGATCTGCGTTGATCTGCACAGTTCAATGCAGGCTTGACACCAAGGCACACAGAAAGTCATGATCAAATTAATGAAATGTCACTTCATGATATTTGAATAAAGTCTTCAAAAAAGGTAAAAGGTTCCCTGCATTGTAAAAATGCAGCAGAGGCGGCTCTAGGCTTTGTGAGGCCTTAGGCAAAAGCTAGACATGAGGCCCCACTCACGCCCATAATGGAGATAAAAATTTACTGTATAAATTGCATTTATTAGGAGCCTTAAATCCTATGAATTCACCGTTTCTAGAGTTTTCTCCATAACAAAAGTCAAAAAAACATACTTCTCCATTTACAGTATCTCACAAAAGTGAGTACACCCCTCCCATTTTTGTAAATATTTTATTCTATCTTTTCATGTGACAACACTGAAGAAATGACACTTTGCTACAATGTAAAGTAGTGAGTGTACAGCTTGTATAACAGTGTAAATTTGCTGTCCCCTCAAAATAACTAAACACACAGCCGTTAATGTCTAAACCGCTGGCAACAAAAGTGAGTACACCCCTAAGTGAAAATGTCCAAACTGGGCTCAATTAGCCATTTTCTTTCCCCGGTGTCATGTGATTCGTTAGTGTTACAAGGTCTCAGGTGTGAATGGGGAGCAGATGTGTTAAATTTGGTGTTATCGTTCTCACTCTCTCATACTGGTCACTGGAAGTTCAACATCGCACCTCTTGGCAAAGAACTCTCTGAGGATCTGAAAAAAAGAACTGTTGTTCTACATAAAGATGGCCTAGGTTATAAGAAGATTGCCAAGACCCTGAAACTGAGCTGCAGCATGGTGGCCAAGACCATACAGCAGTTTAATAGGACAGTTTCCACTCAGAACATGCCTCGCCATGGTCCACCAAAGAAGTTGAGTGCTCAGCATCATATCCAGAGGTTGTCTTTGGGAAATAGACGTATGAGTGCTGCCAGCATTGCTGCAGAGGTTGAAGCGGTGGGGGGTCAGCCTGTCAGTGCTTAGACCATACACCACACACTGCATCAAATTGGTCTGTATGGCTGTCGTCCCAGAAGGAAACCTCTTCTAAAGATGATGCACAAGAAAGCCCGCAAACAGTTTGCTGAAGACAAGCAGACTAAGGACATGGATTACTGGAACTATATCCTGTGGTCTGATGAGACCAAGATAAACGCATTTGGTTCAGATGGTGTCAAGCGTATGTGGCAGCAACCAGGTGAGGAGTACAAAGACAAGTGTGTCTTGTCTACAGTCAAGCATGGTGGTGGGAGTGTCATGGTTTGGGGCTGCATGAGTGCTGCCGGCACTGGGGAGCTATACTTCATTGAGGGAACCATAAATGCCAACATGTACTGATACATACTGAAGCAGAGCATGATCCCCTCCCTTCAGAGACTGGGCCGCAGGGCAGTATTCCAACATGATAACGACCCCAAACACACCTCCAAGACGACCACTGCCTTGCTAAAGAAGCTGAGGGTGAAGGTGATGGACTGGCCAAGCATTTCTCCAGACCTAAACCCTATTGAGCATCTGTGGGGCATCCTCAAGTGGAAGGTAGAGGAGTGCAAGGTCTCTAACATCCACCAGCTCCATGATGTCAGCATGGAGGAGTGGAAGAGGACTCCAGTGACAACCTGTGAAGCTCTGGTGAACTCCATGCCCAAGAGGGTTAAGACAGGGCTGGAAAATAATGGTGGCCACACAAAATATTGAAACTTTGGGTCCAATTTGGACATTTTCACTTAGGGGTGTACTGACTTTTGTTGCCAGCAGTTTAGATATTAATGGCTGTGTGTTGAGTTATTTTGAGGGGACAGCAAATTTACACTGTTATACAAGCTGTACACTCACGACTTTACATTGTAGCAAAGTGTCATTTCTTCAGTGTTGTCAAATGAAAAGATAGAAGAAAATATTTACAAAAACGTGAGGGGTGTACTCACTTTTGTGAGATACTGTACATGAAGGTCAGGGTAATATAACCCAGTTGGCACAGAGTTCCCCTTACATCAGAGTCTGCAGGATTCCCCCTTACAGTGCACATTGGCTGCAAAGGGGAACGTCTGTATTTGGGGCCATATACCTGCATCTGCCCGTTTGTCAAATTAGAACCTGTGGCTGTGTTCCTACAGCTACTACATTCCGATAGTGTAACATAGGCTGCCTACACACAGCAATAGCCACATTAAAAAAAAAAACGCTGATTCACACTGTACAGGCCACAGCACCTATGTGAATGAGCCTCAAGACCTCATCTTCACACAGAACTTTATTAACTCAATAAAGTTTTATCTTCTAGATTTATCAGGAATTTTATAAGTTATGTTGAGTTTTTATTGTATTTTTTGGTAAAAATATTTTTTTGATGTTTAAGGAAGGGGGGGCTGTCAGGTAGACTGTACAGGACCCTGTGATTTCTAACAGCAGCCCTGCCTCCCAGCCCAAATCCTGTGAGTGGAAAGTGATGACAGTGCAGCAACCCTGACTGGCTCCTGGTGCTGCCCCTTCCTCCCTTTTCCCATCTGAATTCTACTGTACAGGGAAAACAAAATGCTGACCTAAAGTCAAGTTCAGGGGCTTACGTTAATTGCATTTGAAGTCCATTTCATATTTTTTAAATGAGTATATTCATTAATTTATTTGTGATGTTAAAAAATTTGCTTGCAGTTAATTTGTGGCTAATAACAATTTTCTCTTTCTGAATTCCATAGTCCATGTGAATAGAGTGGGCTTTACTAAAATGGGAAAAGAATTACACAGTGAAATAGAACTTGTGGACCTCCATGGAAAAAAGGAAAGAATTTTCATTCTTATGAGCTGTCGGGAACTCAGTGACCGATAGCTTCCCACTCTCAGTTTAGTGGTTAACCGGGAGATTCAACGCCTCTGCTTCCATCTGCGTGCCACTTTGTGAAGGATCCCAGATGTCCAGTCTCTTCTACCCAGCACTCTGTATTTCATACACTGAACCTGCAGCCTGTGCTATCATCTCTGGTACTTTCACTGCCAATTAGCTGTTCCTGGCTGTGATAGAGAAAAGGCTGGAAGTAAACACATATGGTAGATGATATACACCAGTGATTGAACCCTGCTATGAATCCGTCACCACACTGTAACTGTGCATATCTCGTTTACATGAATCATGATTAAATAGTGGGAGTACATCAGGACTTTGTGTACCTAAATGATGTAGCTGTGGTCCTGAGATAGCATGATATAATTTTGGGGTTAGTTTAGATGAAATATGAAATAAGAAATTATGTTTTATAAATCCCACCCTTCAAAGGGTTTTGGAAATCTCTCCTGCTTGCCCACTTTACAATATCAGGAGTTCTTCAAAGGGCTGCAAAAGCTAAGGCACAAGTCGATTTACCTTGAGGATGGTGAAAGCCGGTAATGGGAAAACATTGCTTTGAGGTCGACTTTCGGTGCCACCTCTATTAATCAGTAAAACCATACATATATATTTTCCCTGCATATCAATGAAGCATATAGGGATGAAGCTACTGAACCATATGGATGGTTAAAAATACATAGAAAAATAGAAATGTGATGACAGAAAAAGACTAAGCAATCTGCCAATATATATATATATATTTTTAATTGCGTTGCTTTTATTTATTTTTTTAGTTTTTATTTACATTTTGTTTTAACCTATTTATGAGTCTATCTAGATTCATGTTTGTCACAAGCATGTGTTCACTTACTGTTCACTGACTCTCTACCTTTGCTGAAAGGCTTTTTTCAGCATCAATCTAAAGATAGTTTTGAACTTTCCAACCTACAAATTTGAGGTCTTGTCCCTGTGTTCTTGACCTTAGATTTATACTGAAGATTGCTTTTAAATCACATTGACTTAATAGATACTGCAGAAATGATTTCCTTACCAGACAGATAGATTCAAAGTTATATATTAGTATACACATATATATGGTATACAGTATTAATTTTGGCAGCAAATTTCGATTTAGTTTTAGTCTTTTGACTTAAATGGCATTTTAGTTTTAGTCCCATTTTAGGCTTCTGTAATTGTCGATATTTTAGTCGACTAAAATAATTTTAGTCTACTAAAATCTAATGGTGTTTAGTTAAATTTTAATGCATTATTTAAGCATTTCTCTAGATTTTCAAAACTCACTATACACTCCTGGAGTAAAAAAAAAAATCACCTAATATCATGTTATTATTTATAGTTTGAACAAACTACATGGACACAGATTTAGCCATTAATTAACGTCTTTACTCTGTAAAACCAAGTTTCATTACAAAAATATTGCGTTTTTGAGTCACAACTTTATTCCTTGCTATAAGTGCATGCTATTTTTCTGTTGTTGATTAAACAAAATTAAACTGAACAAATTGTTGACCCTTGAACAAGTAGCCCAAAGCCCACCCACACACTGCACATTCAATTAAATCACTGTGTGGACAAATGCTTGCACGAGTAGGATATACCAAATAGGAAGATCCTAAGATTTATTATAACAGATAATAGTAGTAATATGGTGGCAGCATTTAAACAAACCACAGAGCAGCAGAAGAACCACCCAGCTCTAGTGAGGAAGACTCCCCCATGACAGAAAGTGACTGTGACTGTGAGACTGTGAGTCCAAAATTAATGATCTGCGATGAGCCATTTTTATTATTCTTTTACAAGATGACACTACAGTCAATTATCAAATGGATGTGAGATGAATGATCTTAGCGCTGTCTGCTCTAAAAGAATCTTTGATAAAGCAAGATCAATAGTGAGCAGTGTGGCCTTACTATTTTAACCACCTCAATACCAGGCACTTATGCACCTTCCCACCCAGACCAATTTTCAACTTTCAGCGCTCTCACACTTTGAATGACAATTACTCAGTCATGCTACACTGTATCCAAACAAAATGTTTATCATTTTCTTCTCACAAATAGAGCTTTCTTTTGGTGGTATTTAATCACCACTGGGTTTTTCATTTTTTGCGATATAAGCAAAAAAACAGCGAGAATTTTGAAAAAAACTTAGTTTTTTTTTTAGTTTCTATTGTAAAATTTTGCAAATAAGTCATTTTTCTTCATAAATTTGTGCCAACATTTATACTGCTACATATCTTTGGTAAAAATAACCCAAATTAGTGTATATTATTTGGTCTTTGTGAAAGTTATAGAGTCTACAAACTATGGTGCCAATCACTGAAAATTGATCACACCTGATCTACTATCTCACCTGAAGGCCTATCTCATTTCTTGAGACACTAACAAGCCAGGAAAGTACAAATACCCCCCAAATGACCCCTTTTTGGAAAGTAGACAGTCCAATGTATTTACTAAGAGGCATGGTGAGTTTTTTGAAGCTGTAATTTTTTCCCACAATTCTTGGGAAAATTAAGATTTTTTTTTTTTTTTTTACACAAACTGGTCATATTAACAGGTTATTTCTCTCACACAGCATATGCATAATTGCAACTACATCCCAAAATACATTCTGCTACTCCTCCTGAGTATAGCGATACCACATGTGTGAGACTTTTACACAGCCTGGCCACATACAAAGGGCCAACACTGAAGTAGCACTTTCAGGCGTTCTACAAGCATAAATTGCACATATTCTTTCTCAACCACCTATTACATTTTTGAAGGCGCTGGAGCACCAGGACAATTGAATTGTCCACAAAATGACCCCATTTTGGAAAGCACACACCCCAACGAATAATCTATGAGGCATAATGAGTCTTTTGAAAGGTTCATTTTTTTCCAGAAGTTTTTGGAAAATGTGGAGAAAAAATGAAAATGCATTTTTTTTACACAAAGTTGTCCATTTATAAGATATTTCTAACACATAGCATGTATATAGCAAAAATGACACCCCAAAATGCATTCCTCTACTCCTCCTGAGTATGGTGATACCACATGTGTGAGACTTTTACACAGCCTGGCCACATACAAAGGCCCAAGATTGAAGTAGCACTTTCATGCATTTTACAAGCATAAATTGCACATATCCTTTCTCAACCACCTATTACAGTTTTGAAGGCCCTGGAGCACCAGAACAATGGAATTATCCACAAAATGAACCCATTTTGGAAAGCACACACCCCAACGTATAATCTGTGAGGCATAATGAGTCTTTTGAATGGTTAATTTTTTTCCAGAAGGTTTTGAAAAAAGTGGAAAAAAAATGAAAATGCATTTTTTTACACAAAGTTGTCTATTTATAAGATATTTCTAACACATAGCATGTACGTAGCAAAAATGACAACCCAAAATGCATTCCTCTACTCCTCCTGAGTATGGCGATACCACATGTGTGAGGCTGGCCACATACAAAGGCCCAACATTGAAGTAGCACTTTCATGCGTTTTACAAGCATAAATTGCACATATCCTTTCTCAACCACCTATTACAATTTGAAGGCCCTAGAACACCAGAACAATGGAATTATTCACTAAATGACCCCATTTTGGAAAGCACACACCCCAACGTATAATCTATGAGGCATAATGAGTCTTTTGAACGGTTAATTCTTTTCCAGAAGGTTTTGGAAAATGTGGAAAAAAAATGAAAATGCATTTTTTTTTTTTACACAAAGTTGTCCATTTATAAGATATTTCTAACACATAGCATGTACATACCAAAAATGACACCCCAAAATGCATTCCAATACTCCTCCTGATTATGGTGATACCACATGTGTGAGACTTTTACACTGCCTGGCCACATACAAAGGCCCAACATTGAAGTAGCACTTTCAGGCGTTCTACAAGCATAAATTGCACATCTCATTTCTCAACCACCTATTACATTTTTAAGGCCCAACATTGAAGTAGCACTTTCATGCGTTTTACAAGCATAAATTGCACATATCCTTTCTCAACCACCTATTACAATTTGAAGGCCCTAGAACACCAGGACAATGGAATTGTCCACAAAATGACCCCATTTTGGAAAGAAAACACCCCAACGTATAATCTATGAGGCATAATGAGTCTTTTGAATGGTTCATTTTTTTCCAGAAGTTTTTGGAAAATGTGGAAAAAAATGAAAATGTATTTTTTTTACACAAAGTTGTCCCTTTATAAGATATTTATAACGCATAGCATGTACATAGCAAAAATGACACCCCAAAATACATTCTGCTACTCCTCCTGAGTATGGCGATACCACATGTTTGAGACTTTTACACAGCCTGGCCACATACAGAGGCCCAAATTCCAAGTAGCACCTCCAGGCATTCTAGCAGCATTAATTACACATATCATTTTCTGACTACCAATCACATTTTTGAAGGCCCTTCATATTTCTAACACATAGCAGGTACATAGCAAATAACAAAAGATTTCCTGTGGTTTTAGAAGTGCAGTGGTCCACAGAGGAGAGCATCGGTCCAGGCAGCAGGCAGGAATGAGGTCAGCGACAGCAAAAGCAATCATCCAGGCAGCAGGCAGGAATACTGTCCATAGTTCGTACAGGCAGAGATACTGTCAGCACAGTCAGAGCACAGCCAAAGCACAGCCAGAGCACAGCCAAAGCACAGGTAGCAGGCAGAGGTGTCCTGGCAGAAATAGTGTCCAAAGTCAGTAGAGGCAGCAGGCAGATATATGGTCAGCACAGCCAAAGTATTGGTCCAAACAGCAGGAAGAAACATCAAGCTTAGGGCCAGGGGGACAGGGGTAGAGGCTTCTCCCACCCAAATTGCTTTGAAGCCTCCGGGCAACCAGACCCTGTTCTGGGAGCACAGAAAACGAAAAACTGGTTTTCTCTACTGAGAACGCTATTCTGAAGCCCCTCACATATGTGAGACCCCTGTGTACTAAAGTAGATGGCCAAAAGATCAGTCCAAGTGGCAGGCAAAAACATGGTCAATTAACAGGCCAAGGTCGGTGCATGTGGAAGTCAGAAACGCTGTTTAAATCGTCAGGTAGAGGCATCGTCTGTAAACAGGCTGAGGTTGGTGCACGTGGAAGTCAGAAACGTGGTTTAAATCAGCAAGCAAAGACATCGTCAGTAAACAGGCCAGGGTCAGTTAATTAACATGGTAGCAGGCAAATGGGGAAATGGCAGTCTGGTAATAATACAGGGAACTAATATTGGATGGTTGTATGATAATTTTTGAAGCAATATCCGATGCACAGGCCAGGTTGGGAGGGACATTGGGGACAATAATAGCTGGAATCTCTTCTTACTCCTCCTCTGCTGCATACACGGCATTTCAATTGGCGTCTTCTTCCAGATTCTGTGGGGGGAATACTATAGGGAAAGTGTTGCTCGTGAAGTCGATTCACATTATCCGAGCGAATGCTTCCTGGGGCGGAACCTTGTTGGTAAATGAGGGCAGTGACGATATCTTCAATATACTTGAGGTAGGTGACTTGTTGGTTTTGAGTTGCTTTTTGGTAGCAGACAAATGAATTAAAAAGGGCCATGTGAAACAGGTGAAAGGCAACTTTCTTGTACCAGTAACGGGACTTTCTGGTTGATAAATAGGGCTGTAGCATCTGATCGTTTAAATCCACCCCCCATATACATATTGTAGTCGTGGACACATTCGGGCTTTACAATGGGGCCGCGTCTTCTTTGGATCTCCACCACGGTGTCATTGTGGATGGTAGAGAGGATGTGGACATCTTTCTTGCCCCTCCACTTCATTGCCAACACCTCCTCGTTCTTCATGAATGCCGATTCTCCGTTTTGTAATTTTTTTGTCAACAGATTTTGTGGGAATCCCTTACTTTTTTTTTTTTTTTTAAGGTACCACAGGCCGGGGTTTTTTTACTGTAAAGATGACGAAAAAGGGGCAGTCTGGTCTAATAGTTGTCGACCTTTAAATGGTATCCTTTTTCAAACAGGGGGTATGCCAGCTCCCAGACAATTTTCCCACTGGTTCCAATATATGTGGGGCAGTCACGGGGCTGGAGCTGGGAGTCTTTGCCTTCGTAGATCCGGAATGTGAAGACATATCCAGTGGCTCGATCGCATAATTTATTTAACTTCATCCCATACCTGGCTCTCTTGCTTGGTATATACTGCTTGAAGTGCAGTCGGCCAGTGAAATGTATGAGGGACTCGTCCACACAAATTTTTTGGTCTGGGATGAAAACTTCTCTAAATCGCTGGGAAAAGGAATTGATTAGGGGGCGTATCTTGTACAATTTGTCATGGTTGGGATGATCTCAGGGAGGGCACTGTGAATTGTCATTGAAGTGGAGAAAACGCATAATCATGTCGTATCTTGTCCTGGACATGACAGCGGAATATATGAGCATGTGTTGGATGGGGTTGGTGGACCAATATGCATGGACTTCGTTCTTTTTTGTAAGCCCTATATTGAAAGTTAGGCCCAAAAACAATTTAAATTCATCCAGTGTGACACATCGCCACTGGAACATGCAGGCGTAGGAAGAATTGGGGTTGGCAGCAATAAATTGGGATGCATACAAATTAGTTTGATCCACCATATTCTGCAAAAAATCTTGTGGGAAAAATAAAGAAAAATAATCGAATTGAGAAAAATTTGTAGTGCCGGGCTGCACACCTGACTGTGCGGTGAAAGGGGGATGATATCGGATCCTGAGTTGGCAGGCAACCATAAGGGGTTTGCCAGGGCATCGGGAAGGTAGGACTGGGGCTGGTTCTTTGGGTTGGGCGGGTAATTCCAGTACTTGTACTGGGCTCCTCTTCCTAGGGTCTGGCGCTGCTGGTGGTGGGCAGATCTCGTGATCTTGGTCCTGATCTTGGTCCTGATCTCATTCTTTTGGGAGGGACGGTTTCCTCCGCGGACTCGGACTCTGATCCACTATCCTCCACTGGCTCGTATTCCGAACCAGAATCGGATGATGTGAGCTCCCCGCTGCTCTCATCATCCGACATGGCAAGAATCTCATATGCCTCCTCAGGTGTGTAAACCCTTTGGGACATTATGGCAATGCTTATTGGTGGGCCTGTGTAATGGTACTGCTGGTGGTAGTGGTACCGATTGAGGTATTAGTGGCGGGCCTGTGTGGTGGTACAGATGGCGGTATGGGTGGTGGTGGTACCAATGGTGGCACGTGTGGTGGTGGTGGTACCGATGGCGGTATGGGTGGTGGTGGTGGTGGTGGTACCGGTGGCGGTACGGGTGGTGGTGGTACCGATGGCGGTACAGGTGGTGTTGGCGGTACAGGTGGTGTTGGCAGTACCGGTGGCGGTACGGGTGGTGGTGGTACCGATGGCGGTACAGGTGGTGGTACCAATGGCGGTACGGGTGGTGGTGGCGGTACAGGTGGCAGTATGGGTGGTGGTGGTACCGATGGCGGTACTGACGGTGGTACGGGTGGTGGTGGTACAGCTGGCGGTATGGGTGGTGGTGGTACCAATGGTGGTACGGGTGGTGGTGGTGGTACCGATGGCGGTACGGGTGGTGGTGGTACCGATGGCGGTACAGGTGGTGGTACTAATGGCGGTACGGGTGGTGGTGGCGGTACAGGTGGCGGTATGGGTGGTGGTGGTACCGATGGCGGTACTGACGGTGGTACCGGTGGTGGTGGTACCGATGGCGGCACTAGTGGCGATACTGGTAGCGGCCTGTGTGGCAGTATAGATGGCGGGCCTGATGGAGGTACTAGTGGCGTTACCGGTGGTGGTACCGATGGCAGTACTGGTAGCCTGTGTGGCGGTACCGATGGCGGTGGGCCTGTGACAGATGGGCTGATTGACAGATGGGCTGGTTGACAGATGGGCCGATTGACAGATGGGCTGATTGGCTGGGCTGTGTGACAGGACCTCTTTATTGGGGGGGCCGTGTTGTGCACAGTACAATACAATAAAATGTCAGACAGACACTGATTTCACTCACTGATCCCTGCTCTCTCCTCACACGATCGGTGTGTGAGGAGAGAGCAGGGATCAGATGGTATAGGCTACTCAATGTTTACATTTGTGACCGGCTGATTGGACACAGCTGGTCACATGGTAAACAGCCAATTTAATTTTACCCTGTTTACCCTGATCGGGGAAGCGCTGTGTCCAAGGGACACTCCCCTTCCTCGATTCCTGCTCTGCACCGCCGAGTTTGTTGTGACAGGTGATCGGCTGTGACTTTGACACAGCCGATCACGGGGTAAACAGCCAATGAAATTGGCTGTTTACCGTGATCGGAGAAGCTCTGTGTCCGAGGGACACACGCCGTCCCCGATCACCGCGCTGCACGCCCCTGCGGGCGCGTGCCCGCATGTTATCCTGCTGGACGTCATATGACACCCAGTCAGGATAACGCAACCACTTCCCGGACGTCGATATGCTATTGACCGGGCGGGAAGTGGTTAAATGACTAACCCACATGCTGGTCAAGTAATACTACTAGTACAATCAACATGATCGAAAGACTCCGCAAACTGAAAGAGTCGGTCTGCCAAATTGCAAACAACATGGGATGGGACACAGCTTGCTCTCTAGTTAAATAGAACAAGCTCACATCATTGCATGACCTACTGATGCCTTTTGCGGAGTGGAACATACTAAAACCCTCCAGAGTGACACCATGACCATGTCCCTGCCCTCTTTGATCTACTCTCTACTTAGTCACCTTGAAGACTTTAAACAGAACACTAGCTACCAAGACCTTGCCACAATTGCACAGAAGATGAAAGAGAATGTAAGCCAGTGTATTGCTTCATTAATTCTTATATCTAAGTAACTGATAACATGTTCTCACAACTTGCAGCAGCTGCTTGTTTTGTCAACCCTACTGTCTGTGAAAACCCTTGTTGATGTGGTGAATGAGAATATTTAGGATCAGGAACTGCTTAAGAAGGCAGAGGAGTATACCTGTGCCATAAGAAAATCAACATTGCACCACTCATGCCACGTACACACGAGCAGACTTTACGGCAGACTTTGCCCGGCGGACGGGATTTCGTCAGACAATTCGATCGTGTGTGGGCTGCAGCGGACTTTGTTTTCCCAAAAGTTGGACGGACTTAGATTTGAAACATGTTTTAAATCAATCCGTCGAAATCGAGTCCGGTCGAAAAGTCCGCTCGCCTGTATGCTAGTTCGATGGACAAAAAGCCACGCTAGGGCAGCTATTGGCTACTGGCTATGAACTTCCTTGTTTTAGTCCGGTCGTACGTCATCACGTACGAATTCGACGGACTTTGGTGGATTGTGTGTAGGCAAGTCTGTTCATTCAGAAAGTCCGTCGTAAAGTACGTAGAAAAGTCAGCCGGGCAAAGTCTGCCGTAAAGTCCGCTCGTGTGTACGCGGCATAACACTTACTGTCTGACTCTGAAGATGTGTAAGAAGAGAAGAATATTGAAAAATCACAGGAAGTGGAAGAAGCACCATCCACATCAAAGCAGCCAGTCTTTCGGTTTCTTTCAAAATGCCGCAGAAGTCCCAGGCAGAGCATCTCCCCAAACAGGTAGCATGGAGTAGCAGATCAGTCTGACTAGTAATGTAATCTGGTGCACACAATGCATTTTGCTATGGCCTTCTCCCTAGTCTCGGTGGCCTGTTGTTCCCTAGAGTCCTGTATAATAATCCTGTATAATAATAATAATAATAATAGAGTCAGTTTTGTATTTTTTTGAAGCACTTAAAAGAGCAGTGCAAATAATTTGCTTTGGTGGTACACTGGCTTGACTTGACCCGTCATTGGAGGTTTTCTGTAACTGTGAGTTTGAATTAGGGGGAAAAAATCAAGTTATTCTGATTTTACTTTCTCTCTCACCCCACACAGTCAGCTCCAAGTTGTCTCTCTAAAATATACTACATGTATGGCCCTTCTCAGAGCTGGCCTTATGCCTTTAGGCATCCTGTGCTGTGCAAAAATGATTGACAGTGCCTCTCCCAGTTACCACATCCCTCTATATATATTTTGGTGAGATACGTCAATTTGGGGAAAGCAGCAGCTGATAGATATTATGAAATCATGCCCATTAAGATTCAGTGACTAAGTGCACAATAAGGACAGACAAACAAACAGCTATTACCTTGTTGCAGTCAGATTGCATACCTTTTGTTATTCTGAAGTTCAGAATAACAAAAGGTATGCAATCTGACTGCAACAAAGTTTGTTCAAAAAATCGCTTGCAATGTACATAGATAAGACTATTTTCAACAAAAGTGGAGATAGGTGTACTGTGCTTTCCTTTGTATAAATTTCGGGATGAGTTGTCCGGAATATCCGCAAATGACGCTTCTAAGTTTGTTGCATTTTTACAAATCCACATGGTTTGCAAAGGGTCTTGTTGTCCTTAACATCACAGCTCTGGACAGTCTGAGGAGAGTGAGGAGGCCTGTAATGCTACAGAGTGCTCTGGACAGTGGTCTGAGGAGGCCTGTATGGCTGCACAGTGCTCTCGACGGTGATCTGAGGAGGCCTGTAATTCTGCAGAGTGCTCTGGACGGTGGTCTAACAAGGCCTGTAATGCTGCAGAGTGCTCTGGATGGTGGTCTGGGGAGGCCTGTAATGCTGTAGAGTGCTCTGGACAGTGGTCTGAGGTGGCCTGTAATGCTGCACAGTGCTCTGGACGGTGGTCTGAGGAGGCCTATAAAGCTGCACAGTGCTCTGGATGGTGGTCTGAGGAGGCCTGTAATCCTACAGAGTACTGGATGGTGGTCTCAGGTCTGAGGGATGGCCTGTAATGCACAGTGCTCTGGTCAGAGGCGGTCTAATGCTGCATAGTGCTGGATAGAGGTCAGACTGGAATGGCCTGTAATGCATGCACAGTGCTCTGGATGCCAGTGGTCAGAGTAGGCCTGTAATGCTGCACAGTGTTGGATGGTGGTCTCAGGCAGGTTTGAGGGATGGCCTGTAAAGCACAGTGCCCTGGATGCCAGTTGTCAGAGGAGAATGCATTAAGATAAAAAACCTTCTGCCTTTGCAACTCCTTTAAAACTATAGTGATATAGCATACCTCCCAACTAGGGATGAGCTTGATGTTTAGGTCGAACATAAGTTTGACTCGAACATCGGGTGTACACCTGTTCGCCGAAGAGTGCATTATGGGGCATTCCGCGGCGCTCAAATTTTCTACGAACGCCCCATAATGCACTACAAGATCGCAGTGCATTGCTGTATGATGATTGGCTAAAGCATGCACCTGACCTGCATGCTTTGGCCAATCACAGAGCCCTCTGCTAAGAGGACTGCATGCCTTTGGCCAATCAGGGCTCAGTGAGACTAAGTCCATGCCCCACACTAAATAAGTCTGCTCACACGGCGGCTGTGTGTAGTGTTGTTGGTGTGGACAGAGAGATAGCTTGATTTAGATTAAGCAGGCAGGTTATTCAGTTAGTGGCAGTGTATTTGAGATATATATATATATATATATATATATATATATATATATATATATATATATATATATACAGTTAGTCTCTAGTAGTATATATATATATATATATATATATATATACTATATACTCTGCATCCAGTATAGCCTATATCTACAGTGCATTCTGTGGTGTACTGTTTCTAATACACTTCAGACGGTGTAATATATATATATATATATATATATATATATATATATATATATATATATATATATATATATATATATATATATATATATACAGTATCTCACAAAAGTGAGTACACCCCTCACATTTTTGTAAATATTTTATCTTTTCATGTGACAACACTGAAGAAATTACACTTTGCTACAATGCAAAGTAGTGAGTGTACAGCTTGTATTACAGTGTAAATTTGCTGTCCCCTCAAAATAACTTAACACACAGATATAATAAAAGATTTACAAAAATGTGAGGAGTGTACTCACTTGTGTGAGATATTGTATATATATATATATATATATATATATATATATATATATATATATATATATATATATATATATATATACTCTGCATCCAGTGTAGCCTGTATCTACAGTGCATTCCCTGGTGTACTGTTTCTAATACAGTGTGTACAGTGTCTACTAAACTTCTGGTGGTGTACACAGTACAAAATACAGTGCAGCTGTTGTACAGTTTCTTATACAGTGCAGGCGGTGTACACAATATCTAATACAGTGTGTACAGTTTCTACTACACTTCTGGTGGTGTACACAGTACACAATACAGTGCAGCTGTAGTACAGTTGCAAATACAGTGCAGGCAGTGTACACAGTATCTAATACAGTGTGTACAGTTTCTACTACACTTTTGGTGGTGTACATAGTACACAGTACAGTGCAGCCATAGTACAGTTGCTAATACAGTGCAGGCGGTATACACAGTATCTAATACAGTGTGTACAGTTTCTACTACACTTCTGGTGGTGTAAACAGTACACAGTACAGTGCAGCCATAGTACAGTTGCTAATAAAGTGCAGGCGGTGTACATAATATCTAATACAGTGTGTACAGTTTCTACTACACTTCTGGTGGTGTACACAGTACACAATACAGTGCAGCCATAGTACAGTTGCAAATACAGTGCAGGCAGTGTACACAGTATCTAATACAGTGTGTACAGTTTCTACTACACTTCTGGTGGTGTACACAGTATATAATACAGTATGTACAGTATCTACTACACTTCTGGTGGTGTACACAGTATAAAATACAGTGCAGCCGTTGTACAGTTTTTAATACAGTGCAGGCAGTGTACACAGTATCTAATACAGGCCTAATAGGAATTCATCAATTCCTTGATGAATTTTCTGCCTGGCTACCCTACTTTCTCTCTTCGGAAATTCCCACAATCCTTCTCTGTGATTTCAACATCCCTGCTAATACAAACACTCCTGCTACTTCTAAACTTCTTAGTCTAACCTCTTCATTTGACCTGAAGCAATGGGTACAGGCTTCTACACCTTGTATTCTCCTACCTATGCACTCCATGCAACTTCTCAAACAATTCTTTTCCTCTCTCCGATCACCACCTTATTAGTTTCTCTCTCCCCTTGTCTTCCACCACCTTTCCCTTCAATCGCCTAACCATCACCCGTAGAAACTTTCACAACTTCAACTCCTCTCTCCTCTATTCTGCTACTGACCACCTCTATGCCGAAATCTCTCCCCTGTCCTGCCCCAACCAAGCCACGTCCATCTACAATAAATCCCTGTCCTCCACCCTGGACAAGCTCGCTCCCCTCACTACACGCAGAATCAGGCCTCGACCCCTACAACCCTGGCAAACAGATGACACTAAAATTCTCAAAAAACGTAGTCGCGCTCTTGAGCGTCTGTGCCACAAAACTAAGTCTCTCAAAGACTTCAACCAATACAAATCTGCCCTCCAAAAATACTATTCTTTCCTCCACACTGCCAAGCAAACTTATTTAACATCTCTTATTACCACCTTCTCATCCAGTCCCTGTAAACTCTTCTCTACCTTCAACTCTCTGCTTCATCCTCCACCGCCTCCACCCACTGACTCACTCACTGCCCAGGAGATTGCTAATCACTTCAAAAACAAGATTGACACAATCCGTGATGAAATCTCCACTCTACAGGTATCTCCCCCAGTTAAGACCCCATGTCAACAGGTACAACTGACACTCCCCTTATTCAAATCTGCTACTACAGATGAAGTTGCTAAACTCCTTTCTATCGCCCACCTAACCATCTGCCCCCTGGACCCTATTCCCTCTCAAATGCTATGGTCGCCCCCTGACTCCTTTCCCACAATCCTTAACCCACATGTTCAATCTCTCCCTCACTTCTGGCATCTTCCCCAATGCTCTAAAACATGCACTGGTCACCCCCATACTTAAAAAGCCGTCCTTGGACTCTCCCAATCTTCACAACCTACGCCCTATCTCCTTGCTCTCATTTTCTTCTAAACTCCTTGAACGCCTGGTTTACAACCAACTGAGTGACCACCTCATTAAGAACAACCTTCTTGATCCCCTTCAATCTGGATTTCGCCCTCCACAGAAACTGCTCTTTTAAAACTCACAAATGACCTACTAACTGCTAAAACCAATGGACACTATTCTGTAATCCTACTTCTGGACCTTTCAGCTGCCTTTGACACGGTTGACCACCCCCTCCTCCTCAAAAAACTTTACTCCCTCGGTCTCCGTGACTGTGCTCTTCAGTGGCTCTCATCCTACCTATCCCAACGCACCTTCAGTGTCACTTACAATTCTACTTCCTCCACTCCTCTTCCCTTCTCCGTCGGGGTCCCCCAAAGTTCTGTTCTTGGACCCCTTTTATTTTCAATCTACACCTCTTCCCTGGGTCAGCTGATAGCCTCTCATGGCTTTCAATATCATTTCTACGCTGACGACACACAAATCTATCGCTCCACCCCTCAACTGACTCCATCAGTCTCCTCACGCATCACTAACTTATTAACCGACATATCTGTATGGATGTCACACCACTTTCTCAAACTCAACTTGTCCAAAACCGAGCTTATAATATTTCCTCCCCCACGTGCATCTTCCCCTGATTTGTCTGTCAAGAGCAATGGCACAACCATCCACCCATCCCCACATGTCAGGGTGCTAGATGTTATCCTTGATTCTGAACTCTCCTTTCGGCCCCACATCCAATCACTTTCCAAAGCTTGCAGCCTCAACCGTCGCAACATTATTAAACTACGTCCCTTTCTGACCAATGAAACCACAAAGCTCCTGATTCACTCCCTGGTTATCTCGCGCCTCGACTACTGCAACTTCCTCCTCATTGGCTTACCTTTAAATAGACTATCCCCTTTTCACTCATCCACCTTACAAACCGCTCAGTGTCTGCTACCCCTCAATGCCAATCCCTCCATTGGCTGCCACTCGCCGCAATGAATTAAATTCAAAATACTAACAATAAGTTACAAAGCCATCCACAACTCTGCTTCCAGCTACATCACTAGCCTAGTCTCAAAATACCAACTTAATCGCCCTCTCCGTTCCTCCCAAGACCTTCTGCTCTCTAGCTCCCTCATCACCTCCTCCCATATCCGCCTCCAGGACTTCTCCCGAGCCTCGCCCATCCTCTGTAATTCCCTACCCAAATTTGTCAGACTGTCTCCAAATTTATCCACTTTTAGGCGATCCCTGAAAACTTTCCTCTTCAGAGAAGCTTATCCTGCCTCCATCTAACAACTGCACTATTTTCTCCATTAGCTCATCCCCCACAGCTATTACCCTTTTGTATAACTTGACCCTTCCTCCTAGATTGTAAGCTCAAATGAGCAAGGCTTTCTGATTCCTCCTGTATTGAATTGTATTGTAATTGTACTGTCTGCCCTAATGTTGTAAAGCGCTGCATAAACTGTCGGCGCTATATAAATCCTCTATAATAATAATAAGAAATACAGTGTAGTGTGGTGTTGCAAAACAAAATATACATCATGTCCAGAAGGCCACCAAGGAGAGGCAGATGCTCACAGGCCGCTAAAAAAAGGGCAAGCAGCCTCTGTGTCTACAGTCAACAGTGGTGGTCATAGACATGGTGCATCCTCTGCAGGTGGCCATGGGGCACGCTTGTCCTTTTTTTCTTCTGCTGGCCATGTTATTGAGCCAGAACATGCAGAAGAGTTGGTGGAGTGGATAACAAAGAGATGAGTAGTTTGCCTTCCAACGCAGCTGCCAAAGCGGCCTATTTCCTTGGCTCCTTGTTCAGTCACTCCTTCCGTAGGCCCACCATCATGCACGGAGGAGTCCCCAGAATTATTCGACCACAGTGCTGGGTACATGCTGGATGTGCAGTGATTTGAAGGCTCCAATGTTGGTTCCCAGGTTGAGGAAGGGAGTAACGTCGGCCTAGAGAGAGGGGGTGCCCAAGAAGGACAAGAAACTGGCAGTCATGTTCTCCCAGCTGCAGCATACTGCCAAGTTTGCTCCAGTGATGAGGACGGAGGGGATGATGAGGTCACTGACTGTACTTGGGTGCCTGAGAGAAGAGAGGAGGAGGAGGAGGCACAACTCCCATTGAGGCAGGATGTTCTCTAGGGGGCAGCTTAAGGGCAGCCACCCTATTGCATCACACCACAGAGCTCTGCAGGTGCAGGGCACTGCTGAATCCCTGCTGACTTTTAAAAGTTGCTTAGTGTGGGCCTTTTTCGACACATGTGCAGCAGATCGCACTGTTGCTGTTTGCAACCTATGTCTGAAGCGGATCAAGCATGGCCAGAACAGTAGCTGCTTGGGCACCACATGCTTGACCAGACATATGACGACCTGCCATGCAGTCCATTGGCAACAGCACTTGAAAGACCCACATCAAAGAAAAAGGCAGATTTCTCCTTGCTCCTGATCTGGGATCTCCAACCCTACTATACCTCCAGTTCTCTCAAAAACCTGCACTGAGAGGAATGAAGGTATAGCAATAGGTGTCCCAAGTACTTGCATCCACCATCTGATTTTAGCAGGCAAATTTCCCTACCCCAGTTGCTGAACCGTAAAAAGAAATTTGGTTCCAGCCATCCATATGCTCAGCGTCTAAATGCTAGCTTGGCCAAATTACTAGCACTGTAACTGCTGCCTTTTCAGCTGGTAGACTTTGCCCCCTTTTGTGAATTTGTGGAATGTGCTGTACCTCAGTGGCAGGTTCCAAAACGGCATTTCTTTTCACGGAAGGCCATTTCCGCTCTCTACACGTGGAAGGCAATGGACAGGGCGGTCAGCAGTAAGGTGCATATTACCACTGATTCATCGTCCAGCAGGCATAGGTAGGAATGTTACCTTTCCTTAATGGCACACTGAGTAACTCTTCTGGTAGCAGGGAAGGATGCAGGACAGGGTTCAGTGATATTGGAGCTTGTTCCGCCACCATGCCTCCAAAATGCTAGTGTTGATTCTGCCACAGCTCTCTCCTCCATCCCCTCCTTTTCTTCTTCCTCTATGGCCTCTTCTGCAGATCTGTCCTCTGAACCAGCGGTGCTCAGTAAGCATTGAAGGGGCTATGCAGTCAGGCTAAAAGATGCCATGCGATGCTTGAGTTGGTCTGCCTAGGGGACAGGAGCCACACTGTGGTAGAGATTCTGTCAGCTCTGCAGGGGCAAGCTCAGAGGTGGTTGACGCCATGCCAGTTTCAGCCAGGAATGGTTGTATGCGACAATGGCACCAACCTTCTCTCCGCCCTCCGACAGGGACACTTGACCCATGTTTGGCACACATCCTGAGTTTGGTGGTGCAGCGGTTCTTGAGCAGGTACCCAGGCTTACAGGATCTCCTGAGGCAGGCCAGAAAAGTCTGTGGTCATTTCCGCCGGTCATACAATGCCAGTGCTCGACTGGCTGACATTCAAAGAGAATGCAACCTGCCCACCAACCACCTCCTTTGTGACATGCCCACCAGGTGGAACTCAATGTTGGCAATGCTGCAGCAGCTGTACACACAGCAGAGGGCCATCAATGAGTACCAGTGCGAGTATGGCACCAAGACAGGGTCAGGGGAGCTTGGCTTCTTTTCCCCACGCGAGTGGCTACTGATCAAGGATGCATACACTGTTCTGTCACTATTTGAGGAGGCTACAAGGATAGTGAGCAGTGACAATGCATGCATCAGTGACACTGTCCCTCTAGTCTTCCTCTTTGGAGCACACGCTTCATGGAATCATGGACAGGGCATTTGAGGCAGAACAGCGGGAGGAAGAGGAGGACTTCCTTACCTCTCAAGGCCCCCTTTATCCAGATAGCATTCCTCCGGGCCTGCTAAACACACAGGAAGAGGAGGAGGATTGTGTCAGCATGGATGTAGATGGTAACACTCAGCAGCAGGGTTCAAGGGATGGTTTTCAGTCCCCAGAAACCTAAGGAATTGTACGTGGCTAGGAGGAGTTAGTTACCCAGAGGACTCAGAATCAAATGCCTCTACAAACTTACACTGCATGGCCTCCCTGATTTTGCAAAGCCTGCGAAAGAACCCTAGGATTTGTGGTATCAAGGAGAGGGATCATTACTGGCTGACAACCCTTCTTGATCCACGTTACAAGGGTAAGGTTTCAGAACTCATCCAGCCTTCTCAGAGGGAGCAGAGGATGAAGCATCTTCAGGAACCCTTGAAGAAAGGTTTGTGCAACGCATTTCCAGACCCTGGGAGGTTACAATTTCCTGGTGCTGGACAATGTGTTGCTGAGGCTTCTTTCAGTCAGAGGAAGAGCGGTGGAGAAGGTGGCCAGCTGACCGATGCCTTTAAAAAAAATTTCAGTCCTTAGCGCCAAGGTCTAATCGGTTCAAGCAACCATCGCCAGCGTCTGCATTACATGGTGCAAGAATATCTACGGGCAAGAGCAGACTTGGAGACCTTTCCAACAGAGCATCCACTGGGTTACTGGGTCTTGAGGACGGACCACTGGCCAGAACTAGCTCAATATGCAATTGAGCTACTGGCCTGCCCTGCATCCAGCGTGCTGTCTCATCGCACATACAGTGCTGCTGGAGGGTTTTTAATGGATCAAAGAGTGCTTCTGTCCACAGACTCTGTTGATAGGCTCACATTCATAAAAAATTAATCAGTCTTGGATCAGCAGCTATCAAGCACCTGATGCTGATGTAACTGATTGAATTTGTTATGGATGTGGGAGTTTCCTTGAAGACTGCCTATGCTGACTATCCTATTCCTCCTCAATCTTGATGATGCTAGCTTCCAACAATATTTTTGGTTTAGGGCACCACCACCATCACCCAAGGCCTAATTTTTCTGCCCCTGTTTAACAGGGGCATGTAATTACAATTTTTGATATAATATTTCACAGCAGGGCCCGTTCCTGTGCCCAACAAGAGTATCTGTAAGGGGTTACAGTGTTGTGGCACCACCACCCAAGGCCCAATTTTTCTGCCCCTGTTTAACAGGGGCATGTAATTCCAATTGTTGATATAATATTTCAATGCAGGGCCCATTCCTGCGTCCAACAAGAGTATCTGTGAGGGGTTTCATTGTTGTGGCAACACCACCACCACCCAAGGCCCAGTTTTTCTGCCCCTATTTAATCACTTCAATACAGGGCACTTTCGCACCTTTCTGCCCAGTCCAATATTCAGCTTTCAGTGCTGTCACTTTTTAAATGACAATTGTGCGGTCCTGCTACATTGTACCCAAACAACATTTTTATCATTTTGTTCCCACAAATAGATCTTTCTTTTGGTGGTATTTGATCACCTCTGCAGTTTTTATTTTTTGCTAAACGAATAAAAAAAGACCGAAAATTTTGAAAAAAAACGTTTTTCTTTGTTTTTGTTATAAAATTTTGTAAAAAAGTAAGTTTTCTCCTTCACTGATGGCCACTGATAAGCTGCACTGATGGGCACTGATAAGGTGGCACCAATGAGGCGGCACCGATGAGGTGGCACTGATGGGCACTGATAGGCGGCACTGATAGGTGGCACTGATATGCAGCACTGATGGGCATTGATAGGCGGCAATGATGGGCACTCATAGGTGGCACTGGTGGGCACTAATGGGCACTGATAGGTGACACTGATGGCCACTGAAAGGCTGCACTGATGGGTACTTATGGGTGGCACTGATAGACGGCACTGCTGGGCACTGATGGGCACTGATGGGGACTGAAAGGCGGCACTGATGGGTACTGATGGCTGGCACTGATAGATTTAACTGATAGGCATCACTGGTGGCACTGGCACTGGCAGGCATTTTGATTTGGCACTGATTGGCCACTGCCTGGGCACTGATTGGCATTTTCCTGGTGGTCTAGGGTGGCATACCTGGTGGTCTAGTGTGGTTGCCATCCCTGGTGGTCCTGGCAGCATCTTGATGGTCCTTGATCATCCGAGGGGGGGCTGGGCTGAAAAACAATCAGCACAGACCCCCTCGTCAGGAGAGCAGCCGATTGGCTCTACTCTACTGACATCTGTCAGACGCGAATGAGGAAAAGGCGATCAAGGGCTCTTCCTGTTTATATAATGATCAGCCGTGATTGGACACGGCTCATCAAGTGGTAAAGAGTCTCTGTCAGAGACTCTTTACCTAGAGTGTAGTTGCAGTGTGTCAGAATGACACACCGCAACAACGATCGCCGCGATGCGCGCCTTCGGGGGCGTGCAGCAGCTTGATATCCTTAAAGATGACATATGATGTCTGGTCAGGATATTGCAACCACTTTTCGGAAGTCATTTTGTTATATGGCGGGCGGCAAGTGGTTAACAGGGGCATGTAATTACAGTTCTTGATATACTATTTCACAGCAGGGCCCGTTCCTGCACCCAACAAGAGTAACTGTGAGGGCTTACAGTGTTCTGGTACTACCACCACCAAAGGCCCAATTTTTCTGCCCCTGTTCAACAGGGACATGTAATTACAATTCTTGATCTAATATTTCACAGCAGGGCCCATTCCTGCACCCACCAAGAGTAACTGTGAGGGCTTACAGTGTTCTGGTACCACCAACACCTAAGGCCCAATTTTCTGCAGAGTATATAGGGCAGGCCCTATAGTACATACTGCTGTTCAGGGTATATAGTGCCTGGAGGACGACTGGGGAACCTCCACGCCATTTTTTTCTTAAATTTGGGTGCGGGGTTCCCCTCAATATCCATACCAGACCCAAAGAGCCCGGTAATGGACTGAGGGGGGGGACTCATGCCGTTTTTTTAAAAATGATTTTCATCTATATTGCCGGGACCCGACAATACATTACATACATTACAGCCACGAGTAGTTTTAAATGACATTTTTACCTTTAGAAATGTCATTTTGCTGTGGTATTGTTTTAAACACAGGAAAAATGCGCTATTTTACAGGCATACAAAGGACACCCTCCAGGCATGATATTTAAAGGAATATTTCATTTTTATTGTGTCACTTTAAGCATTATTAAAATCAATGCTCCTCAAAAAACGGCCATTTTTAAAACTTTTTTTTGCATTGATACACGTTCCCTGGGTAGGACCCGGGTCCCCAAACACTTTTTATGGCAATAACTTGCATATAAGCCTTTAAAATGAGCACTTTTGATGTTTCACGTTCGTGTCCCATAGACTTTAACAGTGTTTTCGTGTTTGAACACATTTTTTGCCTGTTCGCATGTTCTGCTGCGAACCGAACCAGGGGTGTTCGGCTCAGCCCTAATCAGTATCTATGTACCAATCAGCCCAAACTGCCTATCTGTGGCAGTTAGAAGATGAAAGGACGGTGTGTCCGTAGCCTGACATATAGATGAGGACTGGTGAGCCAACGATGTTAATATTAATCTGTAGCTGACCAGTTGTATGTACAAAAATTTTCATAATCAAGTTGCGCTAAATTTCTGTAAAATGAATCAGTGCTTATAAATTGAAATAAATAACTTCAACTTTTTCTCAAGTGTATGTTAAACACAATTAATCAATTTACACATATTAAACGGTCCACATATCAAACCACCACACAATGCATACGGGAATGGTGATGAAAGGAAAGGTCTGCCGTTTACCGTCTGTTGGCGATCTCTTATTATAGGAGATCACAAGCAGTTCTGGCTTATTACCTAGCCCAGGTCTTTGATTCACACTGCCAAGATTCTAGCATCCTCACAGGGGATATAGCCCTTATAGGTGTGCATTGCCAGATGTTTAACATGAAAAATCAATAGAGGCTTCCATAGCGTAAAACCATTGGATATTTATTCAATTTAAAATATATAAAAGTATTGCATTTAATAAAAGCAAAGTATGCAGTATGTAACACCGAGCCGGCCAGCTCTCGATTGCAGCCCGTGGTTCCGGGACTTGCATGTATCGCGGTGGCTGCGTGTTAAAGCCCAAGTTGATTCTGTATTTATATTTACTACTAGAAGAATTGGAACTGTACAGCACTGAACCCGTAAAGCAATGTTTCGCCTCTCCATTATGTTGTCTGCTTATTTTCCTTATAATTGCTACTCATCTTGATAGATCTTCCAATGGTATGCCATACATTGTCATTTAGGCATTTGTCTAAAAATGAATTACTTGTTTTTACCTGCAGAGTCCACCAATTAGGAGTCTGGAAAAACCTGAAGAAGGCCACATGTCCACTACACATTTCTTGATCCCATTCCTCCATTTAATGTTGCTGCCTGATTAGTCATCAGTATCTACCTGTGGTTAGACAGGATTTGATTTACTAAAACTGGAGAGTGCAAAATCTGGAGCAGCTCTGCATAGAAACCAATCAGCTTCCATTTTTTTTTTTGTCAAAGGTTAATTAAACAAGCTGTGGTTAGAAGTTGATTGGCTACCATGCACAGCTGTGCCAGATTGTGCACTCTCCAGTTTTAGTAAGTCAACGCCACAGTGTCATGTTCTGTGGTTATGGTACCACCCCTTCTTTGCCCTTTTGTGCTTCCATATGAGGGGCCCATGGAACATACTTACAACCCTTTATAACTAAAGCTAATATTTCACAAACAACTCCTTAAAGCTTTAAACTAAAGATAACAATACAAGAAATAATCTCCCTTAACTGTTTCCTACCATTTTTTTTTCTGTCTCTGTCATTCTGTCTGACACCAGCTCAATGACATTTTCTTTCTGTCTGATATGATCTCCCAGGCCCTGCAGATCCCCCCTTGCTTTTGTCATTCAGTTTGTTCCCTAATGTTTCCTTTGAAGAGAAAACAGAACATGCAACATACAGGGCCCTGTGTAATGCACCAGCTGTAATTACAATTACATGAGACAGAGATGAAACAGGGTGAGCGATTTACACCAGGATCAGAAGTTAGCAAGTAAAATGTCCTGAGAGTGAACTGCAGTCAGTGTGTCCCCAACGCAAGGAAAATTGTAAGAAAACCTAAGATAGTTACACAGATATATTTATTATACTTAAAGAGTATGTAAACCCGACATTTCCTATTCCTGATATGTGCCTATAATACCATGTACTTGTATGAAAAAGTATCCTGTTCTCTTTGTATTGCTTTTTGTTAATGAAATCCCTGGTGTTCCCGTCAGTCCTTCTGCTTCTGTATTAAAAACTGACCACACTAAGCAGGAGAACACATTGTGGTAAGTTCTCTAACTGTTCTGGGAACTCAGCCTGCTCTCCTGCAATATTCAGACTTGTCCTGACACCCCCCTCCCCTGCACAGCCATTCACTGGGAAGATCAGTGTGCTGCTGTTTCTCCTCTCTCCAGCTCTTATGCAGCTGAGAACAGAGGGAATGTGATCACTTACTGTATAAAAAAGGGGAGAAAGGTACTGTATTTATAATGCTTTTTATGTACAGTATACACAAATGTTTTGCCTTTCATTTCTATTTAAACTGAACAAGTTGTTTTATAAGGTGATTGTTTACAATCACTTTAACCCCCCCCAGCGGTATTCCCAAGTCTGGCTCGGGGTGGATTTTCAATACCAAAAGCGGTATCCCCGAGCCAGACTCTGGATCGCATCGCAGGATCCTTGTAGTTGTTACTTACCTTGTCCCCTGGATCCTGCGATGTCACCCCGCTGTAATCTGCGAGCCGGCGTGTCTCGCTCGATTCACAGTGCCGAGCGCCAAATTCAAAAAGTAAAACACACAGTACAGATACAGTATACTGTAATCTTACAGATTACAGTACTATATCAAATAATTACACATCCCCTTTGTCCCTAGTGGTCTGCCCAGTGTCCTGCATGCAGTTTTATATTATAAAAACTGTTCTTTCTGCCTGGAAACTGGAGATTGTCCATAGCAACCAAAACTGTCCCTTTACATCAAAAGTGGCTTTAGACCAGCTAGAAAACAGCGATAATAAATTAGAATCACTTGCAGAATTGAGCGATAGTGATTTGTGGGGAAATCTGTCACCAAACACTAAAAGTAATGAAAGTGACAATTCTGCAACTGAGCAAATTTCAGTGTTTTTGATTTAATTACATTATTGAATAATTTTTATTATTATTATATTATTATTTGTTATAATTATTTATAGTTATTTATTGTATTAAAATTTTTGATTTCGTTTTTCAAACTTTATCATACCTGGGATGTCTACTAGACTCTTGTTTGGACAGATTTAAGTGAATTATTCCTAAGAATTACAGGCCTATAATATAAAACGCCAAATTTCTGTGCAAAATAATTGTACCGCTTTCAGCACCTAAAATCTGAAATAATCATACCGCCAGGGAGGTTAATTTGTTTATTTATGATTTAATGTAAACCTTTCACACACCTTGGAAATTCAAAAAGAGCATACAATGGCAAGATACAAATTCATACTGTACATTCATTTTAGTAAAACACATATGTCAAAATGATTAGTAAATTTAATCAAATAAATAGTCAAAGTTGTATGCAAATTTCAGGTTTCTTGGTAATATGTGTGTAGCCAGGTGCCTGGTTAAGAATGGAGAGTGAGAGGGACACTGGCTACAGCTGCTCTTTGTGGCTGTTGTCCTGTGATGCTCAACTGGTTAACAGCTATATCAGCAAGAAGAGGGAGCTGCTGAGTAGGAAAAGTTCAATAGACTGAGTCAGGTAGTACTGCATTGTGGGAACTGTAGTCCAGAGTCAAGTGCACATCGCTGTCTAGTGTGCACCATCACTGCTGCATATCAGCCGCCTAAGCAGGATCTGGAGTGCTGAGTTTAAGAGAGTCACCTGGTTGTAGAGCAGAGTGTGGACTAATCTTTGTGTGTGAATGTATGGTGAGCTGCAATATCGCTGGGACTGGTGAGCTGCTGCTGTGGGGATTTGCTATCTATTCTATTCTTGTGTGCATCAATGATACATCTGGGCCCCAATTATAGCTAGGTGAAGAGTTAGGACTAATGACTGTCCCCTTACAGCTGCTACACAGAGACCTTCAACTATTGCATATGTTAAGAGTAGGGATGGGCTATCTGTTCGAGTCGAACATGAGTTCAAATCGAACATTGGCTGTTCACCCGTTCACCTAACAGCGAATAATTTGGGGTGTTCGCGGCAAATTCGAAAAGCCGCGGAACACCCTTTAAAAGTCTATGGGAGAAATTTAAAGTGCTAATTTTAAAGGTTAAAATGCAAGTTATTGTCATAAAAAGTGTTTGGAGACCTGGGTCATGCCCCAGGGGACATGTATCAATGCAAAAAAAAGTTTTAAAAACTGACGTTTTTTTGGGAGCAGTGATTTTAATAATGCTTAAAGTGAAACAATAAAAGTGAAATATTCCTGTACATTTCGTACCTGGGGGGTGTCTATAGTATGCCTGTAAAGTAGCGCATGTTTCCCGTGTTTATAACAGTCCGAGAGCAAAATTATATTTATAAAGGAAAAAAAAGTCATATAAAAGTACTAGCGCTAGTGCCGGCTATTAATGAATTGTCGGTCCCGACAATACACATAATAGTCATTGAAAGTCATTAAAAAATTTTTAAAAAATGCATGGAGGTCCCCCAAAATTCCATTACCAGGCCCTTCAGGTCTGGTATGGATATTAAGGGGAACTCTGTGCCAAAATTTAAAAAAACATGGCGTGGGGTCCCCCCAAAAATCCACACCAGACCCTTATCCGAGCACGCAACCTGGCAGGCCCCCCCTCCTGAACCGTACCAGGCCACATGCCCTCAACATGGGGAGGATGTCCCTATGTTGATGGGGACAAGGGCCTCATCCCCACAACCCTTGCCCGGTGGTTGTGGGGGTCTGCTGGCGGGGGGCTTATCGGAATCTGAAAGCCCCCTTTAACAAAGGGGACACCCAGATCCCGGCCACCCCATGTGAATTGGTAAGGGGTACATTGTACCCCTACCATTTCACTAAAAGAAAGTGTCAAAATGTTAAAAATCCACAGGAGATGGCTTGGGACAAATCCTTTATTAAAAATAAAAAAACAAAAAATAAAAAAGAGATTCCAGCCATGTAATCCAATAAATCCATGCTCCTACTCCAGCGATGTAATCGAATTCTCGATCTCCAGCGATGGATGATCTCCAGCGAGGAACGCACACAGGATCCTGCCTCCACCGGAGGCACCCAGCCAATGACGCAGCGCTAGCTTGACAGCTCTTATGTAGCTGAGGGCAGTATTCCCGTTGCATCAGAGGGGGACGGGGTCCCCAGTACATGTCACTGGGAAACCCTGGCGTTTCCCCTTGTCAGAGGGGGACGGGGGTCACATGACAGGTGGCCCCGCCCTCAGCTACATAAGAGCTGTCAAGCTAGCGCCGTGTCATTGGCTGGGTGCCTCCGGTGGAGGCAGAATCTTATGCGTGTTCCTCGCTGGAGTCGCTGGAGATTATCCATCATTGGGGGTGGGACCCCACTCCATTTTATTTTTAATTTTGCATTGCTGCCAATTTTTTTTCCTTTAGCTGTCAGCGGGGAAGCCCGCTGACAGCTGATGACTCATTCATTGTTAAGGACGAAGCAGCCGGCTTCCTGGCCCTGAACCTAACAACATATTGACTGTGCGCTTGGCGTGCGAAAATCCCGCCGAAGCACAGAAAAATTGGGTGTTCGGTGAACACCCGAATGGGCAATGTTCGGCCGAACTGTTTGCCGAACACTAGTTAAAAATATCCACACTTGTATCCCTATAACTATGTGCTGTAGTTTTCACTCAACCAGTCCTGTCAGAGGGGTTGAGGTTGTTCTTGGAGTCTAGGCACAGAACAGAGAACCCAAATTACAAAGTGGCTCCCTTGAGGGTAGCACTACATGTACAGTAAAATATAGTTTTCATTGCCCAGGTTTGTGACAGGTTTTCTTATTTTTTCTTTTTTTTTTTTCTTTTCTTCTGCTTCTCTTTGATCATTGCTAGGGTGTAGGTTTGACTCAGTAAAGAGCATGACACACCTCTGATTACACAAAGAGAAAGGGTCCAACTCTGCAGTTGCTGGCAGGGGATGGACTCAAACAGTGGCTGCTTCATAAAGAAAACAAATGATGTTGAACACATTTTGTGTTGATGCTACTAGAATGTATTTAGCTGATTTAATTGAGAGTTCAGTTGGGGTTTAAGGTCAAATCCTGGGACTTCCCAAAGTTCAGAGTGAGAGACAACTAATGCATTGTTTATTCCTCACCAGAATTCAAAGTTCTCATCTATCCCCTTAGCAGGCCCCTAGAAGACCTATGCCTGTGGCAATTTCCAGTGTAGGCAGTGTGGTCAGATCTACAGTTATGCCCTGTACACACGGTCGGATTTTCCGACGGAAAATGTGTGATAGGACCTTGTTGTCGGAAATTCAGGCCATGTGTGGGCTCCATCACACATTTTCCATCGGCATTTCTGACACACAAAGTTTGAGAGCAGGCTATAAAATTTTCCGACAACAAAATCCGTTGTCGGAAATTCCGATCGTGTGTATACAAATCTGACGCACAAAGTGCCACGCATGCTCAGAATAAATTAAGAGATGAAAGCTATTGGCTACTGGCCCGTTTATAGTTCCGACGTACATGTATTACGTCACCGCGTTCAGAACGATCGGATTTTCCGACAACTTTGTGTGACCGTGTGTATGCAAGACAAGTTTGAGCCAACAGCCGTCTGAAAAAATCCATGGATTTTGTTGTCGGAATGTCCGATCAATGTCCGACCGTGTGTGTGGGGCTTAACAGTTCTGTCATTTAGAACAAAAAACATTTTCATATTGCCTGAGAGGGCCTTTCATTCCAGGGGGTTAAGTGCTTCTTGGTATGAAAGAAAACATGGCTGCTAAATGGTGTACTCCTGCATATTATGACATTTCCTGAAAAGTGTTTGTTATTTCTAAAAGCTTTGTTTTTGAATAAGTAGTGTCTGGGGGAGCAGGAAGGTAGTCTCAGACTACGATATAGTCTGTTTCTGTCTTGTTAAAACTTCTGTCAATCAGTATGTTCTTACCCTGACTGTCAGTAAAGCCACAAGCTTTTGATGATGTATATTTCCAGAGTGTAACACTGGCTCCCACTCTGTGCAGTCCGACTGATCTTAAACACGGATTTATCCTGGAAAGTTCTCTCATTAGCAAGGATTATTCAGTATAAAGTGGTAAAGTCCAGCCGTAGACTGCATAAGCAATTCTCAAAACTATGACAAGTGAATTTATTCATGGTCAAAGATCATGACAAGACAAGATGAGACACTGACAATGCTTGATAAAGGTGTGGGAAGATAAATATATCAACAGTGTAGACGAGAGGGATTTTCTCAAAACAGGCTAAAATGGCCTATACACAGCCCAAACTTTGCATATGTTGCACTTATGTGAACATTAATTTCACTTCAATCAGTTCAATCAGTTCAGTCAATCAATTTATTACTTGACAAGAGCATCAGGTTGAAAATAAACAGCCTATGATGAGAGGGTATGTGCAGCGTGCTAGTTAGTAGATCTGAGATTAAAGCACACCATGATATTCTAATTAAGGTACAGTTTTACTCTTATTTAAAGTCAGATTGATTATTGTTATGTGGATAGGCACATAGTCCATCAGCAGCTTATTTCCTTGCCCAAACCTGCTGCTCATGAACTGTGCAGCATTAATCTACATATACTCAACAATTCACTCTTTATCGAGTCTACAACATAGTTTCTGTTCTTTGTAATTTTTTTTATTGAATGTTGAAAAAATGTAAGAAAAAATACCTGGGCACATCAGACAAGTTGTCTCAAATACATACAAGCATATCACAAAGGATTCTAAAGTCCAAAATTACAAACATAACAATGCAAAGAGGCTCGCCAGCCTGGAAAATCATAATATACATAAGTAATCGCATCAAGAGTAGAGGTGGTGACAGCTCATAACAGTAACATTAAATCAGGGCCAAGGGTAGAGGATATTAGAGAAGCAAAAGAAATTGGATGGTGGATAAGAAAAGAGAGAAGGGAGAAAGGAGAAACATGGAGGGGGAGAGGAACAGGGGATGAGACGATCAGGGATATCCCATGGTGTAATGAGCAAGGCACAATCATTGTGACTCATTGGTTTAGGGTTCAAGAAGGCGGCAGTCAAAAGTCTCCAGAAGAAAATGGGAAATCCAGGGGTCCCAGACTCACCTAAATTTTATCATAGTGCCTTGTAGGGATGAGCCAAACACCCCCCGATTTGGGTCGCAGCAGAACATGTGAACAGGCAAAAAAAAAGTGCGAACACCAGTAAAGTCTATGGGACGTGAACGTGAAAAATCAAAAGTGCTCATTTTAAAGGCTTATCTGCAAGTTATTGCCATAAAAAGTGTTTGGGGACCCGGGTCCTACCCCAGGGGACATGTATCAATGCAAAAAAAGTTTTAAAAACTGATGTTTTCTTCAGGAGCAGTGATTTTAATAATGCTTTAAGTGAAACAATAAAAATGAAATATTCCTTTAAATATCGTGCCTGGGGGTGTCCTTAGTATGCCTGTAAAGTAGCGCATCTTTCCCATGTTTACAACAGTACCAAAGCAAAATGAAATTTCTACAGGAAAAAATGTCATATAAAACTGCTCGCGGCTGTAATGTATTGTCAGATCCTGGCAAAATAGATAAAAATCATTGAAAAAAACAGCGTGGGATCCCCCCCCCCCAGTCCATTACCAGGCCCTTCAGGTCTGGTATGGATATTAAGGGGAACCCCGCACCAAATTTAAAAACAAAATGGCGTGGGGGTCCCCCAGGCACTATATACTCTGAACAGCAGTATATATACTATACGGCCTACCCTATATACTCTGCAGAAAAACTGGGCCTTAGGTGTTTGTGTTACCAGAAAACTCTAACCACTCAAAGTTGCTCTTGTTGGGCGCAGGAACGGGCCCTGCTATGAAATATTATATCAAAATAGTAATTAAATGCCCCTGTTAAACAGGGGCAGAAAAATTGGGCCTTTGGTTTTGATGGCACCAGAACACTGTAAGTCCTCACAGTTACCCTTGTTGGGCGCAGGAATGGGCCCTGCTGTGAAATATTATATCAAAAATTGTAATTACATGCCCATGTTAAACAGGGACAGAAAAATTGAGCCTTTGGTTTTGTTGAAGCCAGAACACTGTAACCCCTCACAGTTACTCTTGTTGGGCGCAGGAACGGGCCCTGCTGTGAAATATTATATCAAACATTGTAATTACATACCCCTGTTAACCGGTTCCCGAATGGCCGGCGCAGTTCAGTTATACTGTGGCAGAATGGCTCCAGTGGATGATGTGTCATAGCTGTACGTCGGCCCTTTAAGACGCTGTAGGAGGCACGCGCTCCCGCAGCATGTGCCCACAGCCGATGCAAGTGCTTGGGGGGCGCGGTGACTACCAGGTGCACGCGATCGCTTGTGACAGAGCGAGAACCCGGGATCTGTGTGTGTAAAGGAAAAAACATTCCAGCTTCAAGAGAATATAGTGTTTATTGGTATTGGTCACCACATCCTGGTTTTAGAGTAAAAGAAGAAAGAACCCCCTTGGGAAATGGGACTTTGAAAGTGACCATATAGGATTGCACATGGGAAAAAAGGGGACAGAGACACCAATACGGCAAGGCACATCAATACTGAGGATAATTCCACAATAGTTCACAAATTGGCCGATTAGAATAGCATAAACATAATAACATAACTATAGTGGACCAAAAGGTGCGTCTAATCAATAACTAATGAAAGAGAGTAAAGAAAGGGAGGAAAATAAAAGGAAAAAGAAAAGCAAAAAGAAAAAGCAGGACCTTTGCTGAGATATTGCCCCTGCCTGTGAGGGATCTAGCGTTCAAAGACCCATCTGTCCAGTCTCTCTGTTCTTCTTGGACGGGGCTCCTCTAGGTCATTCCTCTTTTATTCTTTACACAAACAATTGATATTATTGGTATGTATTTGATATTTTTATCAATATTTGCCTGCAGTTGTCTGTTTCAACCTGTTTACTGTCCTTTATATATATAACATTTGTGCTCTGTCTGTTAATAACCCCTAAAGAAAGGCATTTAGCCAGAAACGTCAGGTCTACAGAGATGTAATCAACGTCTGTATATGTATCGATTTTGTATTTCATACTCTATGTCCACTGTGACAATTTTTATCATGTTTAGATTTATACAATAAATTATATTTTTCTTAACATTATTTGGTGTATTGGTCACTTTCAAAGTCCCATTTCCCAAGGGGGTTCTTTCTTCTTTTACTGTGTGTGTAAACACGCAAATCTCGGTTCTCTCAGTTAGAACACACCTAGGGAACACAGTTAACTCCTTGATTGCCCCCTAGTGTTAACCCCTTCCCTGCCAGTGACATTTATACAGTAATCAGTGCATTTTTATAGCACTGATCGCTGTATAAATGCCACTGGACCCAAAAATATGTCAAAAGTGTCCAATGTGTCCGCCACAATTTCGCAGTCCCGATAAAAATCGCAGATCACCGCCGTTACTAGTAAAAAAATAAGAATAATAAAAATGCCATAAATCTATCCCCTATTTTGTAAACGCTATAACTTTTGCGCGAACCAATCAGTATACGCTTATTGTGATTTTTTTTACCAAAAATATGTAGAAGAATAAATATCAGCCTAAACTGAGAAAAACATTATTTTTTTTGAAAAAAAAATTGGGATATTTATTATAGCAAAAAGTAAAAGATATTGGGGGTTATTTACTAAAGGCAAATCCACTTTGCACTGAAAGTGCATTTGGAAGTAAAGTCACTGTAGATCTGATGGGGACATGCAAGGAAAATAAAAAACAGCATTTTAGCTTGCACATGGTTGGATGATAAAATCAGCAGAGCTTCCACTCATTTCAGATCTACCCCTTAGATCTAGAGCGACTACACTTCCAAGTGCACTTGTCGTGCAAAGTGGATTTGCCTTTCGTAAATAACCCCCATTGTCTTTTCAAAATTGTCGCTCTTTTGTTTATAGTGCAAAAAATAAAAACCACAGTGGTGATCAAATACAAACAAAAGAAAGCTTGATTTGTGGGGGAAAAAGGACATCAATTTTGTTTGGGTACAGCATCGCAGGACCATGCAATTGTCAGTTAAAATGACACAGTGCCGTATCGCAAAAAATGGCCTGGTCATTGAGCAGCCAAATTTTCAGGGGCTGAAGTGGTTAAACAGGGGCAGAAAAATTGGGCCTTGGGTGGTGGTGGTGGTTCCACAACACTGTAACCCCTCATAGATACTCTTGTTGGGCGCAGGAACAGGCCCTCCTGTGAAATATTATATCAAAAATTGTAATTACATGCCCCTGTTAAACAGGAGCAGAAAAATAGGGCCTTGGGTGGTGGTGATGGTGCCCTAAACCAAAAATATTGTTTGAAGCTAGCATCATTAAGATTGAGAAGGAATAGGATAGTCAGCATAGGCAGTCTTTAAGGGATCCCAGATCCATAGCAAATTCAATCAGTTACATCAGCACCAGGTGCTTGATAGCTGCTGATCCAAGACTGATTCATTCTTATGATTTTTATGAATGTGAGACTATCAATGGAGTCTGTGGACAAGCGCAATCTTTGATCTGTTACAAACCCTCCAGCAGCAATGAATGTGCGTTCAGAAAGCACGCTAGATGCAGGACAGGCCAGTAGCTCATTTGCATATTGAGCAAGTTCTGGCCAGTGGTCCATCCTCAAAACCCAGTAACCCAGTGGATGCTCTGTTGGAAAGGTCTCCAAGTCTGCTCTTGCCCTTAGATATTCCTGCACCATATAATGCAGATGCTGGTGATGGTTACTTGAACCAATCAGACCTTGGCACTGAAAAATTTTTAAAGGCATTGGTCGGCCAGCCACCTTCTCCACCGCTCTTCCTCTGACTGAACGAAGCCTCAGCAACACGTTGTCCAGCACCAGGAAATGGTAACCTCCCAGGGTCTGGAAATGCGTTACACAAACCTTTCTTCAAGGCCTCCTGAAGATGTTTCATCCTCTGCTCCCTCTGTGAAGGCAGGATGTGTTCTGCAACTTTACCATTGTAACGCGAATCAAGAAGGGTTGCCAGTCAGTAATGATCCCTCTCCTTGATACCACAAATCCCAGGGTCCTTTCGCAGGCTTTGCAGAATCAGGGAGGCCATGCAGCATAAGTTTGCAGAGGCATTTTATTCTGAGTCCTCAGGGTCACTAAGGATCACAATATCCATAACTACCTCCTCCCAGCCACGTACAACTCCTTGGGTTTCTGGAGAAGAAATGGGCCTTTCATATAGTGGATAAAGAGAGACACCAGTGGGGCAATAAACCTGGGAAATGGTTAACGAGGGCAGTAAAGGAGAAAAAAACGCATCTTTTATAGCCAAAATCAAAAATATGAAAGGGGAAATAGTGCATTCATCTCCCGAAATAGCAGGGGTTTTCCATTATTATTATAGTCAGCTTTATAATGTGAGACAGAAAGAAGAAAACAGAGGGAGTAAGGAAGGAATCCTAGAGTACCTTGACCTTCCAGTGGTCCCTGAAGAGGAATTGGAGATGCTAGATGTCCCAATAACACAGGAAGAAGTCCCAAGAGCAATTAAGGATATGGCAACGAGGAAGAGTCCTGGCCCCGATGGGTATTCTATTACGTACTATAAGAGGTTCCAAAAGCTACTGGCCCCTAAACTATGTGATTACTTGAACGCTTTGGCAGAAGGGGAAAATCTTCGGGAAGAGGCATTGATGGCCTATATTACTCTGATTTTAAAAGAGGGCAAGGACCCAATTGCACCGAAGAGCTATAGACCAATATCATTGCTAAACACCGACATAAAGATCTTTGCAAATAATAGCGGGAAGATTAAAACCACTTCTGCCTCGATGGATTCACAGTGATCAGGTGGGGTTTGTAACAGGGAGGGAAGGGAAAGACAACAGTCTTAAAGCGGGGTTCCACTCAAATTTTTAACTTAATCTTACCCCCTTCAGTTAATTGCATAGATGTTCAAATGCCGCACAATTTTTTTTTTATCGCTGTAATTACCTTTATATTGTACTTTATTGTTGCACTTCCTGTCTCTCCTCCCATGGGAGTAGGCGTGTTTATTGCCTTTCCCCGGTGCCGCACTGTCTCCTGGGAGCTTAGTATCAGGCTTCCCAAGATTCAGTGCGGGAACAATGATCATGCGTGTGAACAAGCTGTGAATGAACAGCATTCACCGCATCCAGGAAATCAGTGCTTGTGGGCTTCACATGCCCACAAGCAAGATGGAAACAGCCAGCATCACATTTTTAAAGTTATTCTTCAGTATGAAAACAGACAGAGGCAGAAATATTACACTCAAACTGTGAGTATTATTTTGGGATTAGCAAAGTGTCTCAATGACCTGAAAAAAAAAAAAAGATTGGTCGCCGGACTCCCGCTTTAAATCCCTGTGCCTGATACATGAGGCTAGAGAGAGTGGGGACCCGGTCATACTACTGTCAATAGATGCCAAAAAGGCCTTCGACAGAGTCGACTGGGGCTTCATGATGGGAACACTGAGGCATTTGGGAATAAAGGAAAGGATGATGCGATGGATATCCGCATTTTACTATCACCCAATAGCTAAAATAAAAATAAATGGAAGTCTCTCTCCCTCCCTGGAACTGTTTAACGGTGCAAGACAGGGCTGTCCCCTTTCACCAATGCTATTTGTACTGGTATTGGAATCCCTGCTAGCCGCGATCCGGGAAAATACAGACATAAGAGGAGTAAGAGTAGGTGATAAGGAATATAAGGTAGCTACATACGCAGATGATATACTATTTTATATCACAAACCCCAGGACAACAATACCAATCGTAATAAAGGAACTGAGTAGATATGGGAAGATGACAAATTTTAAAACAAATACATCAAAGTCAGAGATTCTAAACATAACTACGTCAAAAGAAGAACAGCAGGCAATGCAACCTACATTTTCTTTCGTTTGATGTAGAGTAGAGCTTGGCTATTTAGGCGTAAAACTTACAGCATCATTGTCAACTCTTTATGCGGCTAACTATATCCCTATACTGAATAAGGTCAAAGACCAACTAAACTATCTGAGACACAAACCCCTCTCGTGGTTAGGGAGGAATAATGCTTTAAAAATGTTCATCCTGCCAAAATTAACATACATATTCCAAATGATCCTAATAAGAGTCCCACAAGATTTCTTCACTAAATTAAGAACTCTAGTAATAAAATATATATGGATGCACAAACACCCTAGAATCTCATATGCAACACTTGTAAAGGGGAAACAATTAGGGGGATTAGCAGCACCAGATTTTAAAAAATATTATCAGGCAATTATTATTTCACGGATAACAGGTTGGCATACATGATAAAGACGGGAAAGGGTGGATGAATATTGAAAAAGTCCAAAGCAAAGTAGACTTAGGGAAAGGGGTGTGGATCCCACATCAATATCGTGAATTATCAAATAGCACAAATCCACTAACAAAAAAACACTTTTAGGATATGGGATGGTTTGAGTAGATTATATCACTGGCAATATAACTCCCCTTTAATTTCTTTACTTGAGACAAATTATTTTAAACCTGGGAAAGATGAGCACATGTATTTTATTAGATGGGCAAAGGATGACATAACTTTACAAGATGTCATGATGGAAAATAGATTATGCACTTTCTCTGAATTAACACAAAAATGGGGAAACAAACCACCAGATAGATGAGGATATGCACAAATACAGCACTTTTCACAGACACTCCCCCAACCACTACGGGGAAGAGGTAATATAAGGCCTATGGAGAGGCTACTCTCTTCCCCAGGGTGCTTGGGCCAGAGTTTATCTAAAATATAATATATTGGTAGAAGAAACAGAACCTAAATACCCACCCTATTTAGGGAAATAGGAAGAAGAAATAGGTGACCTACGGGATGAAGAACATAGGTGTAAGATTCTTAGGGTAGCATGCTCTACCTCTAGGGATATTAAGACAATAGAAATGTGTTATAAACTGATGGCGAGATGGTATGTTGGTGCGCAAGATGGTATGATGGTACGCAAATAGTACAGAAGTATAGTGTAGAGACCCCACCAACATGCTGGAGGGGATGTGGCGCCCTGGGGACCTTTGCACACCTATGGTGGGACTGCGTGAAGATCCAGCCTTATTGGGAAAGGATCATAGATAACATTTACCGAATAACAGGAGAACATGTTCGGAAAGAGCCGTGGATATGTCTGTTCCATGATACGGATAAAACAGTAGCTCAATACAAGAATAGCTTGGTACCCCACCTTTTGAATGCAGCCAAAAGCCTGATCCCAAGAGTGTGGAGAACTCCTGATCCCCCCTCAATAAAAGAATAGATAGTAAAAATAGTTGAGTTGAAAAAAAAAATGGTTGAGATCAATAGAAGAAACAATATATAGAAGTGAAGACTCCATGGAAACATATAACAGTGTATGGGAGAGGTGGCTAGAGTTTAAAAAATCATCAGAATATATGATGATGGTGGAGTGTTAAGAGGAGTAATGAAGGTTGATGCATGGGGGGTGGGGGGTGGGGGGGGGGGGGGAGAGAGAGAGAGAGAGAGAAGGGGGGAGGGAGGGGTGGTTATGGGATTTATTTAATTATCTACTAAACCTTGAATTTTCCTTTTCAGGTTTTGTGATGAGGGATAGTATGTCTAATATAGATTAATGTATTGAAAATGTAAAGCGGAGATACTAACTTTTGTAAAAATTTAATAATTAACAAGGCTGTTTAACCTGAATAATCTATACCAATAAAAAGAGAATATACAAAAAAAAAAACTCCTTGGGTTTCTGGAGACTGAAAACCATCCTTTGAAGACTGCTGCTGAGTGTTATCCTCTACATCCATGCTGACACACTCCTCCTCCTCTTCTTCCCTGATGATTCTTCCCTGATTCTGCACTGATGCATGCATTGTCACTGCTCACTATCCTTGTAGCCTCCTCAAATAGTGACAGAACAGTGTATGCATCCTTGATCAGTATCCACTCGCGTGGGGAAAAGAAGCCAAGCTCCCCTGACCCTGTCTTGGTGCCATACTCACACTGGTACTCATTGATGGCCCTCTGCTGTGTGTACAGCTGCTGCAGCATTGCCAAAATTGAGTTCCACCTGGTGGGCATGTCACAAATGAGGTGGTTGGTGGGCAGGCTGCATTCCCTGTGAATGTCAGCCAGCCGAGCACTGGCATTGTATGAACGGCGGAAATGACCACAGACTTTTCTGGTCTGCCTCAGGAGATCTTTTAAGCCTGGGTACCTGCTCAATAACTGCTGCACCACCAAATTCAGGACATGTGCCAAACATGGGTTAAGTGTCCCTGTCGGAGGGTGGAGAGAAGGTTGGTGCCATTGTCGCATACAACCATTACTGGCTTAAGCTGGCGTGGCATCAACCACCTCTTAGCCTGCTCCTCCAGAGCTGACCGAATCTCTGCCCTAATGTGGCACTTGTCCCCTAGGCAGACCAACTCAAGCACCACATGGCATCTTTTAGCCTGTCTGCTTGCGTAGCCCCTTAAACGCTTACGGAGCACTATTGGTTCAGAGGAAAAATCTGCAGAAGAGGCCATAGAGGAAGAAGAAGAGGAGGTGTGGAGGAGAGAGCTGTGGCAGAATCACCACTAGCATTTTGGAGGCATGGTGGGGTAACAAGCTCCAACAACACTGAACCCTGTCCTGCATCCTTCCCAACTGCTAGCAGAGTTACCCAGTGCGACGTGAAGGAAAGGTAATGTCCCAGCCCATGCCTGCTGGTCCATGAGTCAGTGGTAATATGAACCTTACTGCTGACCAGCCTGTCCAACGAGGCCAAAACATTGCCTTCCACATGCCGGTAGAGAGCTGGAATGGTCTTCCATGAAAATAAATGGCGTTTTGGAACCTGCCACTGAGGTACAGCACATTCCACAAATTCACAAAAGGGAGCAGAGTCTACCAGCTGAAAAGACAGAAGTTGCAGTGCTAGCAATTTGGCCAGGCTAGCATGTAGACGCTGAGCATGTGGATGGCTGGGATCGAATTTCTTTTTACGGTTCAGCAACTGAGGTAGGGAAATTTGCCTGCTAAAATCAATTGGTGCTGTACTGCTAGCAGATTGGCTGCAAGTACTTGGGACACCTATTGCTATACCTTCATTCCTCTCAGCGCAGGTTTTTGAGAGGACTGGAGGTATAGAAGGGTTGGAGATCCCAGATGAGGAGCAAGGAGAAGAGGGTCTTTCAAGTGCTGTTGCCAACGGACTGCATGGCAGGTTGTCATATTTCTGGTTAAGCATGCGGTGCCCAAGTGGCTGCTGGTCTGGCCACGCTTAATCTGATTCAGACATAGGTTGCAAATAGCAACGGTGCAATCTGCTGCATACGTGTCGAAAAAAGGCCTACACCAAGGAACTTTCAAAAGTCAGCGGGGAGTCAGCAACACCCTGCACCTGCAGAGCTCTGTGGTGTGATGCAATAGGGTGGTTGCCCTTAAGCTGCCCCCTAGAGGACATCCTGCCTTGTTGGAGTTGTGCCCCCTCCTCCTTCTCTCAGACACCCAAGTACAGTCAGTGACCCCATAATCCCCTCCCTCCTCATCACTGGAGCAAACTTGGCAGTATGCTGCAGCTGGGGGAACATGACTGCCAGTTTCTTGCACCCCCCTCTCTCTAGGCTCACGTTACTCCCTTCCTCAACCTGGGAACCAACATCGAAGGCTTCAAATCACTGCTCATCCTCTTGCAGCATGTACCCGACACTGTGGTTGAATAATTCTGGGGACTCCTCCGTGCATGATGGTGAAGCTATGGAAGGAGTGACTGTGGACAAGGAGCAGGTGGAATAGGCAATTTTGGCAGCTGCGTTGGAAGGCAAACTACTCTGAGCCTGGATGACAGAGGATGAGGGGGATGAGGATGGCTTTGTTATCCACTCCACCAACTCATCTGCATGTTGTGGCTCAATAACACGGCCAGCAGCAGAAAAAAAGGACAAACATGCCCACGGCCACCTGCAGAGGATGCACCATGTCCACAACCAGCACTGTTGACTGTAGACACAGAGGCTGCTTGCCCTCTTTTAGTGGTCTATGAGTGTCTGCCTCTTCTTGGTGGCCTTCCGGACATGATGTATTTTTTGTTTTGCAACACCACACTATATTGTATTATATACTGTGTACACCGCCTGAAATGCATTAGAAACTATACACCATCAAATGCACTGTATATATGGGCTACACTGAATGCAGAGTATATATATAAATATATATATATTATCTCACAAAAGTCAGTACACCCCTTACATTTTTGTAAATATTTTATTATATCTTTTCATGTGACAACACTGAAGAAATTACCCTTTGCTACAATGTAAAGTAGTGAGTGTACAGCTTGTATAACAGTGTAAATTTGCTGTCCCCTCAAAAAAACTCAACACACAACCATTAATGTTCAAACCGCTGGCAACAAAAGTGAGCACACCTTTAAGTGAAAATGTCCAAATTGGGCCCAAAGTGTCAATATTTTGTGTGGCCACCATTATTTTCCAGCACTGCCTTAACCTTCTTGGGCATGGAGTTCACCAGTGCTTCACAGGTTGCCACTGGAGTCCTCTTCCACTCCTCCATGATGACATCACAGAGCTGGTGGATGTTAGAGACCTTGCGCTCATCCACCTTCCTTTTGAGGATGCCTCACAGCAGTGCCATCTTAAGAGCATTATAGGCCCCCGGGCAATACAGTGCACTGGAGCCCTGTCTACACAATCACGCACAAGAATAAAAATGCAAATTATCAATAAGGCTAATGGTGTGTGAGAGAGAGGGGCTGCAGTGGTGAACCTTTGAACCCCTTTACATTACACAGCCCCCATACTTCTGGATCCCTTTACATTACACTGCCCCCATACCTCTGAGCCCCTTTACATTACACAGCTCCCATACCTCTGGACCCCTTTACATTACACAGCCCCCTACAGTTCTGGATTCCTGGAAACCTGCGTTCCATGTGCGTTTCTCGCACTACAGTCAAAATGCGCTCCAGCTGTGATCTGCAGTTGGTGTCAATGTTAACTTAATGCCACCATAAATGCAGATCCCAAATGTAATGCGTTTACCTGTATTGGATCGTACGATACAGTAGTACCATGCAATCCAGTTCCTGTGTGGCTTATAACTCTTGGTGTGGTCCAGCACACTTTCAGCCCATTAGAATGAATGGGCTGAAATTGTACTGCACCTGGAAAACATGTGAATCGCACAGGAACGCAGTGTGATCCTGTGTGATTCATCGTGTGAACCGGCTATGAGTCCTGGAGCCAAGTGATGGAAAAAGTTCCGCTACCTGGCTCCACTGACTTGCCTGGCAGGGGTGCAATAGTGTTGTCACCTGGGGCGATTGTCTAGCGGGGTGCTCTGAGTAGCTGCCCTGTGTAGCAGCCAGCATCTGTTTGAATTAGGGGTGGGGGAAAGGGTACTGCATGTGCTAGGTGGCACTTTGGGAGGAGGGAGGAGGGAGGACAGTACCCTCTCCCCCCCCACACAAATCACTGCAAGTATTCATGTATATCGGCTTCCCCCGAGCAAGTGTCATCTATAGTGTCTGTGTGCGATAGAAACAGACCTTTAGATGAACGGCACATGCACAGCACAGCAGCGTCTCGCCTCCTCCCCGGTGTCTCCTCCTGTCTGTGTACACAGAAGACATCAGAGCGGAGGAGGCGTGGTAGGGGGCGGCTTCATCGGCATGGCACTGTGTGCATTGCCAGTCAGAGAGGCAGCTGGCGGGAAGCGATGTTGGCTGCCATGAAGAGCTGGGTTGAGATTGCGTGGGACAGCAAACACCCCACACAAGCTGCGGGGTGCGTGCGCCCACATTAGAGTGCCCCTCCCAGGCAAGTCACTGCTACATGCACACGGCGGCCAATCTCGGATATATGGTTTCACCGGTGTGCTGACAGGCACTGAATGCAGGCGGCCTTGGCCTGGGTCGCTGGGCAGGTGGGGCCCCCCAGGCAAGTGGGGCCCCCCGGGCAACTGCCCAGCATGCCCATGCGAAAAAATGGCCCTGCCTCACAGATGCTCAATAGGGTTTAGGTCTGGAGACATGCTTGGCCAGTCCATCACATTTACCCTAGCTTCTTTAGCAAGGCAGTGGTCCTCTTGCAGGTGTGTTTGGGGTCGTTATCATGTTGGAATACTGCCCTGTGGCCCAGTCTCCGAAGGAAGGGGATCATGCTCTGCTTCAGTATGTCACATTACATGTTGGCATTCATGGTTCCCTCAATGAACTGTAGTTACCCAGTGCCGGAAACACTCATGCAGCTCCAGACCATGACACTCCCACCACCATGCTTGACTGTAGGCAAGACACACTTGTCTTTGTACTCTTCACCTGGTTGCCGCCAAACACACATGACACCATCTGAACCAAATAAGTTTATCTTGGTCTCATCAGAACACAGGACATGGTTCCAGTAATCCATGTCCTTAGTCTGCTTGTCTTCAGCAAACTGTTTGCAGGCTTTCCTGTGCATCGTCTTTAGAAGTGGCTTCCTTCTGGGACGACAGCCATGCAGACCAATTTGATACAGTGTGCGGCGTATGGTCTGAGCACTGACAGGCTGAACCCCCACCCCTTCAACCTCTGCAGCAATGCTGGCAGCACTCATATGTCTATTTCCCAAAGACAGCCTCTGAATATGATGCTGAGCACATGCACTCAACATCTTTGGTTGATCATTATGAGGCCTGTTCTGAGTGGAAGCAGTCCTGTTAAACCTCTGTATTGTCTTGGCAACCGTGCTGCAGCTCAGTTTCAGGGTCTTGGCAACCTTCTTATAGCTTAGGCCATCTTTATGTAACAATTCTTATTTTCAGATGCCCAGGGAGTTCTTTGCCATGATGTGCCATGTTGAACTTTCAGTGACCAGTATGAGAGAGTGAGATCGATAACACCAAATTTAACACACCTGCTCCCCATTCACACCTGAGACCTTGTAACACTAATAAATCACATGACACTAGGTAGGGAAAATTGCTAATTGGGCCCAATTTGGACATTTTCACTTAGGGGTGTACTCACTTTTGTTGCCAGCGGTTTAGACATTAATGGCTGTGTGTTGAGTTGATTTGACGGGACAGCAAATTTACACTGTTATACAAGATGTACACTCACTACTTTACATGTAGCAAAGTGTCATTTCTTCAGTGTTGTCACATGAAAAGATATAATAAAATATTTACAAAAATGTGTTTCCTTTTAAAACTATGATCCAAAAAGGGGTGAATCCCAGCCTGTCCCCCTTAACTTCAAATATAATGCTTAACCAGTAAATAATGGAACAGTTCAGACGAGGAAAGTTTGTGAGAGGTTTGTAAACCTGTAAAGTATCTTATACCATTGGCGGTTAAGTATGAAAACTTGTCAATTTCTGGGCAGTCCAATGCCTGAAAGACAGAGGTTATTTGAGACCAGGTGGGAAGTGTGGATTGTGGAGGATTGTGGATTGTGGAGGAAGGACATAATGGTAGGTGTAGGAAAAGTAGACCCGCCAAGTATTTAAAGAGGAATTGCAGTCTGCTCACATAATTTGTAATAAAAACATCTTTGCCATTCCAAAGCTTCCCCCAAACCACTTTGCGTATTATTTTATATATACTGTGATTCTGTACTTGCCAAATATGCTGCAGAAATCTCCCTCCACTGAGTCTGGCTGAAACCATTTTAAATGTGGGCAACTGAAGCTGCTGCCTGCAGCTCTGATTGGCCCTCTTATGACTCATCCCCCTCCCTTCCTGGCAAACTCTCATGAGAGTGAGAGAGAGAGCCATGCATGATGTCATAAGCCTGGGCTTTTTACCAGACAAGAGACAGGAAGTGGGCTTTATAAGGTATTTACTGGCAGAAAAAAAAATGTTTTACTATGCAAAGTTAAAACAACATTATCTGTAGACAGTGGCAGGTAGCAGCAATACAGATGACTGACAGATATCCTACTAGTTGCTCACAGGGAGACATATGCCCATTTATGTAATCTATTTCTAGGTTTAGTAGCTGTCAGCTGAATATGGACACTCCTTTAACCCATAGGAAGAAGTATGGCTATAAGAGCTTTGGCCATACTTCTCCATTAAGTGTTTCAGTTTCCCCAAAATGTTGTTTGAAATTTCACCATTATTGAAAATGCAGAAGGTAAAATGAGATTGGGTTTTTGGTGAACTCTAGTGCCCGTACACACGGTCGGACTTTGTTCGGACATTCCGACAACAAAATCCTAGGATTTTTTCCAACGGATGTTGGCTCAAACTTGTCTTGCATACACACGGTCACACAAAGTTGTCGGAAAATCCGATCGTTCTGAACGCGGTGACGTAAAACACGTACGTCGGGACTATAAACGGGGCAGTGGCCAATAGATTTCATCTCTTTATTTATTCTGAGCATGCGTGGCACTTTGTCCGTCGGATTTGTGTACACACGATCGGAATTTCCGACAACGGATTTTGTTGTCGGAAAATTTTATAGCCTGCTCTCAAACTTTGTGTGTCGGAAAATCCGATGGAAAATGTCCGATGGAGCCCACACACGGTCGGAATTTCCGACAACACGCTCCGATCGGACATTTTCCATCGGAAAATCCGACCGTGTGTACGGGGCATAAGGGTGCAAAAAAATTTAAATTGCTTTGGGGGATTATGGAAGCTTTCAACTATCCTGACCTGTTTCTGTCTTACAAAATTGCATATCATTAGTTTCAACAACACAGACAGTGAAAAAAGTAAAAAAAAAAAAGTAAAATGACAGAACACAAATAACGATCCAATACAGTGATTTTTTATTTAAAGTTTTTTTAAAGTTTATTTAACTCCCCTATACTCTGACAGAGTTCCAATCTCTGTGGTCCAGTATACAGACTTCCACATAACACCCATTGCACGTAAACGGAATAGCTACATCTCTACTCACCCTGAAAGGAGGTGCTGGAATTCTTGCTTGTGTTGGAAGCCTGGTATCCAAGATCCGCAGTGTAGTGAGTGGGAAGGGGGCTTGTTGTGTACTTCAAAAACACCAAACCACCAGTATATTAAAATAATGTTTTTCCTGACCTCAAAATCCTTACCCCCCTCCATTTAGGGCCCTGGGTCTGTCAGGCCCTATTGGTCAGTACAACTGCCTCTTTTTCCTATATGATTAAAACGGTCTTACAAAAGACAGCTGTGTAGAAAAGGAAGACAGAGGGATCTGAATCCAAAAAAAGGGTTGGTAAAGAGCTATTCCTCCACTTTAGTAGAAAATGTCAGCGTCCAAGAACTCTGATTGACTTTTCTACAAAGAAGCTAAAACAAAAAACTCAGCTAGAAGAAGCAATTTTCCTTCTACCTTACCTTACTAAAGGTACACATTAGTTCTAGATAAAAATATTGAAGTGAAACTGACCTTTTTTCCGCTGAGTAAAAATCAAAAGTATCAATAAATATATATCTCATGAGTAAAATGAAATCATCTTCAGTTCCTTACTTTAGTCATGCTTTTTTATAGATTCATTATCTGAAAAGGGGTATGCTTTGGCTCTGTGCTGGCATCTGGCTGTACTTTCATTGAAGAGGTGGAGTGTGTGGCAGCACTAATTAAGAGCCTTGACTGTTCCTCCGTATTTTCAGAATGTAATTTTTCCAAAAACTTTAAAAATAAAGGAAAAGATTAAATATATACAAAGTGAACTGTTACATTATGTGTTCATATCTAAAGTCCTACCTAGGTATCACCTTTCAATTTTGGCCAAAAAAAATTGACCCACCAATCACATCATTCTTCCCTGAGTCCTGTGACATAGAAGTTTGTTGGAGAAATCAAAGGGTGCAGCAAATAACTATGTATCAAACAACTGGCAGTGTGTCAGATGCTGAAGATTCTTTAATAGTGTAATGCGCTGTACACACGACAGGTTTTGCCGTCGGAATAAACTATGAAGGTTTTTCTGATGGAGTTCCGACGGAATTCCGCTCATGCTGTCTTGCATATACACGGTCACACCCAATTCCGACCGTCCAGAACGCGGTGACATACAACATGTACAACGGGACTAGAAAACGGAAGTAGCCATTAGCCCATAGCTTCCGTCTCGTACTTGCTTCAGAGCATGCGTCGTTTTTGGTGTGTCGGAACAGCATACAGATGATCTTTTTTTCCGATAGTAATTTGTTCCGTTGCAAAAATATAGAACATGTTCTCTATCTAAGTCAGTCTGAATTTTCGACGGAAAAAATCCGATGGGGCATACACACGGTCGGAATATACAATGAAAAGCTCCCATCGGACTCTTTCTGTCGGAAATTCTGCTCGTGTGTACGCGGCATTAGCTTTTGAAGACAGCAAACTCACTGCACTTTGGAGAGTTATATGTCATACCTCTTCTTTTGGAGCGGACAGCATTTCGATTTTCTTTTCTCTATTTTTGAGATGACAGTGTTGCTGTAAAGGAGAGCTCCTGAAAAAAAAATGGTGACTACATAGCAACAAGCAATTTTTGAGACTATAAACACTTTAGCCAACAATATGTAATGTAGAGCACAGCTTAAAGCGTGCAATGGTCAGCAATATATAACCTACAGCATTGCATATACCGTATAAGAGTTAAAAGTATGAAGTATGAAGCATTTTCCCCCTAAATTGTTGGTCAGTGAAAAGAAAAAACGACTTGAAAATGGTGGTAAATCGAAAAAAGAATGTTCAACCATTTAAAGTCAATGTGGGGGAAAGAATAAATCTGTGGCACTGAGATAAGAATAATCCCTTCCAATAGTGGTAAAGGAGAGGAACAAAAACCTCTGCAACTGAGGTTAATGAGAAAAATGTCCCAGTTTTGCTGTCAGTGGGAAAGACAATAATACAGTGCCTTGAAAAAGTATTCATACCCCGTGAAATTTTCCACATTTTGTCATGATACAACCAAACACGTAAATGTATTTTATTGGGATTTAATGTGATAGACCAACACAAAGTGGCACATAATTGTGAAGTGGAAGGAAATGGTAAATGGTTTTCACAATTTTTTACTAATAAATATGTGAAAAGTGTGGCGTGCATTTGTATTCAGCCCCCTTTACTCTGATACCCCTAACTAAAATCTAGTGGAACCAATTGCCTTCAGAAGTCACCTAATTAGTAAATAGAGTCCACGTGTGTGTAATTTAATCTCAGTATAAATACAGCTGTTCTGTAAAGCCCTCAGAGGCTTGTTAGAGAACCTTAGTGAACAAACAGCATCATGAAGGCCAGGGAACACACCAGAAAGGTCAGGAAAAAAATTGTGGAGAAGTGTAAAGCAGGGTTAGGTAATAAAAAAATATCCCAAGCTTTGAACATCTCAAGGAGCACTGTTCAATCCATCATCCGAAAACCGCAAACCTACCAAGACATGGCTGTCCACCTAAACAGACAAGCTGGGCAAGGAGAGCAATAATCATAGAAGCATCCAAGAGGCCCATGGTAACTCTGGAGGAGCTGCAGAGATCCACAGCTCAGATGGGAGAATCTGTCCACAGGACAATTATTAGTCGTGCACTCCACAAATCGGGCCTTTATGGAAGAGTGGCAAGAAGAAAGCCATTGTTGAAAGAAAGCCATAAGAAGTCCCATTTTCAGTTTGCGAGAAGCCATGTGGGGGATACAGCAAACATGTGGAAGAAGGAGCTCTAGTCAGATGAGACCAAAATTGAACGTATTGGCCTAAAAGCAAAACGCTATGTGTGGTGGAAAACTAACAATGCACATCACTCTAAACACACCATCCCCACGGTGAATCATGGTGGTGGCAGCATCAAGTTGTGGGGATGCTTTTTTTTCAGCAGGAACAGGGAAGCTGGTCAGAGTTGATGGGAAGATGGATGGAGCCAAGTACAGGGCAATCTTAGAAGAAAACCTTTTAGATTCTGCAAAAGACTTGACTGGGGCGGAGGTTCACCTTCCAGCAGGACAATGACCCTAAAGATACAGCCAGAGCCACAATGGAATGGTTTAAATCAAAGCATAATCATGTGTTAGAATGGCCCAGTCAAAGTCCAGACATAAATCCAATTGAGAATCTGTGGCAAGACTTGGAAATTGCTGTTCACAGACACTCTCCATCCAATCTGACAGAGCTTGAGCTATTTTGCAAAGAAGAATGAGCAAAAATGTCACTCTCTAGATGTGCAAAGCTGGTAGAGACATCCCCAAAAAAGACTTGCAGCTGTAATTGTAGTGAAAGGTGGTTCTACAAAGTATTGACTCAGGGAGGCTGAATACAAGTGCACACTACACTTTTCACATATTTATTTGTAAATAATTGTAAAGCCATTTTCCTTCCACTTCACAATTATGTGCCACTTTATGTTGGTCTGTCACATAAAATCCCAATAAAATACATTTGCGTTTTTGGGTTGTAACATGACAAAATGTGGAAAATTCCAAGGGGTATAGATACTTTTTCAAGGCACTGTATTTCCACTATTTCTGCCAGTTAGAAGAAGCTCCCCCCATAGTGGTGTCAGTAGGAAGAGAAATCCCCCCAGGGTCTGTGTCAGTAGGAGGATGCGTACACGCAGTGATGGTGTCAGTAAGAAGAGACATCCCCTCATAGTATCACTGTTAATGGGAGTAAGAATCTTCCTCAAGTGTCCTCTACTCCTCCCCTGTCCCAAGCAGTGACACTAAGAATCTCCAGTCCACAAGTGCTGGTGTTGAGTGGCACTCAGTCAGATCCCCCCCATACCAGGCATTGGTAGTCAGTGGTGCTAGGAATCCCCCTCCCCAAGCATTAGTTAGACTTATGCTGCGTACACACGAGTGGAATTCCGTCAGAAAAACAATCCAAGATTTTTTTATTTTTTTCAGACGGAATTCTGCTCAAGCTTGGCTTGCATACACACGATCACACAAAAGTTCGCTGAACTTTCGACCGTCATGAACGCGGTGACGTACAACACTACAATGACCCGAGAAAATGAAGTTCAATGCTTCCGAGCATGTGTCGCATTGTTTCCGAGCATGAGTAGGAATTTTGCGCGTCGGAATTGGTACAGACGATCGGAATTTCCGATTGGAACTTTTTCCGACTGAAAAATTGAGAACATGCTTCCAATCTTTTGCTAGCTGGAATTCTGCCAGCAAAAATCTGATGGAGCATACACACGGTCGCATTTTCGGACCAAAAGCTCTCATCGGACTTTTGCTGGCGGAATTTTCACTCGTGTATACGGGGCTTTAGACCACTCTTCATGCCCCAGCAGTGGTATTCAGTGGCACTCAGAATCCCTTATCTTTAAGCATTGGTGGTCAATAACACTAATGATCCCGCTTAACCTAAGCTATGGTGGTAAGTGGTACCTAGCAAACCTCCCTTAAAAACCCTCTTACATAAGTGTTGGGGGTTAGCAGCACTTAGAATTTTCCATTTTTAAGGATTGGTGTTAAGTGGCACTTGGAATTCCCCTTTCCCAAGCAATGGTGGTCAGTGGCATAAAGATCTCCTCCCTTCATCTTGCAGCAATTATCGGTGACACTAAGAATTCTCCTTCCAGGTATTATTAGTCAGCAGTACTGAGAATCCTCCTCTCCAAGTATTGGTGGTCAGTGGCACTAAGAATTCCACCTCCCAGGCATGGTGATCAGTGACCCGAAAAATCCCCCCCTCCCCAGGCATTGGTAATCAGTGGTAGAGATATGCATAACAAAAAAATTAGTTTTGTCTTGCATTCCTTCCTTAATAATTTCTTTATGTCATATTTGTTATGTTAGAATGATTTGTTTTCAAAATTAATTTAGTATATTTGGATTTGCTTTGTATAATCGTTATTTTCAAAACGATTTTCAATTAGAAAAACAAATTTATTCAATATTCAAATTTATTTGAAATTCAGATTTCAGAAGACGGCTATATTTGTTCTATTCTATTCCATTCTATTCTAATCTATTCAATTTTTTTCATTTCTATTGTACACTTTTTTTATCCCCTTAGTACTGACCAAACGCACATATGCGGCCTCGACTTTAAGGGGTTATACAGGGAGGATGCATGCAGCTGCATGCATCCTCCCAGTACCGTTTTTTAGAGCGGGTAAAGCTGCTCGGCTGTTATCCCGGAGCTAAAAGAGCTAAAAGCCGCTCGGCTGTTATCCCGGAGGAACGGGAGGGGACATCCCCCCTCCCGCCGCCTTCCACCGCTCTTCCCGGGCCTCCCGTCCCACCGTACACGAGACACGATCTGACACTTTTGCCGGCTAGAATAAGACTGAAAGGAAGCCAGAAACGGCTTCATTCCAGTCTCCTTTCCAGTCTCCGGTTTACTCAGCTGCCAATGGCGCCGTTTTAAAAAAAAATGACAGTATTCAGAATCGCCATTTTTGCCGATCTGAATACTTTGAAGTGCAAAGGTACTCCATAAAGAGTACCTGTCACCATCTATTACTGTCACAAAGGATGTTTACATTCCTTGTGACAGCAATAAAAGTGATCAAATTTTTATTTTTTTAAAAGTGACAATAAATTTTTTTTTTTTAAAATAAGAGCCCGCGTAGCAGAATAAGTGCACACGTAAGTTGCGCCTGCATATGTAAACTGTGTTCAAATCACACATGTGAGGTTTTTTTTTTTTTTATTTTTTTATTTAAAATGTCCATAGAATCAAACATAACAAAATCAAGATAAACATTTCCAACAAAAAAGGAAAAAAAAAATTTTTTCCAATGAACAGTACAAATTTTCCCACAACCACCCTTATTTACATATGCAAAAAAGTCATACTATGAATGAATGAATGAATGAATGAATGATTTGTAAAGCGCTGCAAATGTGAACTGAATCACCTCAAGGCGCTAATGAATTCTCTGTAGTCAGCTTCATACTACCCAAAATACAATCTTTCCCTCCACCCTCTCCCTACAATAACATGTTTCAATCCTTTTCTATCCCTTCTTGCTTTCCCTTCACAGAACCTTCCACTTTAAACAGACCACTCCCTCCATTTGTTAAACTTCCAAATGGCATATGCTCTCTCCTGCCTGAATTTTTTACAGTCCCAATATCCATAGAAATACAACCTTCCACGGACCATGGCGACACAATCCACCACCTCCTTCTTAAAAACCAAAATGTTCCTAGCATCCCAAAGACTTTCTTTCACACAGTTTACCAACAGCCACAATACTCTCATTTCTTCCTTCCCCAATTTACATACACCATACAACACCATTTCATATGTTATTCTCTTAATTCCAGTCAACCCTTCAATTAATTTACCCGTATTTTTCCACACTTCTTTTGCAAACTCTCATGCCCAAAAAAGATGGTACACATTCTCACACTGCCCACACCCCTCTCTCGGACACACCTCACTATCAACCATTCTTCTTCTCCTTTGAAACACTCTGGTTGGCAAGCACTCATGCACTGCCATCCAAGTCACATCCTTCTGCCGGTTCACCAAATCCTTACTGCACACCCTTCTCCAAACATTCTCACACTCCTTTTCACTCAAACTTTCAATTAATTCCATTACTTCCTTTTTCCCTATCAAACCCATTACTTTCTTACTTTCAACCCAAACTTCCTTGCTCACATCACCTAACCCATATCTCCTCACACCTCTCTCAATCATAACATAATAGCATGGTGCATTCAAACACACCGGCTTCCTCAAATCACTCTCCCCTAACTTGCATTTCCTCAAAATACTACCTCCCATATATCTTAACATACATCCAGCCATATTCTCTTTTTTTGCAATCTTTACACACATACTAATATATTTTACCACTAAGAACCTCTCTATACATACCACTCCTTTCCCCCCATTTACTGTCATCTTCACCACCTTCTCCCTCTTCAATTTCTCCATCTTTGATGACCAAAAAAAACTAAAACAAATGTTTATTATTTTTTTTAACACCCTGTCAGGTGCAGGAAATACAGAATACAAGAACAATAAAATCGGTAAAATTACAGCTTTAATTATAAGGGCTTTTCCCTCCAATGACAGTGATCTCAAGGACCAAAATAAAACTTTCTTCTTTACTCTTGCTCTCACATCCTCCCAACTCTCCCTACCATACAAATCCTTATCAAATTTTACACCTAACACCCTTACACCACTTGTGCAGACACTCCATCCACTCTGCTCTACATTACCCCATTCTCCAAAAAACTTACATACACTCTTTCCCAAATTAATATTAAATCCACTAGCCATACAAAACACATTTACTAACAACTTCACCCTCTTCAAACCCACCTCATTCTTGCACACCACTGTCACGTCATCCATATATCCAATCACACTTAAACATTTCCCCCCACTCCCAGGTATTTCTATCCCCCTCACCAATTTATCCCTCCCCAATATCCTCAACAAAGGCTCAATTGCACACAAAAATAACACAGGGGACAATGGGCACCCTTGCCTCAACCCCAGATTTTATTTCCACTTCCTCCCTCAACCATCTATTCACTAGTATTCTACTAACCATCTTATCATACAAACATTTAATCCATCTCATCATTCTCTCCGGCACCCCCATTCTTTCTAATACTTTAAACATATATGCATGCACCACCCTATCATAGGCTTTTTCAAAATCTATTGTTAACACAGCCACCTTTTGTTTTCTCTCCTTACACCACCACAACACATCCCTCAAGCATATCAAACTTTCTGTAATCGTCCTTCCTGGTACGGCACATACTTGCTCCTTACCAACCATCCCTTCAACCACACGTCCTAACCTATCAGCCATCACTTTTGCTATGATTTTATAATCTGTGTTTAACAATGATATCGGCCTCCAATTCTTTAACTCATTCCTATCCCCTCCTTTATATAGCAACGCAATCACACTTTCACCCATTGATTTCGACATCTTTCCATCCTCCAAAACTTTCACACACACCTCATATACACAATTTCCTATCACTTCCCAAAAAGCACTATAGAAATCCACCGGGAGCCCATCACTTCCCGATAACTTACCCTTCCTCATACTTTTGATACTCCTTTATATCTCTTCTTTACGCACATTCCCACCTAAACATTCCCTATCCTCCGGTCCCAGATATTTCTAGATTTCATCCAACACATCATCTTCCACCTGCTCATCCCCTCTTCTTTCTGCATACAATTTTGAATAGAACTTCCATGCCTCTTTTTTCACCTTTTCATTCCCGCCCACTTCCTTCCCATCTTCATCAATCACACTTACCATATCCATTTTCCCATCAAACACCTTTTTAAAGAAAAATTTTGAACATTTCTCATCTTTCTCCCTCAACACCGTTTTATTTTGTATTAGAATATTTTTACCTCTTTTTTCCATACACTCATTCACTCTTTCTCTTGCTTCTACTAACTCATTTCCCACATTCTCTCCTAACTTCCTTAACTCCTCCAAATATTCCAACCGCTTCTGCCACCCCTCATACATCTCCCTTTCATTCCTTGCTTTCTCACACCCTTTCCTTATAAAAAAAACGCTTTCGTACATCCCTTCACCCACTCCCACCATTCAACAACATTCTTAAAATCGCCCACCCTCCGCTTCAGTCTATTAAATAAGCATACATACTTATCTCTAATCCTCTCATCTTCTAACAAACTAATATTCAACTTCCATACCCCTTTCCCATGCATACTTTCCCCTTTTATACTTACTACACATTCAATCCTACCATGGTCCATAAAAGGCTCTCTTTTTATTTTAAATGACTCCAAGAAGCAAAACAAAAATCAATACGAGACATTATTGTGCCAATACTACTAAAAAAAGTATAACCCCCATCCCTCCCAGTATCCACTAACTTAAACACATTTAGTATATCCCTTAACTCCTTCCCCGATTTATCCACCTCCCCTCCCCCACTCCCTCCTCTCCCAATGCTACACCTATCTCCCGCCCTCATAATACAATTCATATCCCCCACCACTAAAGTAGGCTCCCTTCCCCCTAAGTACAATTTTAATTTGTCAAACAAACATAACCTTTCCTGTTTTTTTGTTGAGCCATAAATACAAAAAAATTTTATTACCATCCCTCCCACATCAACAAAAACCAACACAGCCCTCCCCCTTTCAATATGTATCACATTTTTTATTTTGATATAGTTTTGGTATTTTTATCTATATTGCCGGGATCCAACAATACATTACAGCTGCGAGCAGTTTTAAATCACATTTTTTCATTTAGAAATGTCATTTTGCTGTGGCACTGTTCTAAACATGGGAATGATGCACTACTTACAGGCATTCTAAGGACATCCCCCAGGCACGATATTTAAAAGAATATTTACCTTTTATTGTTTCACTTTAAGCATTATTAAAATCACTGCTCCCAAAAAAACTTCCATTTTTAAAACTTTTTTTTGCATTGATACATGTCCCCTGGGGCAGTACCCGGGTCCCCGAACGCTTTTTATGTGTTTTAAGTCCCATAGATTTTAATGGTGTTCACGTGTTCAAAGAAATGTTTTGCCTGTTCGCACGTTCTGCAGCAAACCGAACCGGGGGGGTGTTTTGCTCATCCCTAGTATCACACATTAATTAGAAGCAAGGAGTCCTATTGAGAGACAAGAACTTGGCTTATATAGAAATATTTTGGCGACACTCCTTCAGAAGAAGCCATTGTAGGCGAAACATGTAGAGGAAACAACAGTGTAGCATGTTCAGAAGAAACAACCAACTGTAATGTTATGCTGTATATAGCTAATGCATTTCCTAATATGATTTTAATCTATACGAAATAAAGCTATATTTAAAAAAAAAAAGAAAGATTGTGTTTTGGCACTATAAAAATCCCAATATACTGTGACTGAAATTAAACTATATATTTTAAGGGATGTGGTGTAGAGAAAGGTCTTAGACCCTAAGAGCTACCTCATAATTCAGCAAACATTAAGACAATCAATGCACCAATATGAAAATGCCTTTTTGGAAATAAAATAAACCTTGAGTGATACCTTGAGTGAAATACACCTTGAGCAACATTGATTTATTACACATGGGATAGTAACTGAAAATAGAGTGGCTTCTAATAAAACCCCAACCATGTTATCTTTCTTGCATGTAACTAAACTTTAAAGGAATTACTATAGTTATTTTTACTTTGTAAAGTTATGCATGAATGGTGTTTACATGAGCTTAAAAAAACTGAGTCCAGTTCAAATCTACATCCCTGACCTGTCATGAGAAATGGCAGATTTACAAGCTCCACAATTTCCAAGCTTTTCTTGTTGATTTTCACATAACAAAAGGAAGGGAAATGCAATGCTTAATAAATAAACTATGGCTTTGTGATTGAGTTTATTTTGGATATTTACCGTAAATCCTTTAATTTGTTTGAAAGAGTGGACACGCTGAATTTCATGAGAAACAAAATAATCTACCGTATAGAGTAATACAGAAATTTCCCTGTGAGCATCAGTCAATTCTGCCTGAAATGCTGGTAACTTCCTCACCATCTTTACATTATGTGCTTGATTTACTAAGGTCTAAAAGCTAGGTTGCTGAGCCATCTATATCTGGCAAAGTAGCCAATGGTTTACCCTAATGCCCTAAGACACAGGTGCTCAACCTGTGGCCCTCCAGCTGTCCCAACATGCCTCTGCCTTTGGGAATCATGCTTGTAACTGTCAGCGGCTTGCAAATCCTCATAGGAGTTCTGCAATAACTGGAGGGCCACAGGTTGAGCACCCATGCCCTAAGATAATGCACATCCAAAAAAAAAACCTCTTTCCTTGCAAGCAAAAATCCCCCTCCCAGTACAAATCACCCCCCAAGCCCAACCCCTCCAATACAAACCTCCCTCTTTGCCACCCCCCTCTTAGTCCTACTTGACATTTGAGAAGTTGGAGCTGCAGAAGGCTTAAGAGATCCTTCAGCTATTCGTTGCTGTTGTGTCTGAGGACTTAAAGGTGATGAGGTGGCCTTGGGACCCAGGGCCACCAGGAAGAGATGCCCTATATGCCCAGCATTAGAAATTCTCTTGGAATTTAAGCTAATAAAAAGACTATTCTTTTCAGTTAGATTTGAAGGAAATTACAAGAGGCTAATTTAAAGTGTATTTATAGCCAAACCTTTTTTTAAATTTTGGATAGTGTAGGTTATGGTTAAAATACCCCAATAAATGTATTTATTTATATTACCTTTCACGTACTCCCCAGAGATGCAACATTAAATAAAAGGGAATCACTAGAAAGTGAAGTTTATTCCTCTTAGTCAGTTGTCACTGGAATGGGCACCCCCACTGGAAGATTTACAATCACTTATTGTTCTGGTGACAACTGTAAAATTTAGGTTTTTGCCATCACTTTCTGTCTTCATGAAAGGACAAAAAGAGAGGGTGAATTTTCCTAGTAGGGATACAGTCTAAAAACAAATTGACAGGGGTTGTAGTCCTTCACATGTTGGCTATACATTTAGGACACCTTATTTTGTAATTAATCCAAAGTCAAATTAAATGCTGTTTTCACTATTTATATGGAGTTTAGCTTTAACCACTTGCTGACCGCGTTATAGCCAAATGACGGCTACAGAGCAGCCGGCTAGTTCTGGGACGTTGTCATATGATGGCATCCCGTGATCGCGCCCGCCACTTCCGGAGTGTCCAGAGGACATTGCTGATCACAGATTGATGTAAGAGCCTCCTCATCAGTGTCACCTATAAGTAAAACCTACCAGTGCCCATCAGTGCCGCCTATAAGTGCTGCCTATCAGTGCAGCCTCAGCAATGCAGCCTCATCATGCCTCCTCATCAATGCACAGCAGTGCCGCCTCATCAGTGCAGCCTATCAGTGCTGCCACATCAGTGTCCATCAGTGCAGCCTATCAGTGCCCATCAGTGCAGCCTCATCAGCGCACATCAGTGAAGGAGAAAATTACCTGTTTGAAAAATTGTATTACAAACTATGAAAATGCTTTTTATTTATTTATTTATTTTTTCAAAATCTTCAGTCTTTATTTATTTATTTAGCAAACAATAAAAAAATGAAAAAATTGATAAAAATTTTGTTTGGGTACAGTGTTGCATGAAAAAAAAGCAGTTGTCATGAATAAGGATTGGTAAGCTACAAAATAAAATAAATGTTTGTTTTTGGGTTTAATACTGTTTTAATTTCTTGACATCATACATGAGCAACTTCATTTTGCTTAAAACACTGTAAGTACACAATAGTGGAGAGGAGACGGACTAAAACCTGGGCTATGAGGGAGAAAGCTTGCATAGGCTGAGCCGGATTTCACAGTAACCTGGCTCAAATACAACACCGACTCATCCCGTTGTTCAACACCTTAATGTCCCTGTTACAACTGGCAAGATAAAAATGCTAACTAGCGAGGGGAGATGGGCGGAGCCTAGCGGAGCAGACATGCATTGTTAGAGCTCCGCACCACTGAGGAGAGAAGAGAAGGACAAAGCGGAGCCTGCAGGCTCAAAAGGTATCCATTTGAACCTTTTTGCCCCAGGGAACAAACTGTGAAAGTTTGGGCAGGAAATATGGTACTGGGAGGAAACCGTGGCAGAAATAAAAATCACCTCACAAAGAGCTCACAGGCACTCACTGCAACTAAAGCAGCTCCAGTCACCTCACAAGATACAGCATCAGGGCGCTCTCACAGACAGAAAATGTCACAGCAAGACTCTCCATTTGAGTCAGATACAGAACAAATCCTCTCACAAACTTCTTCACAAGCCTCCTCAGCATCCCCAGTAATATTATTACAATTTGAAAAGATGCTTCATAAGGCTTTAAAACAAACCTCAGACCAAATAACAAAAAGCCTAACCAAAGAAATAAGAGAGCTGGGAAACCGCACCGCAGCCTTAGAAATAAAAATGGATGAAATTGAAATTACAACCCAAGTAAATATAACAGAATTGGAACAATTAAAAGAAGAGAATTTAATACTTCAAACTAAGCTCGAAGATTACGAAAATAGAGCCAGACGTTCAAACTTGCGCATAAGGGGAATACCTGAAACTGTGACAGACCTGCAATCTACTATTACTGCTCTATTACAAGAACTAAAGCCAGATATCCCTATTGAACGTTTAGAACTGGACAGAGTACACAGAGCCCTCACAGCCAAAAAGAAAGATGGACCCCCAAGTGATATAATCACAAAATTTCATTATTACAGAACGAAAGAACAAATACTAATTGCTGCAAGAGAAAAAAAAGGAACTTAATTTTCAAGGACACAATTATCAAATTTTTGCTGACCTATCCCAACTTACTATTACTAAAAGACGATCCATGAAACCCCAACTAATGGAACTGCAACGCCACAACATTATGTATCAATGGGGCTTCCCCTTTTCAGTCAGATTTAACTACCAAGGTACAATTTACAGAAGCAGATCAGCAGATGAACTACAACAAACCCTTTTAAAATTAAATCTGACAGAACCCACAAGCAGCAACTCTCCCACACGCAGAAGAATGGCATCATCTTCACCTTCAGGCAGCACTCAGAAAATTTCAGAACAAAATGGTAATCATCATTCTCACAAAAGAGGCCGTTATGCCACATCATCCATGGACCAAGAAGATTCAATGGACTGACATCCTAATTCCTGATATCTCTTCATTTATTATACTAAGAGATGGTTCTCTATAAAAAACCTGTATTTATAACTGAATGTAACTGCATTCTGATAGTCACACACTGTGTGGGATCATGTTACATTCCAGTTATATTTCTTATTACTTCTGATTCATATAGCCTTAGAATATATAAGTGAAATAAGGAAATTCTTGTTCAGTTATATATTTTCAGGTAATAACAATAGATTTATTACTTTTTAGGACAAATATGTTCAATAATCCAGAAGTAATGGAAGCTTTTTCTTTCTTTTCTTAAAACAAATATATTATTACCTAACTAGTTCCTAGAATTATGTTTTTGTTTATTCTAATCTGAAGCAATACAACCTCAATTTTATGAGTTAACATATCTAAACAGTTACATATGAATAAAATATGTAATTGTTTACTCTAAAAGGGTTAAAATCCCAAAATAATGCAAACTATCTTCATCAATACCAAAGTTATTAACAGTACCTTTCTAACTGAATTATTTAGCCTAGGGCAAGACTAACCATATACAACCACCCTGGAATAAATAATTTCAACAAAAACTATATTCTGCACTCCAATTAATGAAACATCATTTTGATGTCTTTTGACATAGCACTTCTCTCCTGTAAGCGGAAGATCCGTGTACCCCCATTAGCCCTCCTCATTCTCCCAACCATATTATGTGGGAGTGTGACGAAGGCACTTATTCCCCTGAGAGAGATATTTATTCTCTTTCACGGGTAAATTGTGATTACTTGCAAAAAATTATTTATACAATGTATCATCTACTCTCATATGTTTTTTGTTTACTCTTTACTCCAGAATTCACTGGTTTCTTTTCTATCTATTCATCTCTTCAGTCCACACAGGTTGATCTGCGCAGTCAGCTCTGCATAACAAAAAGTAAGTCAAAACTATTTGATCTGTTGCCATGGCACCACTGAATATACTTTCCCTGAATGTTCAGGGAATAAATGTCCCTCAAAAAAGGACCAAAGCATTCCGTACTTTCCATAACAAGAAGGCTCACATAGTATGCCTCCAAGAAACACACTCCACCAAAGATTCTACTCCAAAATATATTTCTCCTTTTTATCAACAAATTTACACGGCTTCTGCCTGTACCAAGCAAAGGGGAACTCTAATTGCATTTCACCGATCCACACCATTCACCTTGTCATCAGAAATTAAAGACCCAGAAGGTAGATACCTGATACTCATGGGTTATATAATGGATACAGCAATCACGGTGATTTCCTACTACGCTCCTAACAAACAACCTACACCATTCCTCTCACATATATTACAAGTGGTTAATACACACAAAATAGGAACAGTGATAATGTGTGGGGATTCGAACCAGGTCCTCCTCCCATTTCTAGATAAATCACCTTTTACACCATCCAAAATAACCTCTAGATTACCTTTTTCTCAACTTCTTTCCAAATACAATCTGGTAGATTCGTGGAGAGAAAGTAACCCAATGAAAAAGAAATTCACTTATTTCTCGCACCCTCATCAAACCTTCACCAGAATAGATCATATTTTTCTAACAATAGGAATGATACCAGAAATTATTGCATCAGATATAATTCCGATTCCGTGGTCTGACCATAACGCAGTATACACTACTATAGCCTCAGCCATACCAAAAGCGCATGACCCAACGTGGTACTTACCAGACATAATGCTCAAACACCCACTACATCAGATGGCCATTGAACAAGCTTTAAAGGAATACATATCAATTAATAATACAACAGACATCTCCCCAATAACACTGTGGGAAGCTCATAAGCCTGTCTTGCGTGGTACAATACAAAGACAAATGGCACTATTTAAACGGGAACGCAAAAATCAAGCAAAAAAACTAGAACTCAATTTTAATGCAGCCTATATATCATTTCAAGATAATCCATCTCAGAGTACAAAATCTCATCTGGAAAAATCTAGATTGGAATGCGATCTATTTCTCACTGAGTCAGTTGATAAATCACTCAAACGCTCCAAACACAATTTCTTCATGAATACAAACAAACCAGGTACATATTTGGCTCGGACATTAAATTCAACTAACAAATCTTTCAAACCAATACGTTTGAAATTATCAAAAAATGTTTACACTTGTAATCCAGTTAAAATAGTCCATAAATTTCACTCACATCTCGCAACTTTATACAAGACAAACAATGAATTTAATCCTACAGAGGCTGAATCCTTCTTCTCAAAAATAACCTTACCTGAGTTATCTCAGAATCAAAAAAGCAGTTTGGATGAGCCTATAACTATAGATGAAGTTGCTAACGCCATAAAAGACATAAAACTTAACAAAAGACCAGGCCCAGACGGCTACTCGGCTTTATACTATAAAACATTCTCAGAAATACTCTCTCCCATTCTCACTGAAACTTTTAACAAACTTCTAGATGGACATTCTTTTCGACAAGAAACACTAATGGCAATTGTTTGTATGATCCCAAAACCCCTTTCTGATGATACTTCCTGTGTGAATTATCGGCCTATCTCTCTGTTAAACCTCGATATTAAATTATTAGCAAAAATAATAGCAAAACGCCTCAATAGCATTATAGGAAAATTAATACATAGAGATCAAGTAGGCTTCATGCCAAATAGACAGGCAGGCGATAATATACGCAGGGCAGTGTTATTGGCACATATTGCTAAAAAACGGAAAATCCCTTTATGTTTTCTATCTCTCGATATTAAGAGGGCATTTGACACAGTATCCTGGCAATATATGCAATATTCATTACAAAAATGGGGTTTTGGACCCCACTTTTTAACATGGATCAAAGCATTATATAATAAACCCAAAGCCTATATAAAATATGCTGGAAACAAATCTGAAGCCTTTAATATCGAAAGAGGTACCCGACAGGGTTGCCCATTATCTCCCTTATTATTTGCCCTTATACTCGAACCCATGGCCCAATACATCAGAACAAACCAAACTATAACTGGCATTGAAGTAGGAGGTATTACACACAAATTATGTATATTTGCAGACGATATATTACTTTTTCTATCATCACCACAGGTCTCTGGTCCTAACTTAATACCAGCTCTTGATGGATTTGCAGCCCTATCCGGCCTTATGATTAATCCTAAGAAATGCCTAGTGCTTAATATTTCACTCACAAACATGGAATTGATCACGGCTAGGGCTGCACTCCCATTCACATGGGCAGAAAAATCAATCCCATATCTTGGAATTCATTTAACAGCATCTCATTCTGACTTATTCTCAACCAATTATCCTCCTGTATTAAGACAGATCACAAATCTAATAAAACAATGGTCGCAACTTCCTTTATCCTGGATAGGGAAGATTAATGCAATCAAAATGACTATTCTACCCAAATTGCTTTATCTATTCAGAGTCCTCCCTATTCCAATTCCTTCCTATTTTTTGAGAATAGTACAAAAAAGAGCAACTTCGTTTATATGGGGCTCTTCTAAACCACGTATACCTATACACACACTACATCTTCCCAAAAATAAAGGAGGCCTGGGATACCCTAATTTTACTAACTACTACAGAGCAGCACATTTGGCCAGTCTGTCCAAATACCATGCAAAACAGGAAATCCCATTATGGGTATTTATAGAGGCTTCAGAAAACGACCCTCTATTAATATCAATGGCTTGATCCTAAAGACCGCTTTAAAATTCATAATCCCATAACTAAACACTTCTTATCTCTCTGGGATAAACTAAAAACCAAATATCAGTTACAATCTCCACACAATCCTCTCCTCTTCATTTATCAGAAATCCGGCCTTTTATCCGACATGGATCTACCCAAATTCTTTTAAAGCTTGGACAACATCAGGCATTCAGACACTAAATGACTTCATAGCATCTAAATCATTCCTTTCATTCCCATCGCTTAGAGAAAAATATGATATACCAAATTCTGAGATATTTAGATATCTCCAAATCAAAAATTTCTATACACCATTCCTAAAGGGGGATACACCATTATCCCAATTATCCATTTTTGAATCAATCTGTACAAAAGATCCATTTGCTAAAGGTACAATTTCATCACTTTATAATCAATTATATGGAGTACCAAATCTTAATAGACCCTCTTACGTTCAGAGGTGGGAGGAGGACCTGGGACGAACTTTAGAAGACATGGACTGGTCTAACATATGGCTCACATCTAAGTCATCTTCACCCAACATCTTAGCACTGGAGACAAATTATAAAGTCCTAACTCGCTGGTACCTTGTACCCGCTAGAGTGGCAAAATATTCACCTAATACCTCAACTCTTTGTTTTCGAGGATGCCCAGAAATAGGCACATATTTACACATATGGTGGACGTGCCCAGTAATCCAAACCTTCTGGAAGGAAGTCTTCGTGATTGCATCTAAAATATTTAAAAAAATAATACAACCAGATCCATATTTAACTTTACTTAATCTAAAACCGGAAAGGTTAACACTCTCTCAATTCAAACTTATGATCCAACTAATAACGGCTGCAAAACAAACAGTGGCCAAGGCATGGAAATCTCCTACATTGGTACTAGCAGAAACAATTCACAGAATGAATAATACAATGTCCCATGCTAAGATGGTAGCCATCGATCAAAATCAAATTCCAAAATTTGAAAAACTTTGGCATCCTTGGATAAAACAACAGTTCCTGTCAAACTTCAATGACTCTGTCCTGTTGCCATGGTAACAGATTAAATGACTTACAGAGACACCCATTCTAAGGCTTCAAAGAGAACTAAAAAGAATAATAAACTGACGAGCGGGACAACCTTGTGGACCATACCTCTACCTTTCAACCCTTTTTCTTCTTTCTCTTTCCTTTTCTCCACCTTACGATTAAAGCTCATTATCAGAATGTATTTGACCTATATACACTCTACTTGTAAACAATATGTATAGTAGGTATAAATCATTTAAATACCTACAAAAGTAACTAAGGAAATGATATATATCTTTAATTTAGGTTTACGTGAACCCAATGTTTAATATTTGAAATTTCATGATATTTACCTATATAAACCCTACTGTAAAACAATGAGCTTACTTTATAGATCCTTGTAAACTTACTTTATGTATCTTTATAACATTGTATACTCAATAAACTTCTTTTGACAAGGAAAAAAAAAATGCTAACTAGCCAACATTATCATCTGCCTGGCTTGAATTCACAGCTCTGCTGCTAAAACTGGAAACTCCTAAATCTTTTATTTGGCATTAGAAGTGACATTGCAGTGTATATCCTATATTCAAATGCACTTATTCATCTATGTCTAGCCAGCTCTGCTCCATCTTAGTTGTGATAATACTGTCAACTTGCCAAGTGAATGGAATAGTATAGTATTTTTATTTTGTTTAGATATAAATGTAATCAGCTTGATATTAATCATCGTATAAGTGAGTGTTCACATAAAATAAATGGTATTTCAGTGTATAGTTTGCAATTATACAGGCTCTGCTTTTGTCAGTACTACACAATTGTTGTGCTTTACCGTTCCTTCTTGGACCTCATGCACACTGGCTGTTTAGCCTAAATGCATGAGCCTGTAGCAATGGTGCACCGGGTGCTACCAACATTTATGGCAGGGTGCACCCAAGAATAAATGCTCAGAATGCAGACTACTTACATTATGGGCGTTTATCCCTGGGACATAGTACCCTAAACGTTAGTAGCCCGCAGTGCACTGTCCAGCCCTGTCCAGCTGCTGCAACTTTCAGCCTCTCATAGAGTTTTACAAGCTGCCAGCAGCAGGGATGGATAGTGCACCTGTGGCTTCTGCACCTAAACACCGGGTTCTCGTGCACCAGGATTAAATTCCCAGTGTGCAATAAAAGTTTATGGGTCTAATGACCCATCAAAAAAAAAAAAAAAAGCATTACCCAGATAGCAAGCAATTGCGCTGCAAGTTTGAAAATGACTTGCTAAACTTGCCAGGCTTCACAAGTTTGTTGCACAGTTGCAGCAAGTCTGCATTGCATGACTCCATGCTGGGACTGTGACGTTTTAGGGGGCGTGGTCACCGGGTGATGTTGACCACGCACCCTAAAACGTCACAGTCCCAGCATGCCCAGGGACTGTGACATCATAAAGGGGCGGGGTCTCCACCTATATAAGTCACAACAGAGCCCTCAGAGAGCAGTCCAGCCGGAGAGAGCGTCGTGTCAACATCTGGAGAAGAGAAGAGGGAAGAAGACAAGAAGCCCAGAAGCCCAGAAGTCCGGACCTCCGCTGGCAAAAGAGCGGCCTGAAGACAGCGGAGGAGCCGGCCGAAGAACTGGAACACCAGAAGAGGAACCTGGAGGGACCCCCGAAGCCGGAAGAAGACCCCCGAGGCTGGAGGAAGGCCCCCGGAGCTGTTTAATAAATTATTTTAAAAACCTGTGTAGTGAGTTTTATTATTGACACTTTTTCCCTAGGTGAATGGGTAGGGGTACCATGTACCCCATACTCATTCACATAGGGTGGGGGGCCGGGATCTGGGGGCCCTCTTATTATAGGGGGCTCCCGGATTCCGATAAGCCCCCCACCCGCAGACCCCGACAACCAATGGCCAGGGTTGTTGGGAAGAGGCCCTTGTCCTCATCAACATGGGGACAAGGTGCTTTGGGGTGGGGGGCCCCGCAGGGCGCCCCCTCCCCCAAAGCACCCACCCTCCCATGTTGAGGGCATGCGGCCTGGTACGGTTCAGGAGGGGGGGCGCTCGCTCGTCCCCACCCCCTTTCCTGACCGGCCGGGCTGCGTGCTCGGATCGGGGTCTGGTATGGATTTTAGGGGGGACCCCATGTCGTTTTTTCGGCGTAGGGGGGCTTCCCTTCAAAATCCATACTAGACCTAAGGGCCTGGTATGCCCCGTGCTCGCCGCAATAGGAAAATTTGTTTTTTCTATTGCAGCGAGCGCGAAATGCAATACCCCATACCCTGCCCTCGCGTCGTATCTGGTCCATTGGACCAGCATACACACGAGCGGGCTTTCCGTCGGACCAGCACACAGATGAGCGGACTTTCCGCCAGAAACTCCGACGAAAAGATTTAAAACTTGTTTCAAATCTATGTCCGGCGGGCTTTTGGGAAAAAGTCCGCCGGAAAAGTCCGCCTGGAGCCTACACACGGCTGGATTGTTCGGCGGACTCTGGTCCGCCGGACCAAGTATGCCGGAAAGTCCGACCGTGTGTACACGGCATTACTCTGTAAGATTACACCACCCCTTTAGGGGAGTCCAGTTGAGGATCCCAATGAGGTATGAACTTACATGGACTTGTGCTACCGCTTGCCTGGGGAATATTGCTGCCTCATATGGATTACTGCCTATTCTGGACTCTTCCACTGAAAAGGAGACTCTTTTATGACCTTACTACCTAACTCAGGTATGACTACCTCATGGGGTATGATTCAAGGGCACTTACAGAACTTTGTTAGGGATGTGTTGAAGATGCTTTCAAGTACTGCTTAAATGTCACATTTAACTACTACAGAAAAAGATCTTTATTGTTCATCTAAATTTCCTGGTCTGAAGTCTCTAAAGGGGTGCATGTAAGGTGTATGAAAATAACAGGGCTTACAACACAGGACTAAAGAGAAGTTAGAGAAAATATGGTACATGGGTCTAACGGAAGTTGTCCTAAGGAGGTTATATTGCTGTTGCTAAGGACTACTATGTTTGTGTCACTTGCTAAAGCAACCAACCAGCCAGCAAATAGGTGACATGGCAGGCATGATGGATACTCTCGTAGAAAGAAATGGTGTGCTTGACTCCTTCACTTGCGGCCGGCTCCCCACATACTGTACCTGGTCTCGTGGCACAGAGTACCTAGGGACCTAGCCTGGAGTAACAGAGAGATGTGAAAGGGGCCCTGGGAGTAGAACAAGCATGGAGTTATGGAGAAATGTGGTGTTGTGGAGAAGTGTGTTTATTGTGTCCATTAGTAACATACGGAACATTGTCACTGGGAGTGAGGAGAGGGGACTGCTGAGTTAGTGGAGACCAGTACATGGCGATCTCTAACAAGGAGTTGTAACTGTAGTATAGTAGTGTCAACAGTGTAAATAGCATGGCCATGGATGACAAAGTGAAAAAAGGTGAAAATAAAGGAAAAAGAAGGCTTGGATTGGTAAGCTGCAATATATTACATTTTTGCTTTTAGGTTTAGATATACTTAATAGTGGAACTCTGTATATTTATTTAAAATCAAGTGACATTTTCCCTGTCCATCCACAATGCAGTGATCAGTAGCCAATCATCTCCATGTCACATGGGGGGAGGAAGTGAGTCTGCATACATACAAGAAATAAATCAGTATTAAACCCAAAAATTACTTACTAGTTCTTAGATGTAATGGCTGCATTCATTTATTTTTTTCCATTTTCTTCTTCTTTATTTTTACCTAATAATCCTGTGAACAGTAAACTTCCTGTCCCTTCATGGCTATACTCATTTCTTTACTGTATCTATGGAAGGCTCCATGGTTGTCACAGAGGCTGAACTTCAAACGTGTCTGCTGTTGTTCATGTCCATTACATGATGGATTGATGAGTCTAGTAGGGGTTGATGAGATAGAACAGGTATCTTCTGTGGTTACCGAAAAATGGAAAATGTTTCTCTTTTTACAATGAAAAATGAAAACTAATGCAGCTACCATATCTGAGGACTGGTAACTGCTGAAATGTTTTACTTTTTTTTTTGATGGTGGAGGGGGGGTAGATACATGTTAAGGAATAGGGTGTATCTCTTGGGAGGTTGGGTAGGTTAAAGTGGTTCTAAACCCTAAACATTGATACCTTAATGCATTCCTTGCATTAACGTAAAAAGTGTTTAGGCATCAGTAAGTGTTTTACTTACCTGGGCCCTCATTTGATCCAGTGCTGTGCTTATCTGCAGCTCTTCTCTCCCCTCACTTCCTGGTCTCACTGGCTTTGCTGGGGCACCGGGAGCCATTGGCTCCTGCTGCTGTAAATACAAGCCAGTGACGAGGGAGTGGGGGGCAGGACCATGTCCCACTGTCTTTGTCAATGGATGTGCATGAGTGTAACCATGGGAATCGGTTACCCATGGCGTCACTGGACAGAGAGGAAGGACCAGGATCACCAGTGGGGGGACCTGAGAAAAGGAGGTTTGTGGCTGCTCTGTGTAATTCCATTGCACAGAGCAGTTAAGTACAGACATGTTTGTTTTTGTTTTTTTCAATTTAACTTTACAGTCGCTTTAAAATCTTTTTTTTTTTAATACAGTAGCTAAAAATATGAAGCACAGGCATGTAAAAATGTGAAGTCACCAAAAAATTATTAAACGTACATTTTACTTTCTTTTTAAAAATTATACTTTTTTTCGTCTTGCCTTTACAGTATGTTTAAAATGTTTTATTTTGTGAAACAACAGTTTATTCACACTTGCCATCAGGGGGTGGTCAAAACACCAGTTGAGCCACATTTTTACTGAACGCCCCCCTTTAGCTGCAAAGGCAGCCAGAGAGTTTTGCACACATTCTGCAGGCACGACAAAAATGATCCCCCCCGACATTTTTGGTGGGCAGTACTGCTGCCAAATGCAACCCATTCAAGCCTCCATGCAATGACATGTACTGCATGTGTTTGCGGGGTGGTGGGGCGGCATTTACAGGGTTAAAACCGGTGGTGAGGAGTTGACATAGTGTATCTTCACCACCTGTCAAACACCTCTGAAAAGAGATCCACTGCAGATAACATTTCAGAGGGGCGACAAGGCCTGCCGCACGTCTAAACTTAGCCTTAGTGAGTTTGTTAACAAAGCTGGTAAGGCACTTAACACATTAGCCAGCAACACCATTCATTAGTCACTTAGTTCATAATATAACGTAACATCACCTAGGCAGAAGTTGTTAATGATTTTCATTTGGGATTCATCCCAAAGCACTCAAATTGACTCTGATTAGTGTTTGTAGGGCCTGGAAACTAGTCTGGCAACAGCATAACAGATCAGACTAGTCGGCCTATTACTATTACTAGTCTGACAACAGCATAACAGATCATCTGCCTACAATTATTGCATTTTTTAAATCCTAGCACTGTCTAATGTTTATACCATACATACTTGTTATGCTATTACATTGTCTCTACCACCCAGGCAGACTTCTCAAAGTATTCACTACTTCCAAATAGTAGCTTCCTAAAATAGCCCCTGTAGATTTGGAACCTTCTCTCTAGACTGGAGTGACCCACGTCTCCTCGTTGTTATGTGCCTTCTTAGCTTGACACTTCAACAAGACCTGCAGGTTCAATTTAAGGGCAGGGCAACTAGGGAAACTGATTTACTTCTTTCTCTTGATAGAATAGCTTTAACAAGCACATAGTTGTATTTTTCACCTTCTTTAATTAAACATAAAAGTGGTAATACTGGCCATAGCATAGCTCCCAACTGTTCCTGATTTCGAGGGACTGCCCCTGATTTGGAGCAATGTCCCTCTGTCCCTCATTCCTCCTCATTTGTCCCTCATTTTGGTCTGATCTATATAGGTGTTTTTAAAATGCACTTTTTATCTATCAAAGTGTTTTCCAGCACTAAACCTTTCATCTGATTTCTAAATTGCTGCATTTGTAAATTCCAAAAGCCAATATAAAGGAATAGTAATGGTAAAAAAGCACTTGTGGGTTTAACCAATCTTGTTTTTTTTTTTTGTACAATTCTCCTTTAAGGGTGTGTGGCAGGGGGTGTGTCCTATACCTGCATGCTTTTGCTGATAGGTGTCGTCATTCCCATATCAAAAAGTTGGGAGGTATGGCTATAGTACTGAGGACAGTTACAATAGCGGTATGCACCCTGGGTTCCAGCCTACATCACAGGCTTGTGATATAGTGAGGACTATGAATGTTGATGAAATTTAAAGATAAAGCCGGTTCCTAAAAAAAAAAAAAAAAAAAAAAAATAATAATAATAAAGCACCTTAAAGTATAACTAAATCGAAGAACATAAATGTAATACATTAAAAGAAAAATAGACAGAGCCTATCCTTCTCCAGTTTATACTAGCCCCAATCCAAAGCATATAAATACAGAACCTAATAAAGGTTCCCACACCCACGCAAATTGGATTTTCAGTGTGATCGAATGCAAATCTTAAAACATACTATTAAAAATTAATAGTATAAATATAATAAATGAAGGGGCTGTTCGTTATAGAGTACAACAGCTACCTAAAAGTGTTAGGATAGTATTAATAACCGCGCTCCCAAATATATACATAAACATTAGCGAAAAAAACGTATAGGGTTAGCACCAACCAGTGATGTGATAAGTGTCACAAAATTTTACATACAAAATTCAGATAAACAATAAATTGGCAGTCCATAAAGTCCAATGTAAATCCAATTTGTGTGAATTGAATATCTACCATAAGTGAAAACTAAATATTGTTCCTCCACCAACATGGGAATGCACACACCGCACTCACCAGACTCTATTGACCCCTATTACAGGGAGTCAAACACAGCAGAGGGATAAACCCGAAGGCTCGCTAGCTGGTCAACATAGATTCACATTTAGATTGCTGCTAGTATCCACTCACATCTCCTGGTGTAATAATCTCATATGGTGTGTAACACGGAGCTTTAACATGGCATGTAACACGACAAATTATGGCTCAGCATGAGAGGGGAAAAAGAAGAGGGCTCTCATGGTGTAGTATTACAAACTTTTATCTTAAAACAACAAGTATTGCACTTACATTGTAGTTGAATTAATCCAGCATTAAAATAATTAGAAACGCCAGTTTGCGTTCCACCTGTGTTCCAACCACCGGATATGACATGTCTCCCCAACGCATTTCATCAGCATACGTTTGATGTCATCAGGGACCCCTGATGATGTTGGATGTATGCTGACGAAACGCGTTGGATGGAGCCTTAAAGAAATAGTAGTGGTAAAAAAGCACTTGTGGATTTAACTAATTTTTTTTGTTGTATAATTCTCCTTTAAGATGGCGTGGCAGGGTGTGTCCTATGCCTACATAGGAAATGCCTACATTTTGCAAATACAGTGGGGTAAAAAAGTATTTAGTCAGTCACCAATTGTGCAAGTTCTCCCACTTAAAAATATGAGAGAGGCCTGTAATTGTCATCATAGGTATACCTCAACTATGAGAGACAAAATGTGGAAACAAATCCAGGCAATCACATTGTCTGATTTTTGAAAGAATTTATTTGCAAATTATGGTGGAAAATAAGTATTTGGTCACCTACAAACAAGCAAGATTTCTGGCTCTCACAGACCTGTATCTTCTTCTTTAAGAGGCTCCCCTGTCCTCCACTCATTACCTGTATTAATAGCACCTGTTTGAACGTGTTATCATTATAAAAGACACCTGTCCACAACCTCAAACAGTCACACTCCAAACTCCACTATGGTGAAGACCAAAAAGCTGTCGAAGGACACCAGAAACAAAATTGTAGACCTGCACCAGACTGGGAAGACTGAATCTGCAATAGGCAAGCAGCTTGGTGTGAAGAAATCAACTGTAGGAGCAATAATTAGAAAATGCAAGACATACAAGACCACTGATAATCTCCCTTGATCTGGGGCTCCACGCAAGATCTCACCCCGTGGGGTCAAAATAATCACAAGTACGGTGAGCAAAAATCCCAGAAACACACGGGGGAACTAGTGAATGACCTGCAGAGAGCTGGGACCAAGGTAACAAAGGCTACCATCAGTAACACGCTACGCCGCCAGGGACTCAGATCCTGCAGTGCCAGACGTGTCCCCCTGCTTAAGCCAGTACATGTCCGGGCCCATCTGAGGTTTGTTAGAGAGCATTTGGATGATCCAGAAGAGGATTGGGAGAATGTCATATGGTCAGATGAAACCAAAGTAGAACTGTTTGGTAGAAACACAACTCATCGTGTTTGGAGGAGAGAGAATGCTGATTTGCAACCAAAGAACACCATACCTACTGTGAAGCATGGGGGTGGCAACATCATGCTTTGGGGCTGTTTCTCTGCAAAGGGAACAGGACGACTGATCCATGTACATGAAAGAATGAATGGGGCCGTGTATCGTGAGATTTTGAGTGCAAACCTCCTCCCATCAGAAGGGCATTGAAGATGAAACGTGGCCGGGTCTTTCAGCATGACAATGATCCCAAACACACTGCCCGGGCAACAAAGGAGTGGCTTCGTAAGAAGCATTTCAAGGTCCTGGAGTGGCCTAGCCAGTCTCCAGATCTCAATCCCATAGAAAACCTTTGGAGGGAGTTGAAAGTCCGTGTTGCCCAGCGACAGCCCCAAAACATCACTGCTTTAGAGGAGATCTGCATGGAGGAATGGGCCAACATACCAGCAACAGTGTGTGACAACCTTGTGAAGACTTACAGAAAACGTTTGAACTCTGTCATTGCCAACAAAGGATATATAACAAAGTATTGAGATGAACTTTTGCTATTGACCAAATACTTATTTTCCACCATAATTTGCAAATAAATTCTTTCAAAAATCAGATGTGATTGTCTGGATTTGTTTCCACACTTTGTCTCTCATAGTTGAGGTATACCTATGATGACAATTACAGGCCTATCTCATCTTTATAAGTGGGAGAACTTGCACAATTGGTGGCTGACTAAATACTTTTTTGCCCCACTGTAGGTGTCCCTTGTTCCCATCTCAAAAAGTTGGGAGGTATGGTTATGTAGCAGGATTTGTTTCATCTCTGTGTATCATCTGAGGCTTGTCACTTCAGTGGGTATATGTAAGGGTTTACAACCACTTTCACATTTGCCTGTCTTTTGATTTGATGACTGCATTAGTTTATTTTTTGAAGATCAGTACATTTTCTGCATCTACAGAAAAAAAATTGTTGATCTTGATAATAGAAGCAGTGTGTCCTTGTAATTTTTTGTGCACTGATCTGAAATCTCTGACAATGTTATCTGCCCTTCCAGCTATCATTTGTAAACTACAAAACAGCAACGCTCTATGTAATAGACATAAGGAGAGATGGAGGTGTTCATAGTCCAAATCAGAAGAGCAGCCTTAGGTAACGCTGCTGCTCTATAGATACAGTGAGTGAGCATTGTCAACCTAGGACAGGAAGGGGCGGATAAAAAGAAAAGGTGAAAAGAAAAACAAATGGCTATTCACACTTGTGTGTTTCTGCAACCCACACCAAAATGCATGTTCCTGTAATACTGTGCATTGTGGTGCATTGCGTTGCTAAAGAAGGGTCAGATGTGTTTTTGACCCATTATTGTGCATTAGCCGCCCAGTCGTAAATAATGGGCGGCCTTAATGCAACACACATTAACATAATGTATAGAAGTAACATAATTATCTCCAATTGTGAAAAAAGAGAAAGTGGTGGGGAGTAGAGGAGAGTAAGTTAAAAGAGAAGTATGGCCAAAGTTTTTTAGGCCATACTTCTCTCGTGGGTGAAGGAAGTGCACTTATTTCTGCACTCCTGTGATCCAGATTCAGATGACAATGGACTAAGGCCATTGCTGGCTGACGTCACAGAGATGGTCTAGGCTCTGAAAGGATCCCAATTTTAATGTTGGGATCCACCCAGGTGCCTGATCCACGGCTGGCTCTGCCTCTTAGCACACTGATGAAAGCTTAAGTTAGTTGCTCCCGCCCCCTCCACAGCCCGGCGCTCTAATGAGTGCTGGATGGGCAGAACAAAGAGCGGTGACTGACAGTCACCACTCTACTCTATGCTCCCGGACTTTCATCAGATCAATGCTGGAGCCATATAAGTGAGTATGTATGGTTATCTTTATTTATGTCTCTTCTACGTGGCAGCATTGGGTTGTTGGTTTGAATCCCAACTACAGCATTACCTGCCTGGAGTTTGCATGTGTGGGTTTCCTCTGGGTACTCCGGTTTCCTCCCACACTCCAAAGACATGCTGGTAGGCTAATTGACTCCTGTCTAAATTGACCCTAGTATGTGTATGTTTGAACGTGAGTTAAGGACCTTAGATTGTAAGTTCCTTGAGGGCAGGGACTGATTTGAATGTACAATATACAGTATGTAGAACATTGCATAAATTAATGGCACTATATAAGTACCTGTAATAAATAAATTGATACATTTCCCGCACTTCTCTTTTAAATTATTGAGTGAAGGTCCACACTAATGCTCATAGGCGTGTGCAGGGGTTGTACTAGGTGTGCCTGAGCACACCCTAATCACTACGGGTAGTGCCGATTCCCCCTACTGCCCGGGCTTCCCCCATGCTCCTATCTCTCCACAGTTACTCAGCTGTTGATGATATCCTGCTCATCAGTCCTGCCTACTTAAGCCATCCAGTCCAGAGGAGCTCTGCCTTCACCTTGGTCACATCACAGAAACTCACATCACAGAAACTCTCCTGCGATCCTGTTCAAGACTTGCTTTGCTGATATCCCTACTGGCTCCAGATCCTGCTTGCTGTTCCACTACACTGATCCCTGACTTCTGGCTTGGCTGACTATCCTTTCCATTTACTGAACTTTGGCTATGTTTTGACTACGTTTGTTCTTTTTACTTTTATTATTAAACAAGTGTGATTTAACTATACTTCTGTCTCGGCCTGATTTCATGGTTTCTGACACCAGCTTCCTTTTCTAAATGAACACTGTGAACACACTCACTCACTGTGCTCATTCATAACTGAAGCATAGTAAACTGTTTACTGTGCTTCAGTTTGTAAATGAACAGGAAGCTGAGACTGCAGAGAAGGCCATGTGTGTTTGAGCTTTGGGGTTTACACCCTAATGCAATAGGCAGCGCACACCTATATTAATATTACTTGCTCACATTTCTATATACAGTAAACCATTCTGCATAAAGGTAAAGCCAGTAAAGCATCAGGCCTACCTACCACATAATCCTCTGTAGTTGTAGGCATTGTGCTCAATGCTTAGTGTGGACATGTCGCTGAATTCTGCATGTTGCCTGACTTACAACTAGCCAGCCCTGCATGGATTGGCACATTTGCACCATATATCCTCTGTGACTGGCCAGCTACATATGGAAGGTAACAGCAGCAATAGATAGATGTAATAGATAACAGACCCTCATTTCTAATAAATAATAGTAGTAGTACATATTGTATCATACAGCTCATATATCTATCATATGTTACGCACATGTGGCTGGTTTGCTGTATTCTACCAGAATACTTCCCATTTAGATTGTATTTGTTTCTCTCTGTATTGTAATCATAGCACAGTTCCAAAACAGTGAATAATCTTCATTGCACATTGTGCTTTATACATAAATAATTATGATAATTATTCCCAAGTAATACATTACTACTATGACAATAAAACACAATAATAAAAAGATAACGCAGTTTTTATTCCAGCATTTATTTGTGTATGTCTTCATTAACTCTAACATAGTTATTATCTATATAATAAATAATACAGTAATTGCTGCTTTGCCTGTATCTTGGCGTAGTCCATTAGTGCATGTTAAGTAATTGCTGTGTTCAATGGCAGACAGCGCTTTGTTCTATCTATCAATCTACCCAATGCTCCACACTTTGGGAACTCGCACAAAAAATGTCCTTACGCTGGTATCTAACACCCACAAGAATAAATTCCTTTAGCAAGACTACTCCAGACACTTGCTGGAGATGCAACAAGTCAAAAGGAGACCTTCTCCATATAATGTGGGAATGCCCGTTATTACATGACTTTTGGACATCCATATTCCATAACTGTCGGATGTCACACAACACAACATACTCCCGTCACCAGCCTTGGGGCTACTAAATCTAACAATAGAAAACATACCCTTCCCTCAGAAAAGTGACAACTCACATCCTCCTAGCGGCTAGGCTAAGTATAACCAGGCTCTGGAAGAACAACCAGGCACAACCATTAAAAAATACCCTGGACCTGGTTAACTTACACTATAGCTACGAATTGATGGTAGCCTCAAGCAAAGGCAAATTTACTAAAGCCAATTCAGAATGGCTTCCTTGGTCTCAGTGGTCCAGAGCAGCGGCTTACATATGAAGCCTTAAACACGTAAGATAAGTTCTTCTGGTTATAATAAAGTACAAACACTCCTGATATCTGCTCCTGGAAAAGCACTAAGTATTACTATGTTATGCTAAACTGAACCACTTGTACTTACTTGGAAGTGTAATTAACTTGGAATATGTTCCTTACTAATTACCTGTAACATATGTGAAAAAATCTAATAAAAAATTATTGATAAAAAAAAAGTAAATGCTGTGTCCTGCGTATGAGTCCTTACATATCAAAAGCCCTTACAACACTGTTGGGCTTATTTGAAGAAGAACTCCAGGAAACAATGTGTGTGTTTATTATGACCCCCGTAATGAAATCCTCAACAGAATTACAGAAAACAAAACCCCATCTCTGTAAAAAACACTTACTGCTTTGGGGTCCACATGAATATAATAGTTCTTGAGATACAGAACAATTTATATATGCAAACAAACAGGTGGGGTTCTTGCGAGCCACAAGTGGACCAATGCCTCTAAGGAGTAAAACAACTATATTTAAAGCAGCAAACACTTTACCACGTTTCATTACGTGTATTTGAATATAAATAAAATCAATTGTGCTTGCGCTCAAAATGTGAATTGAAAAAAATATATGAATATATATAAACTGAGTATAAAATATAAACTAATTGTGCAAAAATGTTAAACCATAATTAATATGCTAATAAAAACATACATGTAAAAATATATATATATATAATGTGCAATCTTTATATATAAAATTCACAAAGTGCATCCACATAAAAGTGCAATCCTTATATAAAATGCTGAAAGTGCATCATGCATGAATATAGACCTAATTAATAAGTGCAAATCCTGTGACAATCAAGTGTCCAAACAAAATACGATCAGTAGATTCAAACTGAAACAAAGAAGTGCAAGAAAACAGTGTCCATGAATGAAGTGTTCATCAAGCTTCTCCTGAAAAGTGTCCAAATCACAACAAGCTGGATGTGCTCTCCCGTGATCCCCCACTTGTGCTTGCGCTCACCTCTATTCGTGTGACACGGTAGTTAAACAGTGTCAAAACACGCATTGGGGCCACTCCTGGGCTCACTCAGGATGCAATGATGTATGTCCAATCCTCACAGGTAAAACATCATTCATAAAAGAGAAAAAGAAAGCTCCATGGTGTAATATAGTAAGGGATTTATTTAAAGTAAAAGAAGTTCCTCCAGGAGGGTACTCACAGTATGCAGGTGCTACAGTGCACCAAACTATACAGGTGTATTTCGTTTAGCAGCGGCTCGTATGGCGTGCGGTGTATATTCCTCTCCTTCCCTGCTGACAGCTCCGTCCTACCCCTCCCCGACGCGTATTCGGCACAGGGATCACGTGCCTTCCTCTGGGGGTCCACATGAATATAATAGTTCTTGAGATACAGAACAATTTATATATGCATCCTGAACTTGCCTAGAGACACATGCCTCTACATCAGTCGCTAGATGGCTTTGCGCATACAAGTATATAATGTGCAACACCAATGTGAAATAAACATATTCAAGAGGTTACTGGGATACTGGAATTCATAGAAAAAAAAAACGGAGGACGCACCAGCCTTGTGCAATACCTTTATAAAAAATGTTATTGAAGAAATAAAACAGTTGTGTACAGCATATGGTATCAAGCTCATCAATGTCCTCAGTGACCCACATCACCGGGTCCACTGCTCTAGTCCCAACACAGGGAAGACACTTTAAATGGCTGACACGTTTTAATGGCTAGTGTTCCTTTTGGACTCCCCCGGTCTTGAGGGGGCTGCAAAGTCTTGCTTGACATCAATTTGCAGAAGGTATAAGGTTCACCAAGGTTGCCAGATCAGCTACCTTGAGCGCATGAGGTTGTTCATTTTGTTCATATTGGAATTCATGCTACATCCTTCCTTCAGCTACTTAACCACTTCACGCCCACGCTATAGCCAAAAGATGGCTACAGCAGGGTTTACTTTGCCGGGAGGGCGTACATGGATGTCCTCCTATGATCCCCTCCCCTTATGGTGTGTGGGCGGCGCGCTCTGTGATGGCAGTGTCCTTCGGACTCAGCTGATCACAGATCAGGGTAAAGAGCCAATCACAGTGGCCCTTTAACATGTGATCAGCTGTCAGCCAATGATGTAAACACAAGTCGGTTATCAGCTTTCCTTTCCTCGCACTTCCTTCCTGTTCTATAGCCGAAAGTTTGCCGGGAGGGCGTTAATGGACGTCCTCTCGTGATCGCACTGCTCGCACGCCCTTTGCAGTGTGCTGGCAGCATGCTCTGTGATCCTTCGGACTCAGCTGGTCACAGATTGATATAAAGGGCCAATCACAGTGGCCCTTTACCACGTGATCAGCTGTGTCCAATGACAGCTGATCACAGGAGGTAAACACAGCCTTAGGAGAGAAAAAGAAAGCCAATAACCGGCTTCTGTTAAAGGGACATCGGCACTGATAATCAGGGCACTGGTTATCAGTGTCCTGATTATCAGTGCAGTCCCAACAGTGCCCATCAGTGCTGCCTATCAGTGCCCATCAGTGCTACTAATCAGTGTCCACCAGTGCTGGCAATCAGTGTCCACTAGTGCCACCAATCAGTGCCCATCAGTGCTGCCAATTAGTGCTGCCTATCAGTGCCACCTCTCAGTGGCCTTTAGTGCCACCTCTCCGTGCCACCTATCAGTGCCCATCAATGCCGCCTATCAGTGCAGCCTCAATAGTGCCCACCAGTGCCACCTATTAGTGCCACCTATCAGTGCCCATCAGTGCCCCCTCATCAGTGCTGCCTTATTAGTGCCCATCAGTGCAGCCTATCAGTGCCCATCAGTGCAGCCTCATCAGCGCACATCAGTGAAGGAGAAAAATTACCTGTTTGCAAAATTTTATAACAAAGTATAATAAATGTTTTGTTTTTTTTTTGTTTTTTTATTTTGGTCTTTTTTACTTGTTTAGCAAAAAAATAAAAAAATCCAGTGGTGATTTAATATCACCAAAAGAAAGCTCTATTTTTGTGAAAAAAATTATAAAAACTTCATAAGGGTACAGTGTTGCATGACTGCGCAATTGTCATTCAAAATGCAACACCGCTGAAAGCTACAAATTGGCCTGGGCAGGAAGGGGGTAAAAGTGCTCAGTAGGCAAGTTGGTTAAAATGGAGAAATTACTTATATGCTCACAATGAATTATTCTACGATTTGCAAGGAGCTCATGTGCATACAAAGATTTAGGCAGATCTCACGAGGAAAGAAGAATATCTTTCGATCGATATCTGTTAAAAGGGAATGTTGAAAAATTTTTGTTGATTAACTAGCTGCAGTAGTTTGGTTGCAACTACTGATCAGTGTATTCTGACAGTGGAGAGTCCCGCTGTCAGAATACAGCAGGGGGATTTCCTCCATTCACCTCACTTGGGTGGATGGAGGATTCTCTAATGACCCATGTATGGCCAGCTTTAAGCTAGGGTCAGTTTTTTTTTTTTCGTTCAGCCAGCGGGTTGAATGAAAAAAAAACAACTGACCCCATTCTCCTATCTACACATTTGATGTGGGTGTTGGAATCTTCCCCACTGTGTCATTATATTCTGACAATGGGATTTCCCTGCCATCAGAATACACTGATCATTGCTGCAGGATATTGGCTCCAAGTGTTGATTGAATGAAAAATTTCAAGAAGGGCCGTTTATGAGAATTTGATTGACATGTCATGAACAGGAATAGCCATAGATGGATTGAAATATGTCCTGTACCTGCTGAAATGACTGAATTTTGTTCCAGTAACAATGGTTTAATCGGACAGGAAGTAAGGGAAAATCTCAACACCAACGCAGAAGGAAATAAAAACACTTTTTTTTGTGGAGTTGGGAAGTTAACAAAAACATCTGTTAACTTTTTATTGCTATTTTATCCCAACCTCAGATTTTCCTTTTCTTCCAGTCTTGTGAACCCATTATCGCCATGACAGTGAGTGAGGGCAATCTTTCCAACAGAGCCCCAAATAGCTTTAAAAAATGAACAGGGGTTCACATATTTCCCAACTCAATCCTAAACTAAAAACAACATTTTGGACTGGAATGGTACATTTGGTCAGCATATCCTTCAGAAAACTAGCATTTTTAGAAGGAGGTCAAAAATGGCTGCCAGATATTTCAATTTAGATACCTTAAAGCTGAGTTTCACAAAAAGTGAGGTGGGTCTGCCTCTGCAATGCAAGAGTTAAATGCTTGCTTAGAGCTAACAAAACAAGAAAAGCAGTTTTACTTCTCCAGTCCTGCACTCCCTTCAGGTTTTCCCGTGTTATAGCGGTTGCAGGTCCTTTAACATCATTAAGTCCAATGCAGAGTCCAAAGCCCTGCATTGGGTGTAAGGACACCACGGAACAGTCCACTGTTGGAGCATAGGGGAGTGCTGACTTCTGCAGGAGTGGAGGATTGTGTAAGTAAAACTGCTTCTCTTGTCTTCTAGACCAAATTGAGCACTTAAAGCAGAACTAAACCCATCAAATGAATGGTTTCGCTTGGAATGCCAACTGTCACATTTGCTTGTGCTCGCAACCAAACCATCAAACCATCAAATTGCTGGTGTCATAACTGATCATATGTGCAGCATTATGACAGTTGCAAATCAAACAGAAGATAAGTTTCCTTGGCTGAAAAGGATAGTAAGGGTTAGTTCTGCTTTAAGGCTTGCAGTGCAAAGTCAGCTGTACTGTAGAGGAGAATTTTTACATTGCCTAGAGTAGGGAATTAACCAACAAATGACTAAACCATAACTATATGCTATAACCTAAAGCAACCAATCTGACGTTAGCTGTTTGCAGTAGATATGTGTGGCGTTCCTTCCATTACAAATCATAATTTGTACAAAACTTTTACTATTTGGAGAATAGGATGTATCTCTAGTTTCTTATCTTACCTAGGAGCATTCTCTGTATATCTATTTAACTGAAGTTTATTGTGCCTATATTTTGCCTTCCTCATTCATCCTCTCATTTACATGCTAATAAAAACTGCTTGGTCCTCAGTGATACCCCCGGGTGTAGACTAAAGGCCGTTCACACCTGTGTAACTTAAGTGTTAGTATATTACCACTCTATAAAAGTTTAAAGAAAATAGGCCACAGGCAATCAATAAAAGGTAAGTATTTTATAGCAAAGTAGAATAAACACAGTACAAATACCAATAAACACAATAAACAGGTCAATAAATACGTTAGGTTAACTGACGGGAATATTATCCTCACCTACGGCCATTGACTAACACTGCAATAAGGCAAACCCCCATTAATCTAGTATACACAGCTATTAAGAACCACATCGACCGTGTAAGCATAAATGGCACATAAACGTCTCACTGTAACTCTTGGAAATGACTATTCAAAAAATGTCCCTGAGTGCATACAGACCTTTAGTGGGTGAGTGTATGCTTAACATACCCCTGAAGGTGACTGTAATATACCTGGCGCCTTGGTTAGCAGATTTGGGTTGGCTAACATTGGGGCCCAGCTGTAGGTGGTGCACATGTATCTGTCCTTTTAAGACTCTACACAAGGGATGGCTGATGAGCTGCTAAGTAAGGGGTAGTCTCAGTTGTCTTCAACTGTGGGCAGCAAGGGTTTAAGCACAGTTGGCTCTGCTCACCACACTCTGTACCCAACGGATCCGGTCCAGAATGCTTTGCGGTCAGCTGTGCTCTCGAATCAGGTCCCCTGGTATCTCAGTTCTCATGAACAGGTTTTCACAATCAGATCTCTCACAAGGCTCAGACTCTCCATTCTCAGCAAATGATCTCTCTGCGAATCAGTCCTCAGGCTCCCATGGACATGGCAAAGACACCTGATTGATGCACGGCTCTGTCCTCTCTGACGCAGTGCACAGACCCCTGCAACAGGTTTGCACTGTATAGTTCCCAGTGCTGGTCTGCCCCAAGCTATGGTAGAAAACACTGTGCTCCCCTCCTTCCTGTGGTAGGAAATCAAGGGAGTTGTAGTCCACAGCTCATTAGCCCCCATTCACTTGTATGGAGCTGGGTTCCTTTGGGACTACATGTCCCAGTGTCCATTGAGACAAGACTAAGTCCTCTTCCCCTTGCTACTGATTAGTCTTGATGCTGCCAGAAGGGATGGGGTGAGCAGAAGGGGGTGGTGTGGGAATTCACACAGTCCGCTCTGACGCAATGCATTGGCCGCAGAGAATTTGCACAGCACAGCTGAAAACACACAACCTGCTCTGTCACTGTACAGCAGGGGGGGGGTTTAAAAGGAGCTGGCATACACAGTTCAGCACAACCCACTCTCCACACAGAGTTCAGCGGCACACCTGGAGAGCGGGGGGGGGGGTTATTGCGTGCCACCCGGCTGCAATAACATATCTTACTTTAGACCTAGTGATATCACTACTGGGTCTCTGTGCTTCTTTAGTCAATGCAAGCAGTTTATGGCTGGTGGCAGAGTATGCAGGGTGCTGAATATTGGTTCCTGAAAACATCATAGCACCCTGCCTCAATACTCCTTTCTAAAGCCCTTAATCCTGATGCAAGCAGTGGGCTGACTCTTGGGAAGAGTTATACCAATATCAAAATGGCTTGATGGTTGAATATCAGTCTAAAAGAGTGGAAGTTTCTAGGCAGAATGTATTTACACGCAGACCACCCTAGGTAATGCCTTCTTGTGATGCTAAGCCTCAATGATTGAAGGAACTGAAATCCAATGAAAGGGGCAGACCATGGACAATAAGGTTGCGAAGGAATAGGCTAGAGGATACTGGATGTCCTCAGTCTCTGTCTGACTTGATGCAACTTCTAATGCACATTGGGTAAAGTTCATAGTGTGCAGTGAAATCAGAGAAGGTAATTTCAGTAAAGGAGACAAGTCTGTACAACTATGCAAGACTGAATGAAAGGCTGGGGCTCAGTTTTGAGTATATATAATAAAATACTGTAATGCTGAAAAAGTGTTTGGAATGGGTACAAAAAAGGAGTACAATTTCATGTGTAGCAGATGATTCCATTATTCTCCAATAATTATCTTGACATTTAGGTGGATTTCCTAACAGAGCATTTTTTAGCTTTGCCTATGTTCAGATATATTTAGGTCCATTGAAGTGTTAGGCTGGGTTCACATATGAGCACGCAGAGGCTCACAGCAAGAGTCCTCGTTTACCGTTTCATGTCCGATTTCAACCCAAATGTTTTTGCTGAATTTGGACCTGAAATGGACCAAAAGACGCAGCCGCTGCAGAGATATGGGAACCGGATCCATAGAGAGCCGGTCACAATCTCCTGCTATTGCGAATTGGATGCAGGTCAATTCGCACTAGTGTGAACCCAGCCTAAATAAAACAAAATGATCCCCTGAAATGGAACTGTGAATGCTTGTGAATTTTTATTTTTAATTTCCTAAACATTAATAAATGCAACCCATTTTTAATAGTAACCCTGCCCACTGTTTCATACACAGTACTTTTTATACCACCAGCAGTCTAATACCAGGGCAGGAGGACAAGGTCACAACAAGAAACATTATTATACCACAAATAAAATGCATTTATAGTAGAAATGCAAAGAAGTCAAATGTTATATAATATCAATTGCAAAATTGAATTTATTAAATAAATGTAAAAATGCAAAAAAGTCAAATATTTATAATAGCAATTGCAAAATGTGCATTTATAAAAGAAATGCCAGCAAGTCAAATAGTAAGTATGATATCAGTTGGATAATTATGTTTATAATTGACATGGAAAAAAGTCAAATATTATTTATAATAGGGACTTTTGTCATGATGCAATCAGCCAGTTCCAAGTTAAATGAGGATCCTGGGAATAAAAAAAAAATAAATAAAATAAAAGCAGATTTGCTTGTGTGCTATTGAACACAATCTTGCTTGTTTTTTGAAAATAACATGATGTTAAAGTGGAGTTCCACCCTCTTTTACAACTCTTCAGCATCCCTCACTAAACTGTACACTGTAAACAAATTGGATATTTTAAATTTTTTTTCTCAACACCTACTGTATATCTGCTGTATTCATTTTTCACTTCCTCCTCCCTGGCCGCGGCCCATTGCATCATTTCCTGTTTGCAATGCCTTCTGGGAAGGGGCGGCAACTTCCTCTGAAACTGCCGTTGCTATGGAAACCTGACCTGAAACCTATTACACTGCTTTTGTTGCACTGAGCGAGATCTGCAAGGATGAGATCCAGGAAGAAATACAGTCTGGCTTCAGATGCCCAGACTTAAGATGGCCACGGCCTGCTGTAAATTTATAAAATAACAAACTACTGCTATAAACTAACAAAACAGACCTTAGTTTACAGACTAACTTTATTGAATACATTAAGCTTGTGTATTATAGGGGTATTTTTATTTAAAAAGTATAATTTCGGCCGGAACACCACTTTAATGAGAAAAGCACCATACCTGGAATATTTTAATACGTGAGTAAATAAATGTAGAATAGTGACATACAGCTCTATTACAAAATGTTCAGTCTACGGCTATTAGGGAAAACTTTTATCGGGTCATGAAGTTATGTGTGATGTGAAAATTCTGCAGATTAGGTGTTCCTGAGAATGGAAAGAAAAAGAAATGTTTTTATTGTTCAACAAATGAAAACATACCTACTTTAACCACTTTAAAGACCAGCCGCCACAGTTGTACTGCATCAGGTTGGCTCTCGTGGGTGAATCGCCGTCATTGTACATTGGCTCTAGGGGGTGCGTGCACCCGTGGCGTGACGCCGGAGCCAATGCGTGTGGCCAGCGGCTGCAATGCCACCCGCGATCGCTCCTGAGACAGAACTGGGATCTGTCAATGTAAACAGACAGATCCCCATTCTGTCCAGGGAGGAGAGACAGATCTGCTTTTCCTAGTGATTAAGAACAGCGATCTGTCTCCTCCTCCAGTCACTACACTCCCCCCACAGTTAAAAACACCTCCCTAGGGAACACTTAACACTTTGATCGCCCCCTAGTGGCAACCCCTTCTCTGCCAGTGGCATTTATACAGTAATCAGTGGCTATTTTTAGCACTGATCCCTGTATAAATGTCACTGGTCCCAAAAAAGTGTCAAAAGTGTATGATCTGTCCACCGCAATGTCGCAGTCCTGACAAAAATCGCTGACCACCGTCATTATCAGTAAAAAAAATAAAATTAATAATAAAAATGCTATAAATCAATTCCCTATTTTGTAGACGCTATAACTTTTGCGCAAACCAATCAATATACACTTATTGCAAATTTTTTTACCAAAAATATGTTGAAGAATACATATCAGCCTAAACTGATGAGGAAATTATTTTTTTAATTTTTTGGGGGGATATTTATTATAGCAAAAAGTAAAAAAATATTGTTTTATTTTTTTAATTATAGTGCAAAAAAAAAAAAAAAAACACAGAGGTGATCAAATACCACAAAAGGAAAGCTCTATTTGTGAAAAAAAAAGGACATACATTTTGTTTGGGTACAATGTCGAACGACTGCGCAATTGTCAGTTAAAGAGACGCAGTGCCACATCTCAAAAAATGGCCTGGTCATGAAGGGGCAAATCCTTCCGGTCCTTAAGTGGTTAAGGAGAAAAGCACCATTACTAGAATATTGTACAATAGAAGAATATAAATGTAGCAATTTGTTATTTTTATTTAAAACCTAATTTTTTACTTACTGTACTTATGAATGTAATCTTTCCCAGTTCCCAAAACAAGGAGAAAAAGCAAGAATATACATGTAGTAGATTATTTTTTCTAACAAAAGTACTTTTTTAATTTCTTATGAATATTATCTTGCCTAGTTTCCACAAAAAAGAGAGAAGCACAATAATTTGATTATTTAAAGAAGAAACAGCAATATAAGTTCATATGAATGTTATTTTGCCTGATTTCCAAAAAAAAAAAAAAAAAAAAAAGAGAGAGAGAAAAGCACAATAATTTGAATAATTTAAGAAAAACAGCAATATAATTGTAAGAATGTGATATACAGCCCTCTTGCTAAATATACATTTTTGGTCTATAGCTAAAAGGAGAAACTTAGTATGTAAAGTTATAAGCTGGCGATGAAAATTTTGCAGATTAGGTATTGACTGGTAGAGTTTATGGTAAGTTAGTCCCTTGATGAAATAAGAGAAGCCTGACATCCAGGGAAGCCAGCACAATGGGTTAATATCCAGGGTCTGCATCCTTTCTAGCTCTGGGGAAAGCACAGAACTTACTGCTCTCTCCAGCTTGTGCTGTTCAGGAGGATGTCATTGGATGAGGGGTTGGCTCACTTCCAGGGTTAAACCTCTATATACTTCTGCTACTAAGAGACTGAGACCTCAGAGTGAGAAAACCAGAGAGAGTACTGCTGTCAAAGCTCTAGACAGCTTTATCAGACAGCCAGAGACAGACTGCGGCACAGTGCTTATCTAAGACACCCAGAGACAACTGTCTTCAGAAAGACAAAGCCTTCTGCCAAGGAGAGAGGAAAAGATTGTACCAGTTACTTGTCAAGGACCAGCAACACACAGAAGCCACCATGTGTAAAGGATTAGCTGCCCTGCCCCACACCTGCCTGGAGAGGTGAGACTGCTCGGAGTACAACTAATACTGTCAGTAGGATGAACACTGGTGTACTGTTCAATACTGTGCACTGTAAAAGGCTTATCTGCCTAGGTCTTTTTTTCCCTTAAATTCTCATTAGCCTCTATAAGATTTAGACCCAAACTTAATACATAATGACCAGCTATATATGATTCACAACAGGCATCTTTGTTTTATGATCTTTTTCATTTTTTTTTTTTTTTTACCCATTGTGAGCTCTAATGATCAATAGTTTTTACCAAAAAAAAATTTTTTGTAATGTTGCATTTAATTCTTACTATCCAAATTATCTTGGTTTCTTAAATTATTGTGGAGTATTTGATCTGCAGAGAAAAAAAATGTAATGCACGTCAGTCTTCCTGGATCAGTTTGACCTCAATCTAAACAGAGTTATATAAATTTAACAGCGGTCTTCCCAGGAGGTCTTTTAAATTGTTGGCAGCTATGCTGAAGGCTATAGTGCTAATTCCATACTATGTCATTTATAATAGGCATGACGTTTTAAAAAATGATGTAATACGTATTATTTATATTTACTGGAGTTACATAGCTGCTTTCTTAAAGATATTAATCCGCATATCAGCTGACATGCTCACGGTTCTCCCTGCCACTTGGTGTAAAAGTCTTGCACAGACAAGTGCTCAGCTTTTGCTTTGCAATGCATTATTTTAAAATGAATGTGGTACCTAAAGACACTGATGCTACAATTCCCATTCAGTTCACAAATGCTTACCCTAATAAGCCCAGCCACAATGATGACCATCAGGACATTGACCAGAAGCAGCGTTGGCACTGGATGCGTGCATAAGCTCTTGGGATAATATTTGTAAGCTTATTAATGTGTAGATCCCGAGGTCAGTCACATTTTTTGGAAATGTGTAGATACAGTATGTCATCACAATACTTTATTTGAAACATTCAGAGGATGCTGCCTGCTAATTTCTAAGGATGACTTTGTTAAAACCCTAAAGCCGCGTACACACGATCAGAATTTCCGACAACAAATGTTCGATGTGAGCTTGTTGTCAGAAATTCCGACCGTGTGTAGGCTCCATCGAACATTTTTCGTCGGAATTTCTGACAACAACAATTTGAGAGCTGATTCTCAAATTTTCCGACAACAAACTCCGTTGTCGTAAATTCCGATCGTGTGTACACAATTCCGACGCACAAAATTCCACGCATGCTCGGAATCAAGCAAAAGAGCCGCACTGGCTATTGAACTTAATTTTTCTCGGGTTGTCGTACGTGTTGTACATCACCGCGTTCTTGGCGATCGGAATTTCCAACAACATTTGTGCGACCGTGTGTATGCAAGACAAGTTTGAGCCAACATCCGGCGGAAATCAATCCAGGAGTTCGTTATTGGAATGTCCGATCGTGTGTACATGGCAATACACTTAATCCAATCTATGAAATCAAATTAGTGTTATAGAGTTGAAAGAATCAATATGGTTTTTTTTTTTTTTTGCTTCCTGTTGCCAATGTGCAATGATTTTGGTGAAGGATAAATTGATGTGAAATGATAAAGGATAAACATAGATGGACAGTTATCTTACTGAACTTGACATCTTCCTGTCCTCAAACTTGAAGGGGTACCATCTTCTGTACAACCATCAATACACACAATCAACACTGTTTGCTTTGTGTAATCTCTAAGTGATAGCAAACACTTCTGACTGTCATAGGAATGCAATACTACCCCCTAAGGAAGAGCTTCATTTCCCAATCAGGTCCAAATTAAGCCATGGATGGCCTCCCTAATTATCTGATAATTATACCTACGAAACATGTCATAAAAGGATTACAATGCTTTTCAGCTGTCCAAGACAATGAGGTTGATGTACTAAAAGAGTGGAGGTTGTTAACTAAAACTGGCCATACATGTATACATTTATTTCATTCAGCTTGTGGGCTGAACACAGAAATCTAACAGATTCCTTCATCTAGGCTGACAGCACTGATGAATAATTCTCCCCTGCTGGGGCATGGTATTCTGACAGCCGGCGCCAGCGGCTATCAGGATACTTGGATAGTGCCTGCATCTAAGTGGATACAGGTGCTGTTCATCAGAGAAATTTCCAACAGGCTTCTTTGACAAAAGTGGATTGAACAGTCGACTTTTGTCAAGTGGAGTGGTGCAGGCAGGGTCACACGCTGCTCAAATTTTGGCTGAACCAGCAGGAATCAGACAAAATTTGAGCAGTGTATAGCCAGCTTAGGGAAAGTAAATGTACGCTTTGCAAAATGTTTGTTTACTGAGTGATTACTTCAATTATAGTGAAGCCAAATACTATTACCAATTATATTAAAGCGCTGCGCAAAGTGTTGGCGCGATATAAATCCTGTATAATAATAATAATAATAATAATATCCAAGCAAAACACCTTGTTCAATCTCCCTCAGCCTCTATTTCTTTAGAATATCTAGCACAGAATCCCAAGTAACTAGTTTATGCTCTCTTTAGAAGTCAAACGTTCCTGGAAATTATTTTAACATCTTGACAAGTTTTCGTGTTCAAATCAAATTATATTCCAATGATTTATAGTGACGTCAAGTTTTAGATCATAACATTGGGACTATTTGTGCTTAATCCCAACCAAAACCCATGAAAACAGATGCTCAGAAAGGCACAAGAAAATCATTCATTTATATATCCTGCAAGAAAGTGGGATGTGTACTATCAAACATACAAATCTGTTATTTTTCAAACTTTAAGGACACGCAGTAGAATGGAGATATGATATGCAACTTTTATGCATGGGATCATTTGAACTCAACATTGTGTATAGATGTAAAGTAAGAGTAGACATACAATCACTCAAGGCAAAGGAATGTTATGCTTATGTTTTGAACCAAGCTATATAACTTAATTATGGGAAAGCAATCTTTTGCACGGCATTTATAAAACTATACTCAGAATTTGCTCAACAACTCAGTTTTGCTGTAAATGAATTCCTTTAATGCGTTTTTAAAGACCTTTTCTTAAAATTTATAAGGAACCATCTCTTGGTTTGGAAGAATTTAAACCACAGCACTGTAATTCAGAATATACTGTGTGCCCCTTTATATACTGTAGTTCATTCAAATATTTTCCACTTAGAAGTACTTTATTAAAGTATTATGTGGTCTGATTGGTATCAGGTTAAAACAGCTTTAACTTTCCACAGATCAAACACTTTGGTCGGTTGCAAGCGTGTCCATGAAATTATGTCTCCTTTTTATAGCTACCAGGTTCATTTTCAAATATATGGAAATCATCAATGTTACAACAAGAGCCGCTTGGAAAGATAAACTATCACTTACCAGCCTACTTACTGTGGTTTTCATGGTCTGGGCCACCAAGGGATCTTGTTAACATGACTATTTGTCATCATGGTATTACTGCTGCTTAACCTTTTGATCTACAGCTGTCACAGAGATCTCAGTTTAATCATAAACTATTAATATTCTGTATTAATATTGCAACATGATTTATGAAGCTTTACTTGGAATTTGCACTGTCTGCATTTGAAGCTTACATAGGCATTGCCTGTAAACATTCCCTAGATTTGTAACTTTGCACTATGCATGGTAATTAGCCACAATCCAAAACCACTCTGTGGTAGATATACATAATGTGTCGGCTTGTATGATCTTCACTTTGTCTTGCCATCACATAGACATGAACGAGGTGTCATACAACATTTCATGCATGTCTATCTTCCTACTCTCTTCCACTGCGACAGCCAAGAGTCAAGGGTTATCATGTTCGCCATATGCATTCAGTGTATATAACACATGTATGACATCTCATAAATGTGCCAAAATGTAACTGACATGTTCCATGATGCAAAGTGCATATGGGGTGAATGTAGAATCCCCTGTTAGAATAGTCATTTATGAGCTGCCGGAGACAAATACCAAGTTTGCCACTATAGGCAATGCAACTGTGCCAATAAAATAGTAAATTCAGTTATAATATTTTGTATACGCCTAAAATGTTTCATTCACAAATCTGACAAAGGTTGTTAAACAAATCTGATTTCTTTCTATGAGGAAGTAAGCAAAACCTTAGACAAAGGGGTGTCTGTGGATATAGTTTAATTAGATTTTGCAAAAACATTTGACACAGTTCCCCACACACGGCTAATGTGTAAAGTAAAGTCTACAGGCTTGGAAAGATCAATTTGTAATTGGATAGAAAACTGGCTAAAAGAGCATATCCAGAGCGGAGTGGTTAATGATTCATACTCAAAAGGTTCAGTGTCGGGACCCTCACTTTTTAATATATTTATAAATAATTTTTATTTATAAATAATATAGGGTTTTTGATTAAAAGTACTATTTAAGTGTTTGCAGATGACGCCAAGCTATGCAGTGGAATAACATCCTTATAGGATGTCTCCAACTTACAAGTCAACCTCAATGCACTGTTTAATTAGACAACTATGTGGTAAATGATGTTTAATGTTGATAAATGTAAAGTTTTGCACTTGGGGGGCTAAGAATATGCATGCATCTTACATACTAGGAGGAGAACAGGTGGGGGAATCAATGGTGGGGAAGGGTCTGGGTGTTCTGGTAGATCATAAACATAATAATAGCATGCAATGCCAAGCTGTGGTTTCAAAAGCGAGCAAAGTCCTTGCTTGTATTAAAAGAGGTATGGACTCCAGAGAGAGAGATATCATTTTACCCTCGTACAAATCATTAGTAAGACCTCATCTGGAATACGCAGTTCAGTTTTGGGCGCCAATTCACAAAAAGGATATTGGGAAACTGGAGAAGGGCAGCCAAACTGAAAAGAGGCAAAGAGTAGCTCAGCTCTGAGGAAAGATTAGAGGAAGATGAGATTGGGGGGATATGATTAACATGTATAAATTCATAACTGGTCCATATAGTGAACTTGGTGTTGAGTTATTCACTTTAAGGTCATCACAGAGGACAAAGGGGCAAGCTTTACATCTGTATTTAATCTCCAAATATGGAAAGGCTTCTTCACAGCATAAGCTGTGAAAATGTGGAACTCCTTCAAGAGCTGGTTCTGGCTAGCTGAGTAGATTGTTGTAAAAAAGCCTGGATTCTTTCCTAGATACTGTACATATAATATAACCAGATACTAATAATTATAGGTAAAGTTGATCCAGGGAATATCTGATTGCCTCTTGGGGGATCAGGAAGGAATCTTTTCCCCCACTTGAGCAAATTGGATCATACTTTATTGGTTGTTTTTACCTTCCTCTGGATCATCTGTAAGTATAGGATTGTGGATATATGATTGTATACAATGTTTTCCTTCTATTTGTTGAACTGGATGGACTTGTGTCTTTTTTCAACCAGACTAATTATGTAACCATGTAATAAAGCCAGAACCTAGTAAATTCAATGGAATGAAGCAATCCTGTTTGTAGATTCCTGCCATTTTTAGTGGCTAATAGGAAACTGATTGAAAAAAGGCATGTGAAGCTGGGCACTGCCATAGGGAATTGTCAAGTCCAACATGGACAATACACAAATCTGTCAAAAAAGACATTTATGGGATGCCTTGAAGTTGAACTTTGTATTTTGGAACCGGCACTGTGACCAATAGGAGACATTATTGGTCACAGTGCACTTTGGCTGAGTAATTATAGAAGCAGTGACACCCCAATCTACTTTCATTTGATTAATATCAGTAGTGGTTTGACCAGCAGAAGTAGAGCCACGAAATACTGTAATTTTCTGGTCAGAAAAAGAAAACTGCCATTGCTAGGTCTACTGCTCCACCACTAACCCCACCAAAAGCCTTAAAACTGGCTATGACTGGATTCAGTGCAGTTGATAACTTTGTAACTATTATATTTTTTAATAGAGTGTTTGAAGTAACGCGCAAGGCCTTTGTGTCCTTTCTGTTTTTGTTGTTTATGCAGTGGACCTTGACCAGAGCCATGACCTCTTCTGCCTCCTGCCCTTCCACTTTCTCCTCCATTTACTCCTCTTCTCCTTCCTCATTTATCTCATCCACTTTCTCCTTAACCACTGCCACCCTCTCTCTCTCTACCCCCTTCTTGAATTCTTCCTCCTCCACCCCCTCAACCACCATCACCAACTCCTCCCTTTACTGCTCCTCTCCTTCTTCACCTTTTTCTCCTCCACCTACTCAACCACCACTACCTCCTCCCTCTACTCTTCTTCTACTTCCTCTTCACTTCTGCCTCCTCTGCCTCCTCTACCACCACAACTTCCTCTCTCTACTCCTCCTCTCCTTCTTTCTCACCTTTTCCTCCTTCACCTACTTAGCCACCACCACTTCCTCCTTCTACTCCAGTTCTCTTTTCTCCTCACCTCATCTTTCTCCACCTCCTTCACCACCCCCTCTTCTTCCCTCTTTTACTCCTCTCCTTCCTTTTCACCTCTTTCTCCTTCTACACCCTATGTGATTATGGCATTAGGGGAAACTAAAGGAAGCTGTTTTTTTCTTCACTCTACCAGTGGCTCATCATCTAGGCTGCACCATTTTGGTCCCTTTTGAAGAGGCGACTAAAATGATGAGCTGCGATGAGGCAGATTAGTGACACATTCTCTCTTGTGTTCCTCTTGTGTTCCCCCTAGAGCACACACTGAGTCAATAGATAAGAGCACTCATAAAAAACATTCAACTGCAACACCTCACCCCCATAGAGCTGTTATTTTAGTTTTTATAAACACACCCTTATTTTGTAGCTCTAAATCTCCACATACACAAGTTGTTTTTGTTTTTATCTATTTCTATTATGTTAGTTCCCAATGATTCTGTACTACAGTGTTTAATTGCATACATTTGCAGTCTTCCTTTTGAGGACACTCATCCACCACTTCCTCCTCCCTCTACTCTTCTTCTACTTCCTCTTCACTTCTGCCTCCTCTGCCCCCTCTACCACCACAACCTCCTCTCTCTACTCCTCCTCCCCTTCTTTCTCACTTTTTCCTCCTTCACCTACTTAGCCACCACCACTTCCTCCTTCTACTCCAGTTCTCTTTCCTCATCACCTCATCTTTCTCCACCTCCTTCACCACCCCCTCTTCTTCCCTCTTTTGCTCCTCTCTTTCCTTTTCACCTCTTACTCCTTCACCCCCTATGTGATTATGGCATGAGTGGAAACTAAAGGAAGCTGTTTCTTTCTTCACTCTACCAGTGGCTCATCATCTAGGCTGCACCATTTTGGTCCCTTTTGAAGAGGCGACTAAAATGATGAGCTGCGATGAGGCAGACACATTCTCTCTTGTGTTCCTCTTGTGTTTCCCCTAGAGCACACACTGAATCAATAGATAAGATCACTCATAAAAAACATTCAACTGCAACACCTCACCCCCATAGAGCTGTTATTTTAGTTTTATAAACACAGCCTTATTTTGTAGCTTTAAATCTCCACATACACAAGTTGTTTTTGTTTTTATCTATTTCTATTATGTTAGTTCTCAATGATTCTGTAATACATAGTTTAATTGCATACATTTGCAGTCTTCCTTTTGAGGACACTCAACCACCACTACCTCCTCCCTCTACTCTTCTTCTACTTCCTCTTCACTTCTGCCTCCTCTGCCTCCTCTACCACCACAACCTCCTCTCTCTACTCCTCCTCTCCTTCTTTCTCACTTTTTCCTCCTTCACCTACTTAGCCACCACCACTTCCTCCTTCTACTCCTGTTCTCTTTCCTCCTCACCTCATCTTTTCCAACTCCTTTACCACCCCCTCTTCTTCCTTCTTTTCCTCCTCTCCTTCCTTTTCACCTCTTTCTCCTTCACCTCCTATGTGATTATGGCATGAGGTTTAACTAAAGGAAGCTGTTTTTTTCTTCACTCTACCAGTGGCTCATCATCTAGGCTGCACCATTTTGGTCCCTTTTGAAGAGGCGACTAAAATGATGAGCTGCGATGAGGCAGACACATTCTCTCTTGTGTTCCTCTTGTGTTCCCCCTAGAGCACACACTGAATCAATAGATAAGATCACTCATAAAAACATTCAACTGCAACACCTCACCCCCATAGAGCTGTTATTTTAGTTTTTATAAACACAGCCTTATTTTGTAGCTTTAAATCCCCACATACACAAGTTGTTTTTGTTTTTATCTATTTCTATTATGTTAGTTCACAATGATTCTGTAATACAGAGTTTAATTGCATACATTTGCAGTCTTCCTTTTGAGCACACTCAACCACCACTACCTCCTCCCTCTACTCTTCTTCTACTTCCTCTTCACTTCTGCCTCCTCTGCCCTCCCTACCACCACAACCTCCTCTCTCTACTCCTCCTCTCCTTCTTTCTCACTTTTTCCTCCTTCACCTACTTAGCCACCACCACTTCCTCCTTCTACTCCTGTTCTCTTTCCTCCTCACCTCATCTTTTCCAACTTCTTCACCACCCCCTCTTCTTCCCTCTTTTCCTCCTATCTTTCCTTTTCACCTCTTTCTCCTTCACCTCCTATGTGATTATGGCATGAGGTGAAACTAAAGGAAGCTGTTTTTTTCTTCACCAGTGGCTCATCATCTAGGCTGCACCATTTTGGTCCCTTTTGAAGAGGCGACTAAAATGATGAGCTGCGATGAGGCAGATTAGTGACACATTCTCTCTTGTGTTCCTCTTGTGTTCCCCCTAGAGCACACACTGAGTCAATAAATAAGAGCACTCATAAAAAACATTCAACTGCAACACCTCACCCCCATAGAGCTGTTATTTTAGTTTTTATAAACACACCCTTATTTTGTAGCTCTAAATCTCCACATACACAAGTTGTTTTTGTTTTTATCTATTTCTATTATGTTAGTTCTCAATGATTCTGTAATACAGAGTTTAATTGCATACATTTGCAGTCTTCCTTTTGAGGACACTCATCCACCACTACCTCCTCCCTCTACTCTTCTTCTACTTCCTCTTTACTTCTGCCTCCTCTGCCTCCTCTACCACCACAACCTCCTCTCTACTCCTCCTCCCCTTCTTTCTCACCTTTTCCTCCTTCACCTACTTAGCCACCACCACTTCCTCCTTCTACTCCAGTTCTCTTTCCTCCTCACCTCATCTTTCTCCACCTCCTTCACCACCCCCTCTTCTTCCCTCTTTTCCTCCTCTCCTTCCTTTTCACCTCTTTTTCCTTCACCTCCTATGTGATTATGGCATGAGGGGAAACTAAAGGAAGCTGTTTCTTTCTTCACTCTACCAGTGGCTCATAGGGTGACCACATTTCCAAACTGCCATTCAGGGACAATTTTGCCAAGGACTGGGGGGGGGGGGGGTGAGGGGGGGTGTTGAATGTAGTCTCGGCAAGTGATTTGTCAGGCGAATGGCTGGTTTTAGCATCATATTATTTCTATTACTACATTGTAATATATAATGAAATAGTTCAACTCACCATAATGCAGAATCATGAGCTTCTCACTTGCCACCAGATGCAGCATGCCACCATCGCCTGCTACCAGATGCAGCACCGTAGCCTGCCTCCAGATGCAGCGTGTCACTTGCCACCGTGGCAGTGCGGCCCGGGGACCTGTTTTAGAGCATGCTGGAATGGTCCCATTGGAGATAGAGGAGGTGGGTGGCAGTGGCTTTGCTAGGTTTGGTGTCACCCCACTGGTGCGGTAAAACATGGTGTCACCCCCTGCTAAGTCTCCCCTCAGTACAGACCCCCTTCATTAAGTATAGACTCCCCCCAATAAGTACAGGCTGCCCTCAATACAGACTCCCCCAATAAGTACAGACCCCCCACAGTACAGACTCCCCCCAATAAGTACAGACCCCCCACAGTACAGACTCCCCCCAATAAGTACAGACCCCCACAGTACAGACTCCCCACAATAAGTACAGACCCCCCTCAGTACAGACTCCCCCCAATAAGTACAGAACCCCCTCAGTACAGACCCCCCCAATAAGTACAGAACCCCCTCAGTACAGACCCCCTCAATAAGTACAGACCCCCCCTCAGTACAGATTCCCCTCAATCAGTACAGACTCCCCCCAATATTGTATAGACCCCCCAATAAGTACAGACCCCCCCTCAGTACAGACTCCCCCAATAAGTACAGAACCCCCTCAGTACAGACCCCCCCAATAAGTACAGACCCCCCTCAGTACAGATCCCCCTCAATCAGTACAGACTCCCCCGCAATATTGTATAGACCCCCCAATAAGTACAGACCCCCCTCAGTACAGACCCCTCCCTCAGTATAGATCCCCCTCAATCAGTACAGACTCCCCCAATATTGTATAGACCCCCCAATAAGTACAGACCCCCCGCAGTACAGATCCCCCTGCTAAGTACAGAGTTGCTCGGGGGGGGCGGTCTCAGCTCCCCTTAGCTCGGGCGGGTTCGGCTGTGCTTGGGCGGGGGGGACAGTCTCAGTTCCCCTCGGCTCAGGCGGGCTCGGCTATGCTCGGGCAGGGGGGACGATCTCAGCTCCCCTCGGCTCGGGCGGGCTCGGCTATGCTCGGGCAGGGGGGACGATCTCAGCTCCCCTCGGCTCGGGCAGGCTCGGCTGTGCTCAGGCAGGGGGGACGATCTCAGTTCCCCTCGGCTCGGGCGGGCTCGGCTGTGTTCAGGCGGGGGGGTGGTCTCAGCTCCCCTCGGCTCGGACGGGCTCGGCTATGTTCGGAAGGGGGGGTGCGGTCTCAGCTCCCCTTGGCTCAGGCGGGCTCGGCTGTGTTCGGGCGGAGGGGCGGAGGCAGATGGAGCTGGAGGCAGAGCGAGCGCCAGCGCTAGCGGGGTTTGCTCGCTCTGTCAATTTCATTCCGGGACACTGCATTGTCCTGAAATGAAGGTACCCCGGACAGACCTGCTAATTGCGGGAATGTCCCGGGCAATCCGGGACATGTGGGCACCCTAGTGGCTCATCATCTAGGCTGTACCATTTTGGTCCCTTTTGAAGAGGCGACTAAAATGATGAGCTGCGATGAGGCAGACACATTCTCTCTTGTGTTTCTCTTGTGTTCCCCCTAGAGCACACACTGAGTCAATAGATAAGAGCACTCATAAAAAACATTCAACTGCAACACCTCACCCCCATGGAGCTGTTATTTTATTTTTTATAAACACAGCCTTATTTTGTAGCTCTAAATCTCCACATACACAAGTTGTTTTTGTTTTTATCTATTTCTATTATGTTAGTTCTCAATGATTCTGTAATACAGTGTTTAATTGCATACATTTGCAGTCTACCTTTTGAGGACATGCTGGTGATTACAGTTGAGCATATTGTTCATAAAGACATAACCTATCAACACCTTGTTATTATTCTCTTGCAATGAATCGAGCAACATTTTGCAAAAAAAAAATCATAATCTTCTTGCTGTATTATTAATCTTACAAGAACATTGACACAAAATACGTCTTTCCTTGAGAAAATCTGAAAAATAAATTTAAATAGCATAAGCATGTGTCTATCCATAGCATGGGTTATATGCCTTTGAAGAAAAACTATAGTGTTTTATGCACAATCTAGAATAAGCCATACATCAGGATATATATCTTTTTATTAAAAGCTCCCCTGTAGATAAAACAAAAAAATAGTCAATGAATCCAGGACTGTCTCCTGCAGTACCCCTTCTGGGTCACAGGATGTCCTCAGTCTTCTGAGTTAAATGACAACATCACTCATCCTGGAAAACTGGGGATAGACTGTGAGTGCAAGGCCTTATGGCAGTGTTACTTACCACAGTGCCTTATACAGAGGCGGCTCTCATATTAGGTGAAACAGGCAGTAGCCTCAGGCCTCGCAGTCACAGGGGCCTCGCACAGCTGGCTAGTTTACCTAATTAGAGAGCCGCCTCTTCCAGCAGCAGAGGTATCCGCCATCACACAGTCCCGTATCCCCTCGCTTTGCTACAGGAAGAGATAACAGGCTGTGAGTGAGACATGTGATCGGAGCTCACGTACATCTCAGGATCACAGACAGGGAGAGCGGCTCAGTAGAGCCTGCTCACACAGCCAGACAGAAGAGGAGAGAGAGCTTCTGCTCCTCCTCCTCCCACCCTCTCCTCCTGTTTCTGCCCCACCCACTCTCCTCGGCAGTGTTCTCTGTTCTGCCTCAGAGAAGGGGATGTGTGGGTGGGAAGATTCAAGCTGAAGCCCAGCAAACAGAAAAGGAAAAGGGGAGTCTGATCCATCCATCCATCCATCCAGTCCCTCCTGCCTCCCAGTGAGTACACGGATGCTCTTCCTTCCCTTCATCCTACATCCCCCTCGCTTTCTTTCTTTCTTTCTTTCTTTCTTTCTTTCTTTCTTTCTTTCTTTCTTTCTTTCTTTCTTTCTTTCTTTCTTTCTTTCTTTCTTTCTTTCTTTCTTTCTTTCCTTTCTTTCTTTCCTTCCATCCTTCCTTCCTCTTTCTTTCTTTCTTTCTTTCTTTCTTTCTTTCTTTCTTTCTTTCTTTCTTTCTTTCTTTCTTTCTTTCTTTCTTTCCATCTTTCTTTCTCTTTCTTTCTTTCCTTCCATCCATCTTTCTTTCTCTTTCTTTCTTTCCTTCCATCTTTTTTCTCTTTCTTTCTTTCCTTCCATCTTTTTTTCTCTTTCTTTCTTTCCTTCCATCTTTCTTTCTCTTTCTTTCTTTCCTTCCATCTTTCTTTCTCTTTTTCTTTCTCTCTCTTTCTCTCTTTTTCTCTTCCTTCCTTCCTTCCTTCCTTCCTTCCTTCCTTCCTTCCTTCCTTCCTTCCTTCCTTCCTTCCTTCCTTCCTTCCTTCCTTCCTTCCTTCCTTCCTTCCTCCACCCATCCCCTTTATTTCTCTCTTTGTGACAGCCTACCATAATAGGTAGGATCTGTGAGTGCAGCTTCCCTGTGCAGCTCTGCTTGAGGAAAATATATCTTTATTATGCCCACTTACCTACCCCAGTGGTGTATTTAGGTTTTGTGCTGCCCTAGGCCTGACTAAACTTGGGCACCCCCTAATTTAAATATGAACCACCCCTTCCTGTCAAGGCCACACCCCTTCCTTTTTAAGACTCGCCCTGTCATCTTCATCTGAGGAAGACAGAGGGACGTCGGGGGAGGAGGACAGACAGGGTTGTTGTGGTGGTCAATAAGGCCTAGAGAATAGCAGGTTAGGCACGGCTCAGTCCGTAAGAACAGTAATGGATAATGGCCAACAGGCCCTCTTACCAGACCCAGCGAAACCGCAACAGTGATCCTGTGGCTCCCTCTCTGGTGGTGCGGGTAAAGTGTGGCTCCCTCTCTGGTGGTGCGGGTAAAGCGTGGCTCCCTCTCTGGTGGTGCGGGTACAGCGTGGCTCCCTCTCTGGTGGTGCGGGTACAGCGTGGCTCCCTCTCTGGTGGTGCGGGTACAGCGTGGCTCCCTCTCTGGTGGTGCGGGTACAGCGTGGCTCCCTCTCTGGTGGTGCAGGTACAGCGTGGCTCCCTCTGTGGTGGTGTGGGTACAGCGTGGCTCCCTCTCTGGTGTGGGGGTACAGCGTGGCTCTATCTGGTGGTGCGGGTACAGCGTGGCTCCCTCTCTGGTGGTGCAGGTACAGCGTGGCTCCCTCTGTGGTGGTGTGGGTACAGCGTGGCTCCCTCTCTGGTGGTGTGGGTACAGCGTGGCTCTATCTGGTGGTGCGGGTACAGCGTGGCTCCCTCTCTGGTGGTGCGGGTACAGCGTGGGTCTATCTGGTGGTGCGGGTACAGCGTGGGTCTATCTGGTGGTGCGGGTACAGCGTGGCTCCCTCCCTGGTGGTGCGGGTACAGCGTGGCTCCCTCCCTGGTGGTGCGGGTACAGCGTGGCTCCCTCCCTGGTGGTGCGGGTACAGCGTGGCTCCCTCTCTGGTGGTGCGGGTACAGCGTGGCTTTATCTTCTGGTGCGGGTACAGCGTGGCTTTATCTGGTCTCCCCCAGCACAGTCCTCTCTTTTTCTTCCCCTGTAGCACTCTGCTGTTTCCTGGGTTCCAGGTCAGGTCCCCCCCAGCGCATGTATGTTGGGGGACTGTAGCCTGTAGTATGTCTGTGGACATACTGGGGCCGTCAATCTTCTGGTACTACGTTTCCCATAATGCCCATTCCCATGTTTTTGGATTGGCTCTCTGCTATGACAAGAGCGGGCAGAGAGCCGGGCGGCGCATAGGGGAACGAACGAGCCGCTCTCCTCTCCTGTTTAACTTCTGCTGACAGGAGAAAGGAGGGGGGCGAGCGGGGGAAATACACAGCCGCTGTGTACAGCTCTCCTCTCCCTGTCACAGCGCCGCTGCTTGCGATGTGTGATCACCGCTTTGCCGATGGGGGGGGGCGGTGGCTGCACCCACTACAACTGCTTCCTGGTGTCACCCGGGTGCAGTACGCCCCCCCCCCCGCACTCCCATAGCGATCTCACTTAGATTTACTCCTCGGATGGCGGCCCTGCATGCGCAAGTCGGGAGGAGGATGCAGGTGCTTTTTTTTCGTGGGGGGGTTGCCGCCCCCCCGCAAAGTGCCGCCCTAGGCCTGGGCCTTGTCGGCCTAGGCCTAAATACAGCACTGACCTACCCCCTGTACTGTCCACTCCCCTATACTGTACCCTCCTTATAAAGTTCATTTTCATTCCTTGAATTATTTTTCCCATTATGGGAGTGAGTGGGGCCTCATGTCTAAGTTTTGCCTAAGGCATCACAAAGTTTAGAGCCGCCTCTGGCCTTATACTTTTACTTTCAGCATAGAGATGTAGAGTGCAGTGTTGAGCATTTATGCCAGTGCCATTCTCTTCATCATTTTTCATTAGCCACTGTCTGGAGAAAACTGAAGAGGAAGAGGTTTCAGCATGTTACATGAGTGATCAGAGAACATCAGAAGCAGTATAGGACAAGGCATGGTAGGTCAATAATGGGTAAAAGATCAGCTGTGGGGAGACCATAGGAAATGTTAAGGACAAGATCTTCTGATTGCTGTTTTTGGGTACAGCTTCCACAGTAAAGGTCCTCTTTAAGCCATTCACCTGGTACAAGTGCAGAGATCAGTAGATTTGACTTTTCTCCAACCTCGTTTCTTTCATGATTATTCTTGGTTATTAGCTCAAAGGGGTCAAATTACTGAATGAGTAGAGACTGTTCACTTAGAAAAGTATGATGGTTTTCAAAGATTGTGCAGTGGTTCATGAATTATGTTAAAATTCACAATGCTGCACAAAGAAAGACTTCTGTTTTCATACTTGGAAGGTAAATACATCTGGTAGACAGTCATTAAAAACATTGTGAATACCACAATGTCTATATGTAGATATTGAGGAAAAGTTAAAACATTCTCTATGTATTTCTTAGACCATCGGTCCACTTCCTGAGAAGAACACAGCAGGTAAGTATTCATTCAAATAATTACTATATTTACAGCTCACTATACATTAGCATGATGGTCAATAGGAAGATTTATCCTTACATTTGTGGTCATTGGGAAGAGTCCCCCCTTACAGATAGCAAAAGATCATGGTTGTCAGTGGTTACTTATCTCAGAAACAGAAACTGCTCTTTGCTCAAAGAACCCCTAACAATCTCTGGAGGAACCCTGCTTGAGAAAGGCTGTTATAGAGTATCAGAGAAAACGTTTGCCCAAGAATCAACAGCACAACTTAGGTATTACCAGGGTTCTATATAAAAAGTGTTTGGTCAGACCCAACCCAAGGGTTCCAAATAAACCCAAATTTTAGTGGTTTACGTCTGAACTTATAAATTAGTTGATATAACAAGATGATAGAGTTAACTGGACAGATCCATTCAGCTACTGTTGGAGAGGAGGAGCCCTCTCATGTGAGCAAAATTACTTTTTTTGCATAAAAGTACAATATACACAACAGTGTTTTGGCATATTTAGAGAGAATATTTACCAGAGAATAGTAGAAACAAAATCAACAGGTAATTAAAAAAGTAACTAAAATGAAAAACATGACTTAATTTGGTACCATGAAAGTCCTGTGTTCTTTTATTTCCTAATATATCTGTATGAGATGTTGAGATACCTTAAAAAGGACAAAAAAATCATAATTTGTACCAGAGTTTTTTATTGCAATTTCATGTTATAGTAGCTCATGTATGAATGTGTTACCTCTGCACTGAAGATTTCCAAATATCAGTAACAGTTGTAAGGTCCCTTTACTATGTGGAAAGTGATCAAATTCTGATGCTAGCATTTTCTTTGTTGCTACAAGTCTGTAATAAAACTGCAAGTGTAGCAGTACAGTGTTTTCTTCAATGATCCATTTGTTTCTAGGTATAAGCACACCAGAAAGGTCCCCACACTTTATTGTATTCATCTCACTCTTTTGCTTCCAAAATTCCAAAAAACTCCTATTTTTTTTTTTTTTTTTTGAGTGTTCGCAAATATATTTTAATGAAATTTTGATTTGCCTCTGAAATGATTTTTACTATTATGCCGCGTACACACGAGCGGACTTTCTATCCTACTTGGTCCGGCACACTTTCCGACGGACTTTGTCCGCCAGGTGCGCCGGACTTTAAAACGAACGGACTTGCCCACACACGCCGGGATTTTCCGGCGGGCTAAGTCCGCCCGTCTTTCCGACGGACTTTCGCCGGAGTTCCGGCGGACTTTCAGAATGAACGGACTTGCCCACACACGGACAAGTCCGTTCATTTTGAACGTGACTCAGGTGCGACGGGACTAGAAAAGGATGTCAATCTTGCCGCTTTTATCGGCTAGATTGACACCTTGCGAGCCCCGTCGCGGGGCATACCAGGCCCTTAGGTCTGGTATGGATTATAAAGGGGAACCCCGCTACGCCGAAAAAACGGCGTGGGGTCCCCCTAAAATCCATACCAGACCCCGATCCGAGCACGCAGCCTGGCCGGTCAGGAAAGGGGGTGGGGACGAGCGAGCGCCCCCCCCCCCTCCTGAACCGTACCAGGCCGCATGCCCTCAACATGGGGGGTGGGTGCTTTGGGGGAGGGGGGGCGCCCTGCGCCCCCCCCCCAAAGCACCTTGTCCCCATGTTGATGAGGACAAGGGCCTCTTCCCGACAACCCTGGCCGTTGGTTGTCGGGGTCTGCGGGCGGGGGCTTATCGGAATCTGGGAGCCCCCTTTAATAAGGGGGCCCCCAGATCCCGGCCCCCCACCCTATGTAAATGAGTATGGGGTACATGGTACCCCTACCCATTTACCTAGGAAAAAAGTGTAAGTAATAAAACACACTACACAGGTTTTTAAAATATTTTATTAAACAGCTCCGGGGGGGGGATCTTCCTCCGGCTTCGGGGGTCTTCTTCCGGCTTCGGGGGTCCCTCCGCTTCATCTTCTCCCGGCGTCCGGTTGGTTCTTCTCCGCTCTCCGGCCTCTTCTCCCGGTGTCGCAGGTCTTCGGCCGGCCCCTCCGCTCTCTTCATGTAGCTCTATTGCGAGCGGAGGTCCGGACTTCTGAGCTTCTGGGCTTCTTGGCTTCTTGGCTTCTCTTCTCTTCCCCCAGATGTTGACACGACGCTCTCTCCGGCTGGACTGGTCTCTGAGGGCTGCGTTGTGACTTATATAGGCGGAGACCCCGCCCCCATATGATGTCACAGTCCTTGGGCATGCTGGGACTGTGACGTTTTAGGGGGCGTGGTCGACCACGCCCCCTAAAACGTCACAGTCCCAGCATGCCCAAGGACTGTGACATCATATGGGGGCGGGGTCTCCGCCTATATAAGTCACAACGCAGCCCTCAGAGACCAGTCCAGCCGGAGAGAGCGTCGTGTCAACATCTGGGGGAAGAGAAGAGAAGCCAAGAAGCCAAGAAGCCCAGAAGCCCAGAAGTCCGGACCTCCGCTCGCAATAGAGCTACATGAAGAGAGCGGAGGGGCCGGCCGAAGACCTGCGACACCGGGAGAAGAGGCCGGAGAGCGGAGAAGAACCAACCGGACGCCGGGAGAAGATGAAGCGGAGGGACCCCCGAAGCCGGAAGAAGACCCCCGAAGCCGGAGGAAGATCCCCCCCCCGGAGCTGTTTAATAAAATATTTTAAAAACCTGTGTAGTGTGTTTTATTACTTACACTTTTTTCCTAGGTAAATGGGTAGGGGTACCATGTACCCCATACTCATTTACATAGGGTGGGGGGCCGGGATCTGGGGGCCCCCTTATTAAAGGGGGCTCCCAGATTCCGATAAGCCCCCGCCCGCAGACCCCGACAACCAACGGCCAGGGTTGTCGGGAAGAGGCCCTTGTCCTCATCAACATGGGGACAAGGTGCTTTGGGGGGGGGGCGCAGGGCGCCCCCCCTCCCCCAAAGCACCCACCCCCCATGTTGAGGGCATGCGGCCTGGTACGGTTCAGGAGGGGGGGGGGGGGGCGCTCGCTCGTCCCCACCCCCTTTCCTGACCGGCCAGGCTGCGTGCTCGGATCGGGGTCTGGTATGGATTTTAGGGGGACCCCACGCCGTTTTTTCGGCGTAGCGGGGTTCCCCTTTATAATCCATACCAGACCTAAGGGCCTGGTATGCCCCGCGCTCGCCGCAATAGGAAGATTTGTTTTTCCTATTGCAGCGAGCGCGAGATGCAATACCATCCCCTCGTGTCGTATTTGGTCTGTCGGACCAGCCTACACACGAGCGGGCTTTCCGTCGGACCAGCACACACACGAGCGGACTTTCCGCCCGAAACTGAGTCCGACGGAAAGATTTAAAACATGTTTAAAATCTAGGTCCGGCGAGCTTTTGGGAAGAAGTCCGCCGGAAAAGTCCGCCGCCGCCCACACACGGGCGGATTGTCCGGCACACTCTGGTCCGCCGGACCAAGTATGCCGGAAAGTCCGACCGTGTGTACGCGACATTAGAGCATGTGGCTGCATCCAGTAGAACTCTGAAGAATGTACTGTGAATAGTTAAATAGTTAGCCAGACTGAGAAAGAAACACGTTTATCTAGTTTAACCAATAGAAATAAATAAATAAATAAATAAATAGAAAACCTCCATATACAGAATCCTCTATCCATAGTTAATGCAGAGAAAGAAAAAAAAAAAACAATAAAGCTTAATACAATTTGATAGAGTGGGGAAAATATACATTTCTTTCTGATCCCCCAGAAGGCTGTTGGACATTCCCTGGATCTGGTGTTAATATCTATAAATGTCAATATCCAGTTATTTTATTTGTTATATTTAGGAATAAAATAAAAAAAATAAACTGCAAACATATGCAAAATGTGCTTTTGATGCATTTGATCAGTGTATTATGGGAAAATAAAATGTATATGATGAGTTAAGCTTTATTGCCTTATTTCAAAGCAAGTGATAAATCACAGATGGCATACACTAAAAAAAATTCCCATATTTTTTTAAGAAATGTTTATGCACTTGAATATATCCATATGCTTTCTAAAACCATATGAAAACATAGGAGATATATGAAGTTACTAATTAAATTCCCAGCTGTTACATTAGTTTTTATTGTGGAGCATGTACAAATCTATGGAATATATTCTTTATCTGTTTGCATTTGGCATTGCATGATTTTTCTGCCTTAATATTAATCATGTATTTATGACACAAAGTTGAACCTGGAGCTTAATAATTGTTTGCAGGATATGCTGTTTTTCAAAGATTGTGCAATAGTTCTTGAATTATGTTAAAATTCACAATGCTACACAAAAAGCCTTCTATTTTTATACTTGTAAGGTAAATACATCTGGTAGACAATGTTCTTATTGATGGCAGATATTACTTCCATTTGTTTCCTTATTCTGATTTAGTGTTTATTTGGTTCTTTGTTGACACTGAAGCTAATTCACTGAGGCTGAATGTCACAAAGAAACAATTGAAACCTTTTTTTTCCATCATCAGCTATAGAACAGGGATACTTCTTTATGGAAAGAACAGAAACAATAAAAGATGTGACAGTAATATGTCAAAAGGAATAATTAATGACAATTCACAGGGTGCCTGACAATTTCCAAGGAAACCGGTACTGAGAGAATATGGAAGCTGCCATTACTGACTTCTCCTTCTGAAAATGCTACTTTTGAGGCTGTCATGGTGATCCGGTGGCTATAACATTTTCTGAACCGCCAACATGGAACAAGAATCCAGCAGCACTTTTGACTTGATTCTGACTTTTTGGAACAACATACTTGTTCTAGGGCAATTATTTATTAATTCTAGAAACTCCCAGGCAAATAGTAATTTTAGTAGGAGGTCAGCCTATGTGTCCTTCTTTTAATTCTACTTTAATATTGGGGGTACAGTGTTGGCCACCACTGCAGAGGTAAAAGATTTGGGGGTACTTATTTCAGGTAATTGCAAAATGAGCAAACAGTGTAGCCAGGCAGTGGTAAAAGCGAATAGAATTCTAGGATGCATCGCTAGAGGGGAAGACGGTCCTTATTCTCATATATAGATCTTTAGTTAGACCTGATTTAAAATACTGAGTCTAATTCTGGAAACCCCACTTAAAAAAAGATATTGATAAGGTACAGTACTGTGCAAAAGTTTTAGGCAGGTGTGAAGAAATGCCGTAAAGTAAAAATGCTTTCAAAAATATATGTTTTTAGTTTATTTTTATCAATTTACAAAATGCAAAGTGGGCAAACAGAAGAAATATCTAAATCAAATCAATATTTGGTGTGATTTCCCCTTGGCTTCAAACCAGCATCAATTATTACACATACACACATTGTACACTTGCACAAAGTCAGGGATTTTGTAGAATTAGGCCTCATGCACACGGACGTTTTTACAGCCGCGTTTCTGAGCGTTTTTTACAGCTTAAAAACGCCTGTCTATGTTAGTCTATGGATTCATGCCCACCTAGACGTTTTTGAGCTGCAAATGGCATAGGCGTTTTTAAGCTGTAAAAAAAACCAGGACCAGTGCGTTCCGTGGCGCGGCGCTAGAGCTGTAAAAACGCGAAACGCGTAAAAACGCACAAAGACGCGCAAAAACACTCAAAAACGTGACCGCTGCGTTTTTGCTCAAAAAAGATGATTGGACACTGTAATCTCTGTCAAAACAGGAAATTCCTGTCTGGACATTAGATTACCCAAGGGTCCTTTGCACAGCCGTGTGACTGTGGTTAGTGAGTTCAAGATGGCAAGTTCTGTGTCACAAGTGGAGCTGATAAGTGCTGTATAGGCCCATCCTGAACTGTGGGATGTGGCACATCCACTTCATGGAGACCACATCCGCAAAGCAAAATCCTGGGAGGATATCAGTGCTGCCATTACCCCTGGCTGGGAAGAATTACGAAATGCAGAAAGAAAGGAAATAAGTAAGTCTATTTTCCTTGAATGCATGATCTGTTTGTGTGTAATGTAAATGAAGATTGCATATTTAACCCTTTGTTTTCCATGTTATTTTAGGCAAAATTATACAGCGCCGCTGGAAGTCCCTACGTGACCGTGTCAGGGAGGACCTCACGGACGAGGACGAGGCGGCACGTAGTGGAGCACCAGCGCCAGCTAAGAGACCACACGTGTACCACACAAATCTTCTCTTCTTACAGCAAAATATGCTGACCCATACCAGACCGTAAGTTTTTTTTTTTCATATATTTGCCTATGTACATTGCTTTTCAGGCAGTATGTTCCATGGCTATTGTAACCACTTTCCGAACGCCACATGTACATATACGTTGGCAGAATGGCACGGCTGCACAAATGGGCGTACCTGTACGTCCCTTTTAAGTTGCCACCTTGGCGGTGCGCTTTCCCATTGCGAGGTCCATGAGTCCGACCGCGGGTCCTGCGGACTCAATGTCCGTGGGCACACCAGCTATCGTCTCAGGGAGAGGAAGAGGTTAACCCATTCAATGCCAGTGTAATTTTTACAGTAATCATTGCAATTTTAATCGCACTGATCACTGTAAAAATGACAATTTTCCCAAAAATGTGTCAAAATTGTCCAATGTGTCCACCATATTGTCGTAGTCAGGCTAAAAATCGCTGATTTCCCCCATTACTAATAAAATAAAAATTTGTAAGAAAAATGCCATAAAACTCTCCCCTATTTCATAGACGCTATAACTTTTGCCAAAAAAAACCTTATTAACTGAAATCTGTAGAAGAATACATATTGGCCTAAACCAAAAAAAATGTTTAGATTTATTTATTTTTTGGGGGATATTTATTACTTAAATTAAAATTCAAAATTTAAAAAAAAAAATGTACACTCTTTTTTATAGCTCCGAAAAAAAACCCCAAAAAAACGCAGAGGTGATCAAATACCACCTAAAAAAAGGTCTGTTTGAGGGGAAAAAAAGGACGTAAATTTTTTGGGGAGCCATGTTGCACGACCACCATTGTTAAAGCGACGCTGTGGCAAATCGCAAAAAGTGCTCGGGTCTTTGGCCAGCTAAATGGTCCGGGCTGAAGTAGTTATGTTTATACATTTTGTATTGTCTGCAGGACAACTTCTAACATTAGACAGAGAGAGGTGGACGCAGAAGAGGCAGAGGTTCAGAGACCAAGCAGTCCCATGACGAGCACTGGATCTCCACGTCCAATCAGCGAGGGAGGTGTTGAGTGCACAGATGAGGTAACTGCTTAGGTCTGCCTGTCTATCTCATTGTCTGTCTGTCCATGTACATGTCAATGTAAACATTTTTGTTCTTTTGCAGGAATCGAGGGCTTTGGAATCAGTGTCTCTTGACAGTCAGCAAGGTGGAGAGCAGCACGGTCGTGGCGGTGTTCGTGGCCGTGGGCGTGGACGTCAGACGAGGGGCGGGTTCAATCCGGAGGCTGATGACAGAGTGCTAGCACTGCTGCAGGAAGTGCGGCAGGAGAGGCGCAGTATGGATGCATTTTTAGACACCAACAACCCACGCGCCTGCTTCTGCCGCAGCCTATACCACATCCTGGAGGACATTGGGGGAGACCAAGAGAAACTTTGTATGGATCGCATGTACGGTATTGCAATTCAATACCGACATGCAAAATTAAGTGGCGGGCCACCTCCATGCGATCCATATAATTTTTCTCATGATCCCCCAATGGCCCCTGGGACCTCAGCAGTGCTAGCACCCCCCTCTCACTATCAGCCCCCTCCTCAACGCCAACCACCACCTATCCCGTCCCAGACCTCGTTCTATACCACGCACTCCTATGCTGAATTTCCACCTTCCACCTCCCATTTTCAGCCCTCATACCCTGTACCCCGCTACCAGCAGGATTTTGGGAGTGATCGCCAGGCCCAAGCATTACCCCGTCCCCAATCCCCACATCCCCAAAGCGATCAAGCATCCACCACCACCTATCACCAGCTGTGATCCCAATCCTTTTATAATAAATATGTTTTTTGCTTGAAAATAAATGTGTTCAATTTGTCTTTTATATGATGCACAACAGCACTTCTTTGCACTCTGCTTGCCCTGAAGGCAGAGTGCAAAGGACTCTATCGTACTCTGTCATCGGACAAGCGTGAGCTAGCTCTTTTTTGGGCTTAGCCTAGGCTTACCCCGAAGGCAGAGTCAAGTTGACTTGTTGAACAATCGTTGATAAATGGACATAAAAATAACAAACTTCAATTTTGAAATGCTTTATTTAAAAAAAACACAAGAAAGCAAAGGTAGATGTATTCCAAATATTTTTTAGACATAATCATTCTGCCATGATACCTCTCCATCAGGGGATTCAAAAAATTCTGCAAATTGGTTTTGAATGCTTTGAGTGCAGGAATCGAGGGCTTTGGAATCAGTGTCTCCTGACAGTCAGCAAGGTGGAGAGCAGCACGGTCGTGGCGGTGTTCGTGGCCGTGGGCGTGGACGTCAGACGAGGGGCGGGTTCAATCCGGAGGCTGATGACAGAGTGCTAGCACTGCTGCAGGAAGTGCGGCAGGAGAGGCGCAGTATGGATGCATTTTTAGACACCAACAACCCACGCGCCTGCTTCTGCCGCAGCCTATACCACATCCTGGAGGACATTGGGGGAGACCAAGAGAAACTTTGTATGGATCGCATGTACGGTTTTGCAATTCAATACTGACATGCAAAATTAAGTGGCGGGCCACCTCCATGCGATCCATATAATTTTTCTCATGATCCCCCAATGGCCCCTGGGACCTCAGCAGTGCTAGCACCCCCCTCTCACTATCAGCCCCCTCCTCAACGCCAACCACCACCTATCCCGTCCCAGACCTCGTTCTATACCACGCACTCCTATGCTGAATTTCCACCTTCCACCTCCCATTTTCAGCCCTCATACCCTGTACCCCGCTACCAGCGTAAGCTAGCTCTTTTTTGGGCTTAGCCTAGGCTTACCCCGAAGGCAGAGTCAAGTTGACTTGTTGAACAATCGTTGATAAATGGACATAAAAATAACAAACTTCAATTTTGAAATGCTTTATTTAAAAAAAACACAAGAAAGCAAAGGTAGATGTATTCCAAATATTTTTTAGACATAATCATTCTGCCATGATACCTCTCCATCAGGGGATTCAAAAAATTCTGCAAATTGGTTTTGAATGCTCATGACACGTGCAGTTGAACGCAAGTCCATAAATTGAACCCTCTGAAGTTGGTTAAATGGCTCCTGTTCAACATTATTTCTGTCACTGTCCCGCAGAAAATTGTGCAGAACGCAGCATGCCAGGACGACTTTAATGGCTTTGTCAACATCCAATTGCATACTTGTCAGCAAAACTCGCCATTTGGCCGTGCACACCCCGAATGCACATTCAACAACACGGCGTGCATGGCTGAGCCGATAATTGTAGAATTTTTGTCGTCGGCTGAGACCATTGCCACTGTATGGCCTCATAAGATTTTCAGCCAGTCCAAAGGCCTTATCTGCCACCATGACTAATGGCAAGCTGGGTTCTTCAGTGCAGGGTAGAGGCCTGCTTTCAGGAATATTGAGTCGTCCCTCATGTAGTCGACGTCCGAAGGCCGACTTGCGGAATATGCGGGCGTCACCTTGGCTTCCATATGCTCCCACATCAACAAAAAGAAATTTAAGGTGTGCATCGGACAATGCCATGAGGACCACCGAAAAATATTTTTTATAATTAAAATATGACGATCCAGAGTGGGGAGGCTTTTTGACCCTGATGTGTTTCCCATCAAGAGCTCCTATACAATTTGGGAACTGAGTTTTTTCCCAAAAAGTGTCCACAACTGATTCCCAGATGTCTTCTGTTGGCTCTGGCATTACAATGTTATGCAATTCCTCCCATATTGCCACACATGTTTCCTTTATTATTTTTGACACCGTTGAGAGGCCAAGGAGGAAGTAATGATGCAAGGAAGCATAACTTTGTCCCGTGGCAAGGAACCTAAGATAACATAATACATTTAGTTATTGAAAGAGAAAAGCATAAACATAAGTCCTAACCATACCCTTAAACCTAACCCTATCTCTTAACCCTATCTCCTAACCCTAACCCTGTCTCCTAACCCTATCTCCTAACCCTAACCCTATCTCCTAACCCTAACCCTAACTCCTAACCCTATCTCCTAACCCTAAACTTATCTCCTAACCCTAACCCTATCTCCTAACCCTATCTCCTAACCCTATCTCCTAACCCTAACCCTATCTCCTAACCCTAACCCTAACCCTATCTCCTAACCCTATCTCCTAACCCTAACCCTATCTCCTAACCCTATCTCCGAACCCTAACCCTATCTCCTAACCCTAACCCTATCTCCTAACCCTAACCCTAACCCTATCTCCTAACCCTATCTCCTAACCCTATTCCCTAACCCTGACCCTATTCACTAACCATAACCCATATGTGTATTCACTTACCTGAGTGTCACTAGCATCTGTTCCTCCGGTGACACAGAGCTACGCATCACAGTGTCCATCCTTGTGAGCCTTGGCCTGAGCCTCTCCAACAGGTCATCAAAGAGCGGCACTGACATCCTTGTAAAGTTAAATTGAAGGACGGGGTTTGGGACTTTAAATGAGGAATGCATGAGAGGAGCCAGGGATAAGACAATGTAATACGGATGTGTTTATTAGAGTCATGTGATCTTGGCTATCCAATGGGGGGCCTCGCCTGGCTTCAAGAGAGCGGCTCTGGCCGCCTCTTGGTCCGGACGTGCCTCCCTTATGAGATGCCAGCGTGATGCTAGTGGGGCTTGTCGGACAAACACTGAGCACACTCACCTCGGCTATCCCTTGCAGTCTACTTCCATGCTTTTTGATACATCTCCACTGCTGGGCTGTATGTCTCTTTGGGGCAATCCAGGTATACATACACTGGTTGTTTATGTTCCTACTGGGATTGGGGGCGTTTTGGTCCACTTCCTATCAACCCATTTTGGTTACTTATGATTTTCATTACTTATTCAGATTGGAGCCCCTGCAGTTTATACCCATCAGGTGGACATCCATTCACCTGGAATTATCTACATGGTTGTTGTTTTCCACTGGCCCCACTTCAGCTCCCAGTATGCAGACCATTCGGTGGCCCACGTGTTCTGACTCGCACGCACATTGTCGCACCCTGCAACTGAGTAAGTTGGTTGGAGCTGGATTAAGTTTCATCTCCATCTGTAGTTTTCCTTAGCCACTGGGTGACATGATCTTAACCACTTGCCGACCGCCTAACGCACATATACAGCGGCAGAATGGCACGGGCAGGCAGAATCACGTACCTGTACGTGATCTGCCTCCTGCGGGCGGGGGGTCCTATCGGACCCCCCCCGGTGCCAGCGGCGGTCGGCATTTGACTGGGAGCGTCGGGAGGCGAGGGGGAGACCATCCGATCGTGGCCCCCCCCTCGCGATCGCTCCCAGCCAATCGGAATCCTCCCCTGCCTGTGTGTAGTTTCACACAGGCAGAGGATGTGATGTCATCTCTCCTCGGCTTGGCAGTTTCCGTCCCAGCGCCGAGGAGAGAAGACATGTGAGTGCACAACACACACACACACACAGTAGAACATGCCAGGCATACTTTACATCCCCGATCCCCCCCCAATCACCCCCCCCCCCGTCACAAACTGACAGCAAGCAGTATTTTTTTTTTTTTTTTTTTCTGATTACTGCATGGTGTCAGTTTGTGACAGTTACAGTGTTAGGGCAGTGAGTATTACCCCCCTTTAGGTCTAGGATACCCCCCTAACCCCCCCTAATAAAGTTTTAACCCCTTGATCACCCCCTGTCACCAGTGTCACTAAGCGATCATTTTTCTGATCGCTGTATTAGTGTCACTGGTGACGCTAGTTAGGGAGGTAAATATTTAGGTTCGCCGTCAGCGTTTTATAGCGACAGGGACCCCCATATACTACCTAATAAATGTTTTAACCCCTTGATTGCCCCCTAGTTAACCCTTTCACCACTGATCACCGTATAACCGTTACGGGTGACGCTGGTTAGTTCGTTTATTTTTTATAGTGTCAGGGCACCCGCCGTTTATTACCTAATAAAGGTTTAGCCCCCTGATCGCCCGGCGGTGATATGCGTCGCCCCAGGCAGCGTCAGATTAGCGCCAGTACCGCTAACACCCACGCACGCAGCATACGCCTCCCTTAGTGGTATAGTATCTGTACGGATCAATATCTGATCCGATCAGATCTATACTAGTGTCCCCAGCAGTTTAGGGTTCCCAAAAACGCAGTGTTAGCGGGATCAGCCCAGATACCCGCTAGCACCTGCGTTTTTCCCCTCCGCCCGGCCCAGCCCAAGTGCAGTATCGATCGATCACTGTCACTTACAAAACACTAAACGCATAACTGCAGCGTTCACAGAGTCAGGCCTGATCCCTGCGATCGCTAACAGTTTTCTTGGTAGCGTTTTGGTGAACTGGAAAGCACCAGCCCCAGGCAGGGTCAGGTTAGCGCCAGTACCGCTAACACCCACGCACGCACCGTACACCTCCCTTAGTGGTATAGTATCTGATCGGATCAATATCTGATCTGATCAGATCTATACTAGCGTCCCCAGCAGTTTAGGGTTCCCACAAACGCAGTGTTAGCGGGATCAGCCCAGATACCTGCTAGCACCTGCGTTTTGCCCCTCCGCCCGGCCCAGCCCAGCCCACCCAAGTGCAGTATCGATCGATCACTGACACTTACAAAACACTAAACGCATAACTGCAGCGTTCGCAGAGTCAGGCCTGATCCCTGCGATCGCTAACAGTTTTTTTGGTAGCATTTTGGTGAACTGGCAAGCACCAGCGGCCTAGTACACCCCGGTCGTAGTCAAACCCGCACTGCAGTAACACTTGGTGACGTGGCGAGTCCCATAAGTGCAGTTCAAGCTGGTGAGGTGGCAAGCACAAGTAGTGTCCTGCTGCCACCAAAAAGACAAACACAGGCCCGTCGTGCCCATAATGCCCTTCCTGCTGCATTCGCCAATCCTAATTGGGAACCCACCGCTTCTGCAGCGCCCGTACTTCCCCCATTCACATCCCCAACCAAATGCAGTCGGCTGCATGAGAGGCATTTTCTTTATGTCCTCCCGAGTACCCCTACCCAACGAACCCCCAAAAAAGATGTCGTGTCTGCAGCAAGCACGAATATAGGCGTGACACCCTCTATTATTGTCCCTCCTGTCCTGACAATCCTGGTCTTTGCATTGGTGAATGTTTTGAACGCTACCATTCACTAGTTGAGTATTAGCGTAGGGTACAGCATTGCACAGACTAGGCACACTTTCACAGAGTCTCCCAAGATGCCATCACATTTTGAGAGACCCGAACCTGGAACCGGTTACAGTTATAAAAGTTAGTTACAAAAAAAAGTGTAAAAAAAAAAAAAAAACACAAACACAAACAAAAATATAAAATAAAAAATAATAGTTGTCGTTTTATTGTTCTCTCTCTCTCTATTCTCTCTCTATTGTTCTGTTCTTTTTTACTGTATTCTATTCTGCAATGTTTTATTGTTATGTTTTATCATGCTTGCTTTTTAGATATGCAATTTTTTATACCTTACCGTTTACTGTGCTTTATTGTTAACCATTTTTTTATCTTCAGGTACGCCATTCACGACTTTGAGTGGTTATACCAGAATGATGCCTGCAGGTTTAGGTATCATCTTGGTATCATTCTTTTCAGCCAGCGATCGGCTTTCATGTAAAAGCAATCCTAGCAGCTAATTAGCCTCTAGACTGCTTTTACAAGCAGTGGGAGGGAATGCCCCCCCCCCCCAACGTCTTCCGTGTTTTTCTCTGGCTCTCCTGTCTCAACAGGGAACCTGAGAATGCAGCCGGTGATTCAGCCAGCTGACCATAGAGCTGATCAGAGACCAGAGTGGCTCCAAACATCTCTATGGCCTAAGAAACCGGAAGCTAAGAGCATTTTATGACTTAGATTTTGCCGGATGTAAACAGCGCCATTGGGAAATTGGGAAAGCATTTTATCACACCGATCTTGGTGTGGTCAGATGCTGTGAGGGCAGAGGAGAAATCTAGGGTCTAATAGACCCCAATTTTTGCAAAAAAGAGTACCTGTCACTACCTATTGCTATGATAGGGGATATTTACATTCCCTGAGATAACAATAAAAATGATTTAAAAAAAAAAAAAATGATAGGAACAGTTTAAAAATAAGATAAAAAAATAATAATAATAAAGAAAAAAAAAAAAGCACCCCTGTCCCCCCTGCTCTTGCGCTAAGGCGAACGCAAGCGTCGGTCTGGCGTCAAATGTAAACAGCAATTGCACCATGCATGTGAGGTATCACTGCGAATGTCAGATCGAGGGCAGTAATTTTAGCAGTAGACCTCCTCTGTAAATCTAAAGTGGTAACCTGTAAAGGCTTTTAAAGGCTTTTAAAAATGTATTTAGTTTGTCGCCACTGCACGTTTGTGCGCAATTTTAAAGCATGTCATGTTTGGTATCCATGTACTCGGCCTAAGATCATCTTTTTTATTTCATCAAACATTTGGGCAATATAGTGTGTTTTAGTGCATTAAAATTTAAAAAAGTGTGTTTTTTCCCCAAAAAATGCGTTTGAAAAATCGCTGCGCAAATACTGTGTGAAAAAAAAAAATGAAACACCCACCATTTTAATCTGTAGGGCATTTGCTTTAAAAAAATATATAATGTTTGGGGGTTCAAAGTAATTTTCTTGCAAAAAAAAATTATTTTTTTATGTAATCAAAAAGTGTCAGAAAGGGCTTTGTCTTCAAGTGGTTAGAAGAGTGGGTGATGTGTGACATAAGCTTCTAGATGTTGTGCATAAAATGCCAGGACAGTTCAAAACCCCCCCAAATGACCCCATTTTGGAAAGTAGACACCCCAAGCTATTTGCTGAGAGGCATGTTGAGTCCATGGAATATTTTATATTGTGACACAAGTTGCGGGAAAGAGACAATTTTTTTTTTTTTTTTTTTTTTTTTTGCGCAAAGTTGTCACTAAATGATATATTGCTCAAACATGCCATGGGAATATGTGAAATTACACCCCAAAATACATTCTGTTGCTTCTCCTGAGTACGGGGATACCACATGTGTGAGACTTTTTGGGAGCCTAGCCGCGTACGGGACCCTGAAAACCAAGCACCGCCTTCAGGCTTTCTAAGGCCGTAAATTTTTGATTTCACTCTTCACTGCCTATCACAGTCTCGGAGGCCATGGAATGCCCAGGTGGCAAAAAAACCCCCCAAATGACCCCATTTTGGAAAGTAGACACCCCAAGCTATTTGATGAGAGGTATAGTGAGTATTTTGCAAACCTCACTTTTTGTCACAAAGTTTTGAAAATTGAAAAAAGAAAAAAAAAAATTTTTTTTCTCGTCTTTCTTTATTTTCAAAAACAAATGAGAGCTGCAAAATACTCACCATGCCTCTCAGCAAATAGCTTGGGGTGTCTACTTTCCAAAATGGGGTCATATTGGGGGGGGGTTTGAGCCACCTGGGCATTCCATGGCCTCCGAAACTGTGATAGGTAGTGAGGAGTAAAATCAAAAATGTACGCCCTTAGAAATCCTGAAGGCAGTGATTGGTTTTCGGGGCCCCGTACACGGATAGGCTCCCAAAAAGTCCCACACATGTGGTATCCCCGTACTCAGGAGAAGCAGCTAAATATATTTTGGGGTGCAATTCCACATATGCCCATGGCCTGTGTGAGCAATATATCATTTAGTGACAACTTTGTGCAAAAAAAAAAAAAAAAAAAAAAATTAGTCACTTTCCCGCAACTTGTGTCAAAATATAAAACATTCCATGGACTCAACATGCCTCAAAGCAAATAGCTTGGGGTGTCTACTTTCCAAAATGGGGTCATTTGGGGGGGGTTTATGCCATCTGGGCATTTTATGGCCTTCAAAACTGTGATAGGTAGTGAGGAGTAAAATCAAAAATGTATGCCCTTAGAAATCCTGAAGGCAGTGATTGGTTTTCGGGGCCCCGTACGCGGCTAGGCTCCCAAAAAGTCCCACACATGTGGTATCCCCGTACTCAGGAGAAGCAGCTAAATGTATTTTGGGGTGCAATTCCACATATGCCCATGGCCTGTGTGAGCAATATATCATTTAGTGACAACTTTTTGTAATTTTTTTTTTTTTTTTTGTCATTATTCAATCACTTGGGACAAAAAAAATGAATATTCAATGGGCTCAACATGCCTCTCAGCAAATTCCTTGGGGTGTCTACTTTCCAAAATGGGGTCATTTGTGGGGGTTTTGTACTGCCCTGCCATTTTAGCACCTCAAGAAACGACATAGGCAGTCATAAATTAAAGGCTGTATAAATTCCAGAAAATGTACCCTAGTTTGTAGGCGCTATAACTTTTGCGCAAACCAATAAATATACACTTATTGACATTTTTTCTACCAAAGACATGTGGCCGAATACATTTTGGCCTAAATGTATGACTAAAATTGAGTTTATTGGATTTTTTTTAGAACAAAAAGTAGAAAATATCATTTTTTTTCAAAATTTTCGGTCTTTTTCCGTGTATAGCGCAAAAAATAAAAACGGCAGAGGTGATCAAATGCCATCAAAAGAAAGCTCTATTTGTGGGAAGAAAAGGACGCAAATTTCGTTTGGGTACAGCATTGCATGACCACGCAATTAGCAGTTAAAGCGACGCAGTGCCGAATTGTAAAAAGTGCTCTGGTCAGGAAGGGGGTAAAACCTTCCGGGGCTGAAGTGGTTAATTACATGCTATATTTATGTCCCTTCGCAGATTTTACTTAATTATGCATCCGCCCCTGAAGATTGGCTGGTACGCCATGAAACGCATCGGGCACACACAGATGCAACATGATTTTACTCTAGGACCCACCCTGGTTTCAATGTTTTCACTCGTGAAAGGATTGTACGGCAATGCGATTGAGTAGTCGCTTTACTGTGTCTTATGGTTTCATGCATCATGCTTTGTTATACATGTCTACTGTTATGTATGCCTACTACTATGTATATATGTATGTATTTTCAAATGCACACTCTGCTGGGTGTTTTATACTAATAAACACATCCGTATTACATTGTCTTATCCCTGGCTCCTCTCATGCATTCCTCATTTAAAGTCCCAAACCCCGTCCTTCAATTCAAGTAATAGGGATGGAGATTATGTTTTCACAAATCTCATTTAAAGTCCCGCACCCCCCTCAATGTCTCGCTTTTAGGGATGGAGGATGCATGATGGCCCCAGGGTTATGTTGCGACTCTTTTTCAGGTTGCCGCAATCCAATCAATTGTGACTCATATACCACGGCACCGGGTTTCTATGCATTAGGGCAATTCTTTTCTTTTTTTATTATTTATGTTTCATGCCACCTTTTATTTTATCTTATTTTATGCAGTGCGGCAAGTGCTGTGGTGTGTGCTGAGTGATCACGGGGCTGCTTCCTCTGCATTTCCGGGAGGTGCAATGCTCTCAGGGGCCATCCCATCTCCTCCTTTGGTCACTCATTATCGGGTGCGAGGAGATGGGTGGGTCTCTCCTCAGCGCATCGGCGCCACGCATCCGCCAGACACACCAGACGCTTTTGGCGTCGGAATGTCGGGACGAGTCATGTGATCTTGGCTATCCAATGGGGGGCCTCACCTGGCTTCAAGAGAGCGGCTCTGGCCGCCTCTTGGTCCGGACGTGCCTCCCTTATGAGATGCCAGCATGACGCTAGTGGGGCTTGTCGGACAAACACTGAGCACACTCACCTCGGCTATCCCTTGCAGTCCACTTCCATGCTTTTTGATACATCTCCACTGCTGGGCTGTATGTCTCTTTGGGGCAATCCAGGTATACATACACTGGTTGTTTATGTTCCTACTGGGATTGGGGGTGTTTTGGTCCACTTCCTATCAACCCATTTTGGTTACTTATGATTTTCATTACTTATTCAGATTGGAGCCCCTGCAGTTTATACCCATCAGGTGGACATCCATTCACCTGGAATTATCTACATGGTTGTTGTTTTCCACTGGCCCCACTTCAGCTCCCGGTATGCAGACCATTCGGTGGCCCACGTGTTCTGACTCGCACGCACATTGTCGTACCCTGCAACTGAGTAAGTTGGTTGGAGCTGGATTAAGTTTCATCTCCATCTGTAGTTTTCCTTAGCCACTGGGTGACATGATCAAAATTACATGCTATATTTATGTCCCTTCGCAGATTTTACTTAATTATGCATCCGCCCCTGAAGATTGGCTGGTACGCCATGAAACGCGTCGGGCACACACAGATGCAACATGATTTTTACTCTAGGACCCACCCTGGTTTCAATGTTTTCACTCATGAAAGGATTGTACGGCAATGCGATTGAGTAGTCGCTTTACTGTCTTATGGTTTCATGCATCATGCTTTGTTATACATGTCTACTGCTATGTATGCCTACTACTATGTATATATGTATGTATTTTCAAATGCACGCTCTTCTGAGTGTTTTATACTAATAAACACATCCGTATTACATTGTCTTATCCCTGGCTCCTCTCATGCATTCCTCATTTAAAGTCCCAAACCCCGTCCTTCAATTCAAGTAATAGGGATGGAGATTATGTTTTCACAAATCTCATTTAAAGTCCCGCACCCCCTTCAATGTCTCCTCCTTGTAAAGTTAAGGAATTTTGTCGGATATGAGCGCAGTTGGGAATAAATATTGCCAAAGTACCCTGTAGAAAATCGATTGGATACCATTGGATGCACCCAAAATTGACGTCTGCTGTTTCTCTCCTCCTCCTGTCTCCTTCTCCGCAGCCTCCGCAAAACAATCAGAAGGATTGCCTCATCGATCTTCTGGATGACAGGATCCATATTTCTCAGAAAAATACACAAAACTCAAACAGACTCTGAAACACTCTCTCCTCTCTCTCTCTCCTACCAAAATGGCACCGACACATGCTCATTAACATATTTTCTTTGGTTTCTGTGGCATTGTGGGAAATTTGGGAGTGTATATAGCTGAGAGATGTGTTTTTCATTAAAAAATGCTACTTAGCGCTAACACTAAAAAACACGCAAAAACGCTAATGCAAAATGTGGCATGAGGACTTAGAGTCAGATGTATGATTAACCAATTGTACCAAGCAGGTGCTAATGATTATCAATTCATACGTAGGTTGAAACACAGTCATTAAGTGAAACAAAAACAGCTGTGTAGGAGACTTAAAACTGGGTGAGGAACAGCCAAACTCTTCTACTTAGGTAAGGCTGTGGAAGACAGTTTCATGTCACAGGTCATACACCATGGCAAGACTGAGTACAGCAACAAGACACAAGGTAATTATACTTTACCAGCAAGGTCTCTACCAGGCAAAGATTTTAAAGCAGACTGGGGTCTCAAGATGTGGTGTTCAAGCTTTTTTGAAGAAGCACAAAGGAGCAGGCAACGTTGAGGACCGTATACTCAGTGGTTGGCCAAGGAATATTTATGCAGCAGATGAAAGACAAATCAAGCTTACTTCGACATCAGAAGATGTCCAGCAGTGCCATCAGCACAGAACTGGTGGAAACCAGTGGGACCCAGGTACAACCATCTACTGTCTGGAGAAGTCTGACCATAAGTAGTCTTCATGGAAGAATTGTGACAAAAAGTCATACCTCCAACGTGGAAACATTGCTAAGTGACTCAGCTCAACAAAGCATAAGAACTGGGGTGCTGAAAAATGACAGCAGGTGCTCGGGACTAATAAGTCAAAATGTGAAATATTTGGCTGTAGCAAGATGCAGTTTGTTCACTGAAGGGCTGGAGAGCGGTACAATAATGAGTGTCAGCAGGTAACAGTGAAGCATGGTGAATGTTCTTTGCAAGTTTGGGGCTGCATTTCTGCAAATGAAGATGGAGATTTAGTCAAGCTCAATGGTTTCCTCAATGCTCAGAAATACAGGCAGACACTTAACCATAATGAGAATTGTGGAAAAACCTGCGCTAATGAGCAAGAAAAAACTTTTTTTTAAACTTCACAAAATGCAGCTGCAACAAAATACTTCAAATATCCATAAAGTAAAAAACATATATAAACTAAAAATTGTGCGCTAGCATAACATGTAATAAGGTTTTTCGATTAGAAGGCTCCTTGAGATGATATCCAGAGCTACAATGTATTTAAATCCCAATGCAAGGAAATAACAAAACAACAAATTTATAACATATCTCCATAAAAAATTAATAGAAAAAGAAATAGAAATGAAAGTTCTGAAGATGCGATTGAGCACTCAATCGTTTAAAAGACACCACATTCAGTCCATAAAAAACAAAATAGCAAAAACAAAAATTGTGAGAAAAAAAGGGCGTTCCTTTGATGTGTCATATCAGGGTAGAAAGGTGAAAAGGGTGCAGAAACACTTCCGAGCCACTATTAGTTGCGGGAGAGGAGTAATGGATGTGCCCTTACCCCATTTGTTGGACCTCCTCTGTGGCGAGGTCATACGCACTTGCAGATATAACCCTCTGCAGGGACAGATGGGATATAGATGTCCGGGTCTTGCTTACGAGCACCACCAACTCAGAGCTGATCTTACTGCTGCAGCGTCAGGAGGGAGACTCGTGGTTCGGAGGATCCATAAATAAGAAAAAGGGGAAAAGACTCCAATGGTGTAGTAATAGTAGTGAGGAGTTTATTACTTAAAAAACCAAAGGTATGAATACAAAAATTCAAGTATAAAAATCATTGGATTTAAAAAGCCGGCATAAAAACAAAGGCTGAACGCTCGTGCAAACATGGAACACGTGATGGCAAGCACTGCGAGGCCACGCCCTACATGTTTCGTCATACGTGACGTCTTCTACGGGTCACGTATGACGAAACATGTAGGGCGTGGCCTCACAGTGCTTGCCATCACGTGTTCCATGTTTGCACGGGCGTTCAGCCTTTGTTTTTATGCCGGCTTTTTAAATCCAATGATTTTTATACTTGAATTTTTGTATTCATACCTTTGGTTTTTTTAAGTAATAAACTCCTCACTACTATTACTACACCATTGGAGTCTTTTCCCCTTTTTCTTATTTATGGATCCTCCGAACCACGAGTCTCCCTCCTGACGCTGCAGCAGTAAGATCAGCTCTGAGTTGGTGGTGCTCGTAAGCAAGACCCGGACATCTATATCTCATCTGTCCCTGCAGAGGGTTATATCTGCAAGTGCGTATGACCTCGCCACAGAGGAGGTCCAACAAATGGGGTAAGGGCACATCCATTACTCCTCTCCCGCAACTAATGGTAGCTCGGAAGTGTTTCTGCACCCTTTTCACCTTTCTACCCTGATATGACACATCAAAGGAACGCCCTTTTTTTCTCACAATTTTTGTTTTTGCTATCTTGTTTTTTATGGACTGAATGTGGTGTCTTTTAAACGATTGAGTGCTCAATCGCATCTTCAGAACTTTCATTTCTATTTCTTTTTCTATTAATTTTTTATGGAGATATTTTATAAATTTGTTGTTTTGTTTTTTCCTTGCATTGGGATTTAAATACATTGTAGCTCTGGATATCATCTCAAGGAGCCTTCTAATCGAAAAACCTTATTACATGTTATGCTAGCGCACAATTTTTAGTTTATACTTAACCATAATGGCATAAAATCAGGGAGGCCTGTGATTGGCCCCAAATTTATTTTGCAACAGAACAAAAACCGCAAACAGCCAATGTCATTCAGTGTAAGAAAGTACATGGAGTCCTGGAACTGATGGTTTGACCCCCACAGAGCCCTGACATCAACATCATCCTGTCTGTCCAGGATTACATGAAGAGACAGAAGGATTTGAGGCAGCCTACATCCACAGAAGACCAGTGGTTAATTCTCCAAGATGTTTGGAACAACCTATCTGCTGAATTCCTTCAAACACTGCATGCAAGTGTACCTAGAAGAATTGATGCTGTTTTATAGCCAAAGGGTGGCCACACCAAATATTGATTTGGTTTGGATTTCTCTTCTGTTCATTTACTTTCCATTTTGTTAATTGATAAAAATAAACTAATAACACTTTTATTTCTGAAACCATTCTTAATTCAGAGCATTTTTTTTACACCTGCCTAAAGCTTTTGCATAGTAGTGTAGAACAAGTCCAGAGACGGGCAACAAAAATGGTGAAAGGGATTAAACATATCAGGAGAGACTATAGGAACTTAATATGTACAGTCTGTAGGGAAAAAGGGAAAGGGGAGACACGATTGAAAACTTTAAAGGGGTGCTTGAGGTTCAGGAGGGCAGTACTTTCAATATGAAGCTAGGATCAAGAACATGGGAACATGACCCCAAACTAACAGGAGGAAAGTTAAAAATAAATCTTAGAACTATAGAATAGAACTATTCTATAGTTAATGTATGAAATAGACTTCCAGCAGAGGTAGTGAGTCAGTCAACAGTACGTGGATTCACACATGCTTGGGAAAAAAAAATAGATCTATACTCAAACAAAAAAAGTTAACAAAAAAACCCAAAAACATATATTTAAAATAATGGGACAGATTCAATGGACCACTTGATCTTTTTTCTGCCCTCACTCTTTCCATTATAGGTGTCATTATTTATGTAGAGACAATGCCTAGTGCAATTATAGAGTACATTGTTTTAATGGCAGGACATTATAAGAAATTAGGTTTCCATTAACATTTTTAGTCACTGTTTTCTGTATAATATTATTGATCATAACTTTGTACTTGTCTAAGAAAAAAAGACTGTGCTGTTTTACGGAGGAATAAACACACAAGAAGAAACGATCAAACTTACTGTCAAAGTGATACCTTTTAGTGGCAAACTAAAAATATTTATATGCAAGCTTTTTAAACATATTTACAAAGATTATACCGTTTTTGAAGATTTGATTATTATCAAATTTTCTGCTTCATACATTTGCCCCACACCTGCCTGAGTATAACTGTGGGTGAGGGGAGAGTCCCCATGACACCCAGTAGACACTCTTACCTGGATCTGAGGGATATCTGCCCTATGGGTTACTCCCGCTGATGACATCCAATGCTCCATATCCCTACCAGTATCAGCTCAGAGTTGGGATCTTTACATTGGAATTGTGTGCCAAATAATTTAATGATACCGATGAGGGTTATATCATTGTGAAGCTATTGAACAGCAAAATAAAATAGCAACAGATCCAAAGAGCATTGTCCTGACCTAAACCTTGGGAAGCAACTTCAAGTTTGCTCCAAAATGGGCTACAGACACGAATTTGAATAACATAGTTCTGGTGTAATGTAATCATTGGGACAATTTTTTAGGGAGTTGTAGCACTATTGTTCCTTGAGCTCATATGGTCAGCCCTGGATGTTGGGTTCACACATATTGTATATGGAAGGCACCAAAATGATTTTATTGTGGCTGGTTTAACCTTCACATTAGGTTATGACGATCCTCTCATTCTCCTGGAGAAGTGACTGTGTTTAATTATAAAACTGTCACTCTGATCCCATCATTTTGCAGTTTGAGGGAACCTCGACTTGTGTTAGTTGAACATCCTTTGTGTTAGACCAGACGATGGGGTGGTTAAATGGAATACTGTAGCAATGTGATGTAGATATAGTATATGCCAGCCCTATATATTTTATGATGAAAATTTAATGAAATAATAAATATATGGATTTTTTGACATAGTTTGTATAGTTGTATTGCTAACTGTAAAGCCCAAGGTTTTTATTCCCTGATGTGATTTATTGAGATGAAGGTACTCCCTTTAAGGGATGAATGTACTCCCAGCAATTTGATGTGCTCTTATGTGCCAGTCTTATATATTTTATGATGAAAATTTTAATGAAATATTAATAAGTATATGGATTTTATATCACAGTTTGTGCAGATGTATTGATACTTGTGAAGTCTATGTTATTTTTTTATCTTGATATATAGTTATGGATTGAGGTGAAAGTACTCCCTGTAAGGGATAAATATACTCCCAGGTTTATATAAATTGAATTCTAAATATGCCCCCTCTATTTTTCCCATACAGGCATACTAAACATATTAAGGCTGAAGCGACAGAGTACAAAATTCATACAAATTGTTAATAAATATTCTCTATAAATCTATATGTATATAAATATGTTTTTACAACTTCCTTCTTCTGCTAGTTTTCCTGGAGAAGGAAACTGTTCTAAAAGCTTGCATATAGATGCTTTTAGTTAGACAGAAGCCTGAAGAAAATGACAGAACATTGAAATTCATTTGCCTATTCTATCTGTATGTTATCTCTAACGTAACTTAAAAAAAATATAGTCATCAAATAACCCTTCTGAAGCTGCCAACGTAAATTAAATGTTTGAAACTTGCACCTACAGATGCTGCCCTATTGCAAATCATTATTCCTCCTGTCAATAAAAGTACTCTACTTTTCTTCAACCTCCAACACTTACAAGCATACCGATAGTTTTGTGTACTAGACAGATCTTGCTGCTTATTCCCCATCCTCATACTGACGTCACTAGGTGCTTGACTTCTGCCTGTTAAGCTTCTGTTGCTCTGCGAATAATATCGGGGTGCAGGTCTCTTTGCTTCTGCAACATTGAGGTTAGAACCTCACTGCTGTAACTGAAAACATGCAGACATGCTCCCACACACATCCTCAGGTGCTGGAGGCTTCAAAGGCAGCAGTCATACACCCTGGTGATGTCAGGGTTGGGAGAGAGCACTACTGGCTCAAACTCAGTTACTAACAAAAGACATAATGAATTGCTATATCAAGGGCAGTATTAGCAATTATAGACATTTAATTTGATGAAACAGTGTTACTTGATAACAGTGTCTCTTTAAAGAAGTTCTCCACTTCTTCCCTCACTCTATAGTTAAACTTTTTGAAACTACTTTCATAAGCAGAGCATTGAACACCATTATGGATCAGAGCTATGCTATTGGGCCACTGTTTTCAATTAACCACTTGCTTACTGGGCACTTAAACCCCTCTCCTGCCCAGACCAATTTTCAGCTTTCAGCTCTGTCACTCCTTGAATGGCAATTGCGCGGTCATGCTACACTGTACCCAAATGATTTTTTTTACCTTTTTTTTGGTAGTATTTAACCACTTCAATACAGGGCACTTATACACCTTCCTGCCTAGACCAATTTTCAGCTTTCAGTGCTGTCGCAGTTTTAATGACAATTGCGTGGTCATACAACAACAAACCAACCAACATTTTTATCATTTTGTTCCCACGAATAGAGCTTTCTTTTGGTGGTATTTGAACACCTCTGCGGTTTTTATTTTTTGTGAAACAAATAAAAAAAAACAGAAAATTTTGAAAAAAATAAAAGTTTTGCTTTTGTTTCTGTTAAAAATTTTTGTAAATAAGTAAATTTTCTCTTTCACTGATGGGCACTGATAAGGCGGCACTGACAGGCACTGATAAGGCGGCACCGATGAGGTGGCACCAATGAGCGGGCACTGATGGGCACTGACGATGGGCACTGTTGGGCACTGGTAGGCAGCACCGATGGGTGACACTGATATGCAGCACTGATGGGCATTGATAGGTGGCACTGATGGGCACTCATGGGTGGCACTGGTGGGCACTGATGGGCACTGATAGGTGACACTGATGGGCACTGAAAGGCTGCAAAGATGGGTTTTTATGGGTGGCACTGATGGGCACTGATAGGCGGCACTGATGGGCACTGATAAGCTGCACTGCTGGGCACTGATACGTGGCAATGATGGGCACTGATATGCGGCACTGATATGAGGCACTGATAGGCATCCCTGGTGGCATTGGCAGTGGTAGGCATTGTGAGTGGGCACTGATTGGCAGCTGCCTGAGCATTGATTGGCAGCTGCCTGGGCACTGATTAGTATTTCCCTGGGGGTCTAGGGGGCATACCTTGTGGTCCAGTGTAGATGGCTTCCCTGGTGGTCCTAGGTGGCTTCCCCGGTGGTCCTGGGCGGAATCCGAGGGGTGGCTGTGCTGTTAAACAATCAGCACAGACCCCCCCTGTCAGGAGAGCAGCCGATCGGCTCTCCTCTACTTGCAGCTGATCACCGGCTCTTCCTATTTACATCGTGATCAGCCGTGATTGGACACGGCTGATCACGTGGTAAAGAGTCTCCGTCAGAGACTCTTTACCTAGATCGGTGTTGCGGGGTGTCAGGCTGACACCCCGCAACAACGATCGTCGCAATGCGGGTGTACGCAGCGGCTCAATATCCTGAGAACGTCATATGACGCCCAGTCAGTGTATTGAAACCACTTTGCCGCCATCATTCTGCTATATGGCGGGCGGCAAGTGGTTAATCACAGCTGGGGTTTTTTTTTTTTTTGCTAAACAAACAAAAAAAGACGGAAAATTTTGAAAAAAATAAAATCATGTTTCATAGTTTGTTATAAAATTTTTGAAACAGGTAATTTTTCTCCTTCATTGATATGCGCTTATGAGGCTGCACTGGTGGGCACTGATAGGCTGCACTGATGGGCACTGATAGGCACAGATAAGGTGGCACTGATGGGGACAGATAAGGCGGTAATAAAGGGCACAAATAAGGCGGCATTGATAGCCACTGATAAGATGGCACTGATGGGCCCTGATGGGTGACACTGATGGGTAGCACTGAAGGGCACTGATAGGTGTTACTGATAGGTACCACTGATACGTGGCACTGATAGGTGGCACTGATGGGCACTGATGGGCACTGGTAGGTGACACTGATGGGCACTGGTAGGTGACACTGATGGGCAGCACTGTTGATGAGGCACTGATTGGTGACATTGATAGGTGGCACTGTAGGCACTGAAAGGTGGCACTGTGGGCACTGGTAGGTGGCGCAGGTGGGCACTGGTAGGCAACACTTTTGTGCATTGGTAAGTGGCACTGGCAGGTGGCACAGGTGGGCACAGATGGGCTGGAGGCTGCTCTCCTTGATCGGGACTGATGTCCCTCTGACAGCTTTTTTTTTTCTCCTCACGCTATCAGGAAAAAAATAGCCGATTGCCGGCTCTGTTTAATCACATGATCAGCTGTCATTGGCTGACAGCTAATCACGTGGTAAGGGGCCGGGATCGACCACTTACTCCGATCTGTGATCCAGCGAGTCTCATGGACTCGCTGATCACAGAGCGTGCCGCGCGCGCCCTGCAGGGGGTCTATTGACGCCCTCCTGGCAAAGTTGGTCTGCGCTGTAGTTATCATTCAGCTATAGCGTGGATCTGAAGCGGTTAACTAAAAAGCTTTAAAGGGGATTTCCAGGTATGGATATTTTATACATAGTTATATTGATCCAGCTTGGACCAATGTAACTACATACTGTATATACAATACTTGGCCAATGCCTACAGTTGCTTCTGGGTCCTGTGCTGAGACTTTTGCATTCTGAACACAGGAGGTTGGCTGCTTGGCATATGCGCCATCCAGAGAATGCCTTGCATTTCCTGAAAATGCAGTGTTCTCTGATTTCAGAAGGTGGAGAGGTGGGGCAGTAACATTGTGCTCTCCATTACACCTTGTACAATCAGAGAATGCTTTGCATTTATTCAGACAATGCAAAGCATTCTTTGAATGGTGCCATTGTTGATTGGTCAACCACCCGTGTTCAGAATGCAACAGGCTAGCTGCTCAACGGGGGACCAGGAGACAAATGGTATATGATGTTTATTTCATGGTTTCCAGCTTTCAGGGGCATCGGCCAGTTATGTTATTGTAGCGCTACTCCCATAAGAGCTGCTGGTTAGTACCCAGTAGTAGCAATATGCCAAGGAAACAGGCACTGAGCCAGTTAGTAAAGGTAAACCTAATATATTGTTACCTGATGTGGTTGGTAATAAAGTAAGCATAGAAATGGTTTAACAATGGTAATAGGAAAAAAGTTACAGCTGTATAGTACAGACTGTCATGCAGTGGGCAACATTTACCACAGTCGCAGTAGCCTACTGCATGACAGTCTGTAACTTTTTTTCTTTCACATTTATCTAGGCTTCCATACCACACCGTACCTCAGTGAGCCAGTGGGTATACTAATCCCTCATCTGCCAAGTAGCGTACTCTTTTGCTAATTAATGGTAATAATACCATTTAACATACAGGGTGATTAGTGATAAGGACTAGGTATGAGATGGCACTCATGTCCAGATCAGCATAAACAGTAGTAAGGTCACCTAAAGTGCAGAAGTAATAAAGCTATATTTACTAAACACAGGAACTATACTTCCAAAGTGCATTCATAGGGACTATGCTAGGCCCAGACTGACTGGATGAGCACCGTCATAGAAATGAAGGAAAGGAGAGAAGGGAACAAAGGGAACTTGCAGGATGGTTTTTCGGGAGGGGCAGTCTTTTAGGCTGTTCTTCTTCTGGCTAACGTTGGGGTCCTTTGCAGTAGTTGGCACAGTTTTGAGCCAGCATGCAGCAAGGGTGCAGTATAGTCTTAGTACAGCTGCAATGTAGATGTAGGTCAGATACAGTAAAGGTTAGGTATAAGTACAGTATAGGGTTGGTATAAGTGAGGTATGGGTTTAGTATAAGTGTGGTATGGGTTGGGTACACTTTGTGTGCTGCTTTTAGTAGCTCAGTAACTGCTAGCACTGTCAATAATGGGTGGATAGCCCTCTCACCAGTCCCTGTAGTGTGGTTGTGAAATCTCACTATAGAAAGGGGGCCCTCTCAGTCTTTTAACGGAATGCCTCTGGAGATTCAGCAGCGGGAAGTAGAGGGTGAGAAGGATGCTGTGGTCTCCCTGAAGTGACAGTGCAGATACTATTGCTGCAGTCTGTGCTGCAATGCCACAAGTGTCTCCACTGGTGTGGCCTCTCAGTAGCTGGGTCAGTATACAGCAGATGTGCTCTCGTCAGTTCCCTTGGAGAGAATCTAGCTGAACAGTTTCAGAAAAGCAGCTCCATTCCTCCTTGCCCCAGTGTATTATGGGAATTATAGTGCAAGGGGTCCATAAGCTCCACAATATGGCTTACTTCCCAGACTTCAGATCCCACAATCCTCAGCATTTGGACCCATTCTTGCTATAGCTCTCCCTCTGCTTACTGGAGGGGATAATGCAACACAACATTTAACATAACAGCAGAAAATGATAGTAAACTGATTGTAAAAGACGAAAATGTCTTCTTCTACGTGTTTCTGTAGTCCAGCATCTGGCTAGAGTAAACACATATTTACATTGCTCCAAGCTGGACCAATATAACTACGTATATATAAAATATCCATACCTTGAATTCCTCTTTAAACCAACCTATACTTGTGCCTTTTTGCACCGTATACGAATGAAGTTCTTCCAGCTGACCTGTTTTTTTTTACCATGATCTAATTATAATGAAGGCCAAACCATTTGGTTTTAAAGGTTTGAAGTTTAGCTGTGTAACTGTATCTAAAAATGTTCCTGTAATCTAAACCCAGTTATCATCTTACAGTTTAGTCTAAAATGATATTACATTTGCTGTTCATCATCCAGAGTTACAAAGTATGAATTGAACGTGTCAACCTCAATACAAATGATTAGCTGAGAAATGTTTTTTATTAATGTGGAGATTTGTCACTCTTTAATAACTTAGTGTCCTTGCACTGTAGAAAGAGAGCGCTAAAAGCAATGAAGTGTAACTTTCGATTAGAATCATCTCATTCGTGGCTTTCATAGATTGGGGTTTGGTAAGAACAGTTTTTCAAAGTCAAGTTTACATGCTTGGAAATGCAGCTTCTGTTCAGTGTTAAGTTTAGAAGTGGGTAGAAAAAAATGAGGCTTCATCAATTCCTCTATGGAAATTCCAGGCTGAAGACTTAGCAAGATTTTCATGAGCAAATAAGGAACCGTAATTCCTTTGAGTTGTAAGATACATTAATACACGTAACATTAGTACCAGCTCATTACAGTGAGAATGAAGGTAACCACCTGTGTCACCAATGAAAACATCATTCATCAAAGCTTTGATTTTTATACTGAATATTTGCTTCTGAATTCTGTTAAAGTCCGACTCCAGGCAAATAGCTAAATGCATAGATGCAATACATATATAGGACCTCTTTTACCAAAGGATTTGTATATCTGTCAATCCAGTCCAAAGATTTACACATCTCTGCTACACAGTATAGCCCAGTCTTGTCTCCCCACCCCCCAATAAGTTCTTTTTTTTTTTTGTAATTTACTTTTTATTGAAGTTTTATATACAACAGTAAACCGCATATAGCGGAACAATTAAACCGGTTACAATAAAGGCCAATCAGCCTATATTAAAAACATGGAGAAAGACATTATATATATATATATATATGTATATATATGTATACAACACATTTGCCCAAGCAATACCTGCACATTTCATGGACCTCCAGCCAGAGGGACATATGTAGCTATGCTGGTATGATGATGTCTCCGCAACCATATTCGACATTGCCGTCATTGTAATTCCCATCTCCCCTCATCCCTCCCAGTCAGGAAAATTCAAGTCCTTTAAAAACATTCACCATATTATAAAATTTGCAATGGGATAAGTCAATAAAAACCCCCACCCCAGAAATACACTCCCCTCAGCTTTTCAAGCATAACCAAGGAGCAGACCACATATATACGAGGACTTAATCAGAAGCTGTATATGTAGTTGCCATCCAACCCCCCCATACCTTATCAAACTTAGTCAGGGCCCCTCTACTCAAATATGTAGCTTTGTACAAAGGGACTACTTTATGGACCAGTGATTTCCAGAACACCAGCATTGGGGCAGAAGATTTCTTCCAGGACATGATATTCAGTTTCCTGGCATAGAACAATAAGAGGGTAAGAAGAGTGCATATGGCCCTAGTGGTAGCCAGAGGTTCAACTATGCTCAACACCCCCCCCCCCCCCCCCCCATAACTTAACTGTGAAAGGAAAAGCTGCATGACAATGATTTCATAGCTCTATCACTCTGCTCTCTTCCCCTATTAGCATACTTCTTTCACTGAATCTATCCATGTGGTAATTCTCTTCCCCTCCCCAAGCTCTGCCATGCAGTAGACTCCATGCCAAGCTGATATCAAGTTAAATTCAGGCAGGTACACTGCATATAATGATTTATTAAAGCCTAAGTTTAGTTGAAAAAAATAAGCATATGGGATAATACTTACTATCAGTGTGTTGTGTCCCTTGTGCTGCTGTCTCTTAGTTTAGGTGAAATCTTCTTCCGCCGATGCCCACCATCATTGCCAACATAATCTTCCAGTGCTGTCGGGGGTTAATAGAACTAAGGGAGCTGTGACAGGCACTCCTCAAGAATGCCCAACTATGCCTGCTTCTATTTTTTGCCCAGCAGCTCAATTTATAGAGGTTGTACAGCTTCTTTGAATAAAACATAAACTATGAATGGAGGATGGGCAGATGATTAAAAAGTCTGCTCCCTCAATTCATAGATCACATATCATTCAAACAAGTTGCAGTATTTTTTCTATGAATGGAGGATGGTCTGATGAATCAAATGTCTGTCCCCTCCATCCAGAGATGACGTTTCCTTCATAAAAGCTGTAGAATGGCCTCTATAAATGGAGGAGTTTGACAGAAAAGGCAGGCATAGTCATACACTTTTGATGAGTGCCTGTCACAGCTCCCTCAGTTCTATTAAAGGGGTTGTAAAGTGAGAAGGTTTTTTATCCCAATGCATTCTATGCATTAAGATAAAAATCTTTCAGTGTATAGCAGCCCCCCTAATAGTTACCTGAGCCCCATTTTGAGCCGGCGATGTTGCAGGAGTCTCTTGGCTGCCTGAGATTCTCTCTCCTCATTGGCTGAGATGGCAGCGTGGCGCCATTGGTTCCCACTGCTGTCAATCAAATTCAGTGAGCCAATGAGAAGAGAGAGGGGGTGGGGCCATGCTGCAGCTCCGTGTCTGAATGGACACAGGGAGCTGTGGCTCGGCTCAGGTGCCCCCATAGCAATCTGCTTACTGTGGGGGCACTCAACAAGATGGAGGGTCCAGGAGAGCTGAAGAGGCACCTAAAAAGAGGAGGATCGGGGCTGCTTTGTGCAAAACCACTGCACAGAGCAGGTAAGCATAACATGTTTGTTATTTTTAACAAAGAATCACTTTCATCATCAAGTCCTGCAGCACTGGAAAAGTACCATGGCTGGTGTGCTGGGGAGGAAGACCTAATCCAGGAGACAGCACAAGGGACACATCATACTGATGGCAAGTAATGTCCCTGATTTATATTTATTGAGTAAGCTTTAAATTATTAAAATGAATTATTAAAATTAGTTTTTTTAAATATTTGAATAAAGACTAACTACTTTTTTTTTTTTTTTTTGGGAAAATAGTCTTTATTGAAATTAGGCATAAATTTATACAGCACATTTGAGGTCTATGCATAGAAACATAAAATATAGTCACATGTGGTACGTTTACATACATCAGCGCCTTGCGAGGCTGGCATTGCATAACAAAGGTATACCTATTGTTAATAGCTCTGTGAGGTTCTAACAGACTGAATTGGAATATTTATTATATAGTTGTGTGTTTTGATTGTTAGGTATTGATAATCTTGTTTTCACGCATTACTATACACATGTCTCCCCGTCTCCCAGCCATTCGTCCCAAATCCTTGAGTATTTGTGGCTGTTTCCCCTGTGTTTGTAGATCAACTGCTTGTATGAGAGGGAATTGTTAACTTCCCTCTTCCAGCTTGTTATAGTGGGGGTTACGTTCTGCATCCAAGTCTTGGCAATCACTTTTCTGGCCATAAACAGGACTTCAGATATAAATGTGGCTTGGTATTTATACAGACTCATACAACTATAGATTTTGTATTTACGTTCCTTTATTGTGCACTCATCATGTCTATGTTATACATATTATTTCCCATATAGAAAATTCTTGTTGCAAACCCTACAATCACCCCTGAAGAAGGAGGCATAAGTAACTCCGAAACGCGTCGGGTGCACATGTATTGGTATCAACTTCTATATTTATGGAAATGCATTCCTTGTTTTTAACTTTATAACTATGTGATTCACTTGATTATTTTTTGTAACTAATAAACTGTTATCTACTTTACATACCTTTTTTTAAAATATTTTCTTAAAAAATGTGCCTTTAAAGTCCGCTAGGGGAACTTCTTTTGCTCTAAACTCGAATTTAGGATGTGGCACAACAAGTAGATAATTGATCGATCAAATATTTTGGTATTTATCAATGTCCACGTCTGGAAGAAGACCGAGTATACACAGTTTTGGATCTAATACCACAGGGGAACCCATTTGGTCGTGTAAGAACTTAATCACTTGACTCCAGTATGTTTGAAGGATAGTGCATTCCCAGATTAAGTGAAAGAAGCTACCCATCTCTGCCTGGCAGTGAGGACACAATATAGGTCGTGTAGGTTGAAACTTCCTTATTATGTTAGGTGTCAGGTATGCTTGGTGAATAATGTATATCTGTGTTAACCTATCAGACAGTTTTGGAGATGTTACTTTTACATTTTCTAGAATTTCCTCCCAGTCTGAGTCACTAACGGCTCCTATATCTCTTTCCCATCTTGTTTTGGCTTTTTGTATCACTTCTCTAATTCTGGATAATCGTATGGAGTAGTAAAGATTAGATATCAATTTTTGCGATTCGGCTCCCATTATTATATCCAGGATTTGGGGATATTCCAGGATGCAACTTTCGTTTCTGAATTGAGAACGCAAGGCATGTCGGAGTTGTAGGTATTTAAACAATAATTGTTGCGGAATAGAGTATTCTTCCTTAAGAGTTTGAAACGCTTTGGGCCTAGCACTTGCCATTACCTGGTGCAGGTATATAATTCCATATCTGGCCCAAATAGTAGGGTCTGGTATTTTTTTAAGTTCCGCGTGCTGGTTGTTAGCCCATAAAGGAGTGTGAGAGTGAATATACCTTATTTTAAGTTTTTTCTGGGCTAATCCCCATATTCGTTGATGGTGATTGAGTAACCCGTCATTAAATTGTGGACCTTTCCTATGAACCTGACCCCCTCGTAGTATAATTTGAAGTGGGGTAGATAAGGAACTGTCTGGGCTACTAGATACTAGTGTACTATATCGTTGTCTTTCATTATTATGGTAGTGATGCATGTGTGACAGTTGTGCCGCTATGTAGTATTCCTGCAGATCTGGCAGAGATGTTCCCCCCATATCTGTAGGGTTTTTAAGGACATGCCAAGCTACCTTATGTCTTTGATGTCCCCACACAAAGGTGTTCAAAATAGATTCCATTTTTTTGAAAATCCCTATGGGGATATATAGTGGGGCATGCCATACCATGTAAAGGATCTTAGGTAAGATAATCATTTTTATGATATTTATCCTCCCCATTACTCCCAGTGGTAGTTTGGACCAGGCTTGCATTTTGGTTTTTATCATGGCAAACAATGGTTCTATGTTGTTGGTTGTATATTCGCGTAAGTCTCTTGTAACCAGTACCCCTAAATATTTAATAGTGTTTACTCTGACTAATGGTAGTTCTGGATGTATATTGGTTGGGGGAAACTGGTCTATGGGGAGTATCTGTGATTTTTCCCAATTTATCCGTAGGCCTGAGAATTTCCCCATTTTATCTATTGTGTCTAGAGCTGCTTGTAGTGATGGGCCCTGATCGGCTAGATAGAGTATCGTGTCATCTGCATGTAGTCCGATCTTCTCTATATAGTCGCCTATTCTAAGACCCACTATGTCCATGTCAGCTCTTATAGCTGTGGCCAATGGCTCCGCTGCCAGGGCATATAGCAGTGGAGAGAGGGGACATCCCTGGCGTGTGCCTCTTTCTAGAGGGAATTGCTCCGACATACAACCATTAACGAAAACCCGTGCTTTTGGTGACTGATAGAGTATTTGTACCCACTGTATGAAATTGGGACCAAATCCATATTCTTGTAGACATTCCCATAGAAAAGGCCATTCCACTGAGTCAAACGCCTTTGCTGTGTCTAGGGCCACCACTACTCTGGTACCTCGATTGTCGTGCTGTGCTTGAATATTTAGAAAAAGTCTTCTTATATTCATGGCCGTATTTTTCCCGGGCATAAAGCCGGTCTGGTCTGGGTGAATTAAAGAAAGAATGACTTTATTTAGGCGGGATGCTAGAATTTTGGCCAGTATCTTAATATCAACTTGAAGTAGTGAGATTGGGCGGTAGGACTCGGGGTATCTAGGGTCTTTTCCTGGTTTAGGTAAAACTATTATCTGTGCTTCTTGCATTGATGGAGGGAGTGTTTTATGTTTAAATATTTGTTGATATAGTTTTTGCAATTTTGGGATTAGTATATCAGGGAATGCAGTGTAGAATTCTAGTGGCAGGCCGTCTAGTCCGGGGGCCTTAGATTTAGCTAGTTGGGACAGTGCTTCAGATATATCTTCTTGGCTAATGGGGGCGTCTAGTAGCTTAGCCTGTTCTAATGTGAGTCTAGGGAATTGAATTCTGTGTAGGTGATTTTTAATTTCTTGTGTGGAGTATATTGTCTGAGTTTTATATAAATTCCTATAGAAGTTTAGGAAAATGTCTGCAACTTGGTGTGGGTCGGTCACCTCGTCTCCCTGTGGGGTAGCTAGGGTCACCACTACTGGGGGTTTTTCATTTAAATGAGCTAAATATGCCAGTAATTTACCTGCTCGCTCCCCGTGTTCAAAGATTTTTTGTTTTTTGAAAAAAACCTGTTGTTTGGCTTTCTCTATGTGCATTTGGGTTATTACTCTGGATTGCATTTGTACTTTATGGAGATTGTCTGTACTGGGTTCTTGTGCGTATACCTGTTCCAATTCCTGTAGTTTGTCAGTGGTCATCTGTAATAGCAGTTTAGAGGAATTTTTAAATCTGTTTATTCTTAATGATAGTAGTCTACTGGCTTGATTTTTAAAGGTGTCCCATGCTGCAGTATCTGAATCTGTGGTTCTTAAGTTGTTTAGGATATATTGTAGTTCTTGCCCTATGCTCTCGAGATCTGGCAGGACCGATAACCAGAATGGATTCAGCCTCCACCCAGAAGTGGGCATCGCTTTTAATAGAGATGCTGTTATCCAACAAGGTGAGTGGTCCGATAGAGCTCGTGGAGCCATACCCGACCCTGTAATTTTGGGCAGCAATGCATTTGAGGCCATTATAAAATCAATCCTGGACATCGTGTCGCAGCTTACCGAGTGACATGTGTATGCTTTTTTAGTCGGGTTTTGCCATCTCCATACGTCTGTTAGCGCAAATTCTGTGAATAGTCTGCAGAGTCTGGTTTGGTGAGGCACAGTCCTGGACGCATCTCCCAGGTCTGGTCTGTCCAAATTTGGATTCATGGTTTGGTTAAAGTCACCCATCCAAATAGCTGGAACTGATGGGTTCTGTGCCATGAATGCCAATCCCTTCAATACTACCTCAATCGAAAAAGGGGGGGGGATATAACATGCCAGAATCAATAGGAAGTTGCCTCCTATGGTGGCGTGCAGGAAGATATATCTTCCTACTCTATCTGATTCTAGTGCGATTAGTTCAAAGGGCACTCTTTTGACTACTAATATCGATACCCCCCCTTGATTGATTGGTATGCGTACTGTGGTATAACCATCCTATCCATGGTTTTTTTAAGGCTACCTGCATCTGGCCTGTGATATGTGTTTCTGTTAACGCTATGATATCTGCTTTTTGTGATTTTAGAAATGTTAGTGCTGCGGTTCGCTTTACCTTATTCCGCATTCCGCGTACGTTCCATGTCAAAAACTTTACACTGGCCATGTTAGTCTCTGAATGTAATTAGTGTATCTGCCATCTTGTAAGATCACATAATAGTGATACCCCCTCAGTCTGCCTTTTCCACAGTGCCAGTCTGCTAATGCATATTTTATTGTTGACTGTATATTGCCTATCTAGCCACATTAAGGTCACAACAATACTTATATTCCCAAAATAAAACATAAAACTTATCCTTTTAACTGTTCCCATCCCTCCCAGCTGCACATCTCCCCAACCTGATGTGAGCATATATACCCAAACTGTCAGCATATAACATATCATCCAGCGGTTACAGTCCACTGGAGGCACATTTCTTAAAAGCAATAGATGAGTTTTTCTTTTATGCTGATCCAACTTTGCTAAGGGGGCGACTGTTCCCCTGTCGAATGTGGAGCAATGATAATCAGGACTACCACACATTGCAGTTATTGAGTTCCTCTTGCCCTTTTTTCCCCTCTTTGCATCAGGTTAATTTATGTCCCTTATTCCAGGATAATGTGGTACAGTTCATCCCTGTTCTTTAGAGGTCTTGCAAAGCAGATCACTGTAGACTGTCCCCACTCTTCTCAAACTGTAAAGGCGCAACCGGTAACCTGCGCAACTTTATTTTATGATCCCCCAAGCTCCATATCAACGTTATACATGAGCTAGCGTTCTTGTTCCCATCCACCCCACCTGCACATAAGCTGTGTATGCCCCCATTCTTCATATCCCTTAACTGGATTCTGGTTCCCCACCGAGAAGACCCCGCGACATTAGTATTGAAGAATTTTGTTCAAAGTCAGAAAGTACTCACTGTTGTTATGTGAACATAGACAGATTAAGCAGGTCTATCTCTGCGATCCAGCCATGCTGTCGCTGCCGCCGGGTCATCAAAGAACTGTACTCTTCCGTCCTCCTCCACCCGCAGCCTAGCGGGAAATAACATGGCATACTTAAGATGGAGGGTCCTCAGTCGGCGCTTCACTTCCTGATATTGTGCTCTCCTCCTTTGCACTTCACTGGAAAAATCCGGGAATACTGCAATCTGGCTGTTCCCGATCTGTATATTTCCTCTCTCCCGGGTGAGTTTAAGGATTTTGTCTCTGTCCCGATAATTTAGAAATTTGGCGATGAATGTGCGGGAAGGCGCTCCGGGTGGTGGTGGCCGCGCAGGGATGCGGTGCGCTCTCTCCACCGCAAACATTACTGAAAAGGCTTCCCGGCCGTATGTTTTGAGCAGGAGCGTTTCTAGGTAGGTTGCTGGGTCTGCGCCTTCCTCTTTCTCTGGCAGTTCTATGAAGCGGAGGTTGCAACGTCTGAGGCGGTTCTCCATGTCATCTTGATGGGCATGGAGTTGCTGTATCTGTCTCTGCATCTCCTCTGTAGTATGTCTCATGGGGTGCAGGGCATCCTCCGCGTTGCTGATTCTGGTTTCAGCCTCTGTGACCCTGTCTTTCAGTTTTGAGAAGTCCTGTCTTATCAGGGATATATCAATTTTCACTTCGTCTATCTTTGCAGTCAGGGTACCTTGTAGGGCGGCTATAGCGTCCAGAACTTTGGCGGTGTCTGACGCCTGAGGAGCGGGGCCCGTGCACGCGTTGGCTCCATTTTCCTGTTGCATGTCTTTTTCCTGGCGGCGATATTGAGCGAGCTTGTCTGCCGTCCCAGTGTTCCGTCTCGGTGGGGACATAGTCTGCCACGATCCCGGGATAAAAGGGGAAGCCCGTGGGATGGAGCACTCCGGTGTAGCGTTCCGCAGGATCTCTTTTTAGGATTTTGTGTGCAGGGAGCTCTCTCTTTCCAGGTCTCACTCCAACACATGCCAGGTCTCCCCCCAGGTGCTGCACTTTTTGAGGATATCCTGGGGTCCAGGCTCGTGTGGATCAGTCTTTTGGGGGAGCCAGGCAGGCCAGGAGGACTATCAGGGCCGTTTCTGGGTGTAGCAATATGGCCGCCGCTCTGAGGACCAGGCCGGAACCGCGGGCCGTCCCACAGGCTGGTACAGGGTGTAGAGGCTTAGCGCTGGGGGCCACAGGCAATCCGGGGGCCGATGCAGGCAAGGATCAGTCTCGGGGGGGCCCAGTGTGTCCGTGGGATGGATCGGAGCCGCCGCCGGGTGGAGCAAAATGGCCGCCGCTCCAGGCGCTAGGCCGAAGCCGGGGACTTTCCTAGATGCAAGCCCCAGAGCGGAACGATCCGGTTTTCGCGGCCTCGGGCAGCGTTCCAGGCGATCTAGCAGCACCAAAAGCCTTGCAGGCAACGGGGTAACTCTGTTGGGGTATGTTTTCTTGGCAGGATTGTTAGGATAAAGGCAGGATGGCTGTTATAGGAGTTTGGGCAGAGGAGCTCTCTCTACAAGCGTCCTACTCCATAGCTCCTCAGGCCACGCCCCCCCAAGACTAACTACTTTTGTTAATTTTTATTAACATTTGATAAATCAAAGGGGCTGAGAAGCTGACAAAGTATGGAAAAAGAGAGCTCACAAAAACCTCTGTAAGTAATAGATTCAATGATGACGTACCCCTAAACTCTTGAAACTTAATAGCAAACTGTTCTAGTTAAGTCTGTGTGACCTGTGGGACTGTGCAATAATTAAGATCACATATCTCTATGAAGATTTCCTGTGTTCTTCTATTGTAACCTTAGAGGCTCATTATTCTCTATAAATATTCCTTAAATAAACTGTAATGAATATTGATGCATGCAGGGTAAAACCATATAAGAGGAAAATGTTGGCACCACACCTATTAGCATGTTTAGAAAACATTCTCAGGCTGCTTTGTTCACAGCAGCTAATCAAATACTCTGTTGTTGTGCACAAGGTATAGAGTAAAGGGGAAACTGAATGGCTAGTATGGAAAGCATAGACTGTTACAATTCTCTCAAACACAATAGGGACTCTAGGGTATTTAAAGTGCTTCCCCCTGCCCAGGATAAAAGTTCTGAATTATTTAAAAACATTTATCCCATTGGCAAGTTCTCCGCAGAGCCTCCCCTGCTTAGACACAATGATAAATGAAGTCCAGCAAACCCTCAACCCGACTTAATTTAGTAACCTGTCTTACAAAAGTTGATTAATAGATGGAGTGGGTTTGGATATTTATACCAGAGACAAAGCCTAATCTGACTTAGAAATTGCCCAGGGAAGCCAGATTAAAATGTGTGACGAAAACCAAATAATAACAAATAACATTCATTAAAGTAGATGTATACGCCAAATGAATTAATTCTAATCTGCCAAAGCCCTGTGTGTCATTAAAAAATGCAATATTTTACATAAAAAAATGTTTTTCATTTTTTTTCATTATTTGTCACATTTTGGTGCTGCTGATCTTCTGCGGGCTCACTGCAGTCACCTCCTGTCTATATGCATCTATTCCAGTGATGGCTACATGGCATTTTTCCTGATAGTGTGAAGGGTCCACTACATCTGCTCCATGTCTGCACAATGCATGATGGCATTGCCACTTGTAGTCTTCATTGGGAGAACACCTGACAGATGGACAGCACAGAAACCCACATAAGCCGTGTTAATGAAAGCATGGGTGCAAAGTTACAAGTACCACATCCTGAGATTATACAGAAATACATGTAAGAACAAAATAAATTGACTTTTGAGTATGCAGGAACCACAGTTTATTTCATATAAAGTGCAATTTTTCAATTAATATTAAAGAAAAAAAAAACATAAAAAGTACAGTCATTAGAATGCCTGTCCAATATGCATTAGCATTTAGTAGATCAGTCTCATAACCACTCAACAACATCCAAATTTACTTCTATATTATAATAACCTGGCTTTCCACAGGAGGATGAGAAAGGCTAGTTCTATATTAGACATACAATTAATTACAAATTGAACCAATATACTTATATGTCTGTATATATGTTCATATTCACGTATTATGATTATTAGACATTACCTAACAGATAAACATCAGTCTATTAATATATAGGTGTAAATATGGATGTTGATAAAATGATTTTTTTTTTTAAAACATAATAACAAAAATTGTATTTGCTTATATGAATTTAGTTGTAATCCACGGGTACCCTGTCAATTTATTTTGTTCTTACATGTAATAAAACCTGCATTTTTAAGAATATTGAAAATTACTTTTAAAATACTTTATTGTAGTAAAGCTTATATGAGATCTTGTTAATAAAGTTTGCATACAATTTAAAATGTTTTATTGAAATAATATACATTTGATAATGTCTTGAGTAACTTCATAATTATGAGATGTGTATGGTAGAGTTGGTTTTCAGACTGGTACTAGGGATCCTTTTAGAGGCTTTTAAAAGCAACCCTACAAAGACCTGAGAGCTGCATGTAATTCCCAAATGACTGTACAGGTCCCTTTTCACACGTTTCAGTCTTTAGTAGATACATAACATAAAATAAAAGCCTAGTTTGGGGTCTATTTATAAATGTTTTCACCCAAGATTTACAAAACATTAACCTAGGGTTCATACATTTCCCATTTGAATCCAATTGGCAAAATGTGTAAGTCTAGGGTGAATCTTGTGTGAAAACATTCATAAATAGATCTGTATGTTTTGTTCCTGTTTTTCGATAAAATAAATTCACAAAGGCACAGATGACAAACCATTTTCTTGCCAGTAAGTATTTCGTGTACTAAAGGCAAATAATGACAACAAGATTGTAAAGCACAGGCTTTGGTATCTTGATCCATTGGCTTAGCCTTTGATGTGTCCTGAACACATTGCTTCCACAGCTATTACACATGTGTGACATTTTTATCATTAGGAAGACATTATACCCTTCATGCACACCAAGCTCAGTTGCAACTATCACATCCCATTTTATGCTATTAGAGTTCTCTTTGATCCCTATGGTGAAATTTCTTCCTCAAAAAAACAGAGAATACTCGCAGATCCTATACAGAAATAGTTCAAAGCATTTGCAACATTTGAAACAAGAGAATGTATAATAATGATACTCTTTCTAGCAACCTTTTCAAATAAATATACAGAATGTAACAGAATTAAAATATTCTGAAGGTGATAGCAAAGTTCACTACTCATTTTGATTGACATCTGCTTCAGTAATGAATTGATGTAGCCAATCAATAGCCATCTACCATTGTATGTGAGCTTAAAGTGGTAGTAAACCACAAGAACAATAAAAAACAATGGGCCTCCTGCAGGTTTAGGTCATAATGTACCAGTATGCACCTCATACTAGTGCATTATGACAGATTTACCTGCACAAGGATACCTCCAGTGCATTGCTGTCATGGCTCCCTGGTGCTGCCATCTTTACCGGGTCTTCCTTCCAGGTTCTGTGGCTCTGGCTGCATGAATAGCAGGGCCGCTATGACATCACATGCAGTAACCCTCGGCTCCTGCATGGAGCTCTGAAGGTCCAGCATGGTATACTGTCCTTTCAGAGCACATGTGCTGATGAGGTTACCAGCTGCATGTTGTGTGAATATCTCCTAAACAGTGCAAGTTTAGAAGATATTCACTGTACCAACAAGTAAGCCTTATTATAGACTTACCTGTAGGTACAAGATGAAAAGTTGAGTTTTTATTCAACTTTAAAGCTGAACTCCACCTAAAAGAGGAAGTTCCACTTTAAGGCTCCCCCTCTCCCCTTTAACATTTGGCACATATTTTGGGGGAGGGGGAGTGTGTACCTGATTTTGACAGGTACCTGCTCCAACTTCCACTCAGATCACCTAGGCAATCCGAGCAGAGGTTCCCCCCTCTCCCCGCAGTCTTTTGGGACAAATCACAGGTCCCAGAAGACTGTGGGACCATTCACAATGCGTAGCACTGCTCTCACATGCGCAGGTGGCTGTGAAGCTGTCACAGAAAGGTGCCCACAGTTTAGATGTCAACGCCGGGGACAGCGCTGGATCCTGTGACAGGCGAGTGTCTGTTTATTAAAAGCCAGCAGCTACAGTTTTTATAGCTGTTGACTTTTATGATTGCAGCTCCTCTTTAACGACTTCAGCCTTGGAAAAATTTACCACCCTCCTGACCAGAGCGTTTTTTGCGATTCGGCAGTGCGTCGCTTTAACTGACAATTGCGCGGTCGTGCGACGTGGCTCCCAAACAAAATTGACATCCTTTTTTTCCCACAAATAGAGCTTTCTTTTGGTGGTATTTGATCACCTTTGTGGTTTTTATTTTTTGCGCCATAAACAAAAAAATAGCGGCAATTTTGAAAAAAACGCATTATTTTTTCCTTTTTGCTATGATAAATATCCCCCAAAAATCTTTAAAAAAACATTTTTTTTCCTCAGTTTAGGCCGATACGTATTCTTCTACATATTTTTGGTAAAAAAAAATCGCAATAAGTGTTTGGTTTGCGCAAAAGTTATAGCGTTTACAAAATAGGGGATAGTTTTATGGCGATTTTTATCGTGACTGCGACATTATGGCGGACACATCGAACATTTTTGACACATTTTTGGGACCATTGTCATTTATACAGCAATCAGTGCTATACAAACGCAATGATTCCTGTGTAAATGACACTGGCAGTGAAGGGGTTAACCACTAGGGGGCAGGGAGGGGTTAAGTGTGTCCTAGGGATGTGTTACTAACTGTGGGGGGGCATGGCTACATGTGACACGGCACTGATCTCTGCTCCCAATCACAGGGAGCAGAGATCAGTGACACTGTTACTAGGCAGAACGGGGAGATGCTTGTTTACATTAGCATCTCCCCGTTCATCCTCTCCGTGAGGCAATCACGGGTATTCCCGTGGCGATCAAGTCCGCGGGACCCCCGACCCGACTCATGGAGCTCCCGGCCAGTGCGCAAACACAAAGGGATGTACGGGTACGCCCATTTGTCTAGCCGTGCCATTCTGCCGATGTACATCGGCGTGCGCCAGTCAGGAACCGGTTAAGGTAACCAATTACAAAGTTTCTTGTATGAACTGGATGTCCAGTCTGAGAATTTTAGATGAAACCCTGTGAGCTGCTATATAATACCTAGAAGCTGACAGCACTTCCCACACTTCCAAATATGTGATAATATAGAATATTTTAAAAAAGTGCAGCGCTATTACAAAAATCAAAAAGTGCATTCAAATATATATGTAATGTAAAGTGCAATCCTCTATAAAATTCAACAATCAAAAAAAAATTTTAACAATAAAGTGCAATGTGCTCCATATTCCACTCAGTGTCATACATTCTAATAGTGCAAAAAAAACCAAACAGTCCTTTTGTTGATTTGTGATATCACTATACATGGAGATAAAATCTTCACATTTATCCACCTCTGTGCATCTACAAAAATCCTTGTGTCACCGCCACCGGTTGGGCCCTCACCTTATAGGCTTATTAATAGCGCCTTAGATCACAATCACTCCTCTGATTGGCCTCCTTAGATTTTCCTCCTTCATGTAGCTCATCCATTTTTACTTAGGCATCTCACATCACAAGATGTACTGCTTCCTTATTGTTAACCATTGGCCTCCACTCACATCGCCCACATGTAAGGTACAAAGCTTACAATAGTGCTTTATCGTTTTGAAAATAATTTATTTATATAAAGCATAAAATAAGTTCCACTCACATTTTTCAAATAAAAAAACAAGCCTTGGTATATGTATCCACAAGTGCTGGGACAAGGTATCACCTCACAGCCGGATATGCAGCCCCGGTTATCAGCGTTTCCCTGTCTTTTACACTGGCTCTGTTTTCCTTCTGTTACTTTCTGGTTCCTTCCACGTCAGCCTCCCAAGCCCCTCCTACTAGCTTTGTCACTCCTTGTGACTTCCTCGGGGGAGATATTCATATCAATCATATGTCAAGAACAAGGATATGAGCAATTGTTCCCACTGCCTCTCTGCAGAGGCAACATTAACCACTAGGGCTGCGCATCTTCACTGGTCTCACGATTCGATTCGATTACGATTATCTGGTCAACGATTCGATTCGATTCGATTCCGCGATGCATCACGATGCATCACGATTACCGACGAGCTCCCACTTCCGCTTGGGCTGCCTAGGCGGCCCTTCTTCCCTGCAATCTTCTGGGACACATCACAGTTCCCAGAAGATTGCCCGGCTGTGCAGGACAGTGCAGTGAGACATGCGCACCCGGCTGTGAAGCTGCAAGCTGTCACAGCCGGATGCCCACAGTAGTATGGCCAGCGCCGTGGACAGGCAGGGGAGAGAATGGAGGGTTTGGGTGGTCACGTCGCTGGATTGTGGGACAGGTGAGTGTCTTTTTATTAAAAGTCAGAAGATACACTTTTTTTGTAGCTGCTGACTTTTAATAAACAATAAATTTACTAGGCGGCCCCTCCCTGCCAGCGATCTTCTGGGTCCCAGAAGATGGGCTGGCCAATGGCAGAGCGCAGTGCGGCTCGTGCAGTCTGCGCCCGGCTGTGAAGCCATAAGCTGTCACAGGCTGGTGTCACTGCCCACAGTAGATACGACGGCGCCGAGGAGAGGGAGAGGAGCGAGGCTCCGTGCGGCCGCATCGATGGACCGTGGGACAGGTGAATGTCTGATTATTAAAAGTCAGCAGCTACACTTTTTGTAGCTGCTGACTTTTAATAAACTAAAAAAACGGGTGGAACTCCACTTTACGTAGTGCACTAATCTGGTGCACAACAAGGTACAGGAATTCACACACACGGCTGCTGGAAGGTCAGGAGGGATTACAATCCACAACTGACAAACAGCCCCGTGAAGTTCCTCTACTGTCTCTGTGACATTTCTCTGGGCTCCCCTGTTTGCACCTTCCAGCACACTAGGAGTTAACACAGTGGAATGTGCAAACTGGGAGGGGGGCAGAGAAATAATGTCACACAGCACATGTAGGAGACAGTGTAAGTAGAATACAAACACACTTGTACTCTACATACAGCTGATAAAATACCTGTGTGGTAAAAAAAATGCAGTTAAAATCCATTAAGTGCCCACCATTGTATCTGCATTTTAAAATTTATGCAGCTGCATATCTTATTTTTGTCTGTGTAAATATAAATAACTGTGTCTTTGTCAAAATGGCTTTTGTTAATAAATACAATTGTAATCCATTAAGTGGTGATCGCTGTGTGTGTTTTTTTTTTAAATATATGCATCATACCTCGTTTTTCCTGTCGCATCATGGCAGCATACACGTTGGGTTGTGACTCCGCCTCCACAACCTGATAGGACCACATAGCTATAAATTAGAGAGTAGGCACCTGCCCCAGTATTCTCTTATTTTTCCTCACCTGTCAGGACGCACGGATCAGCACCCCCTTACCGCTTCGCCCCAGCCAGGTTCTAGCCTCTCCTGGGTGGAAGTCCTTCTTGTACAGCCTCTAAACGAGCTAAATGGAAGGAGCCCCACTCTGGTGGTCTCAGGGGCACTCATCTCATCTTAAACTGTTGCCAGAAGACAAGCCTTAAACAGGCTTCAAGTGCAAACAGCCCGCAAAAGCCTTAAACAGGCTTGCTGGAGGATTGGCCAGGGAACCATCTATATGGCCTCAAGAAAGTAAGCCTTAAACAGGCTTCATTGTGTGCAGCGGTCTCCATGTTCCCCCCCCCCTCCCCCTCTCCCTTTCCGGCATACCTGGGGTGTCCTGCTGGGCTCTGTGGTCCATGCAGTGCTGTGGGGGACCGCCGAGCGTTCTCGGCGTCCTCGCGCATGCGCAGTACGGCTCTCTGGGCGCTGCTAAGCTGTTTTCCAGTCTCCAAGATGGCGCCGGGCGCCTCGCGGCGCTACTGCGCATGCGCGGGCGTCCGACGCTAATGGCGGCAGATTTAAAAACCACAGCATTGCTGTGGAGGCTGCTGATGGTTGCTGCACGCTACAGAAGCCTGCCCCGCAATCCACAGCAAGAGGAAACGCTCTACAAAGGTGGGTCTTACCCCCCACCCCCCCCCCCCCCCACCGTCCAGGCTGGGTCAGCTTCTACATTGCTGCTTATCTTTTCCTTGCAGGTTTCCAACCTATTCACCATGGAGACCGCTGCCCCAGCAGATCACCGCCAGCCGACTAGGTAAGGGGGGGAAGAAGTGGGTAAGTAAGAAGATTGAAAAAGAGAGCACTTCTAACGCTACCTAAATTGGTCAGCCCTACCAGGTCCTCAGGAACGTCTGCGTCAAGACATAGAGAATCCTCACGCAGGAGAAGTCGCTCTAGACACAGACGAAGCCGCTCCTACCATAGGAGGAGTCGCTCAAGAGGAAGTCGCAGAAGAAGCCGCTCCAGATCACGTTCTCGGCATGGTCGATCCCGCCACAGAAGGTCGTCCTCACGTAGGCACCGCTCCCCTGCACGCCATGCCCGTCCCGCTGGAAACGCATGCTGGATCTGTGGTGCGGCGGCTCTTCCGGATAAATTGGTCTGTCAGAGATGCCTAGAAGAGGCCACGAGAGAGAGAGCCTCAGAAGTCGGGGACTCAGCCCCTCAGGCTTCAATACCGGATGTGGATCTTTCCACCATTACCTCTCCAGCCCGGGCCAGCACATCAAAGGAGCAAGACTCCCTATCTGATAATGAAGGCCTGGAGGTGTCGGCAGGATTCGACTTTGGCCTCATAGAACCGTTTGTTAAATCGGTCAAGGAGGCAATAGGATGGGAGGAACCCCAGGAAGTCCAGCCAAAGCAGAGAAAATATTTTCCGCAGCTTAAAAAGGAGCCTGAAACCTTTCCGTTTATCGATGAGCTGGAGGATTTAATCAAAGAAGAGTGGCAGAGGCCAGAGAAAAAATCTAGTCTGAACAACAGACTCCAGAAGCTGTACCCACTCAAGGAGCCTAAAGTGAACCCTCTGGTATCCCCTCCGGTAGTGGACGCATCCTTAATGCGCCTTGCCAGGCATGTTACCCTCCCGCTAGAGGATGCGGTTACGTTTAGAGACGTTCTTGACCGGAAGATCGACACGGATCTCAAGCGGGCTTACCTTTCGGCCGGAGGTGCATGCAGGCCTGCGATAGCACTCGCGGCAGTAGGAAGGGCCATCTCGAGTTGGTCTTCAAACACGGAAAAGCTGGTATTAGAGGGGGCAGTCCAAGAGAAAATTGTGAAGGCATTACAAGAGTTAAGCCTGGCTGGTGATTTCGTGGCTGAGGCCTCAGTTGACACTATCAGGTCTGCTTCAAAGTCTATGTTGGCCTCAGTGATGGCCAGAAGAGCTTTGTGGCTGAAGCCCTGGACGGCGGATCCGGCATCCAAGTCCAACTGGTGCCGTATTCCGTTTGACGGTGAGCACCTTTTCGGGACAAAATTAGATACGGCCATCTCCAAGGTAACTGGTGGAAAATCCGGGCTCATTCCCTCAGATAGGAGGCCCAAACAGAGACCCCCTCCTTTTAAGCGGAATCTCCCAGAAAGGTATAGAGACGCGAAAGCGTACAGACCAGGGAAGGAGTATAGAAGGAACTGGAAGAACCCTCAAACTTCCTTTATGAAATTCCAAAAACCTAAGACCTCCGCTCCCAGTGACCAGAAGCCTTTTTGAAGGTGCGCCCGTCCGGCCAGCAGTAGTGGGAGCAAGGCTTTTCAGTTTCAGGCTGGTTTGGACGGAAACCATACACGATACCTGGACCCTGGCCACCGTCAGTTTCGGCCACAGATGGGCCTTCAAAAATCGACCCCCAAGAGATCATTTCTACCCAACCCGTATTCCTCCTCCCGGAGAGAAAAGGTTATCCCTTCTAACCTATATCCTAGAGCTGCTTCAAAAGCAAGCGATAACAGAGGTTCCGCCAACACAACGAGGCAGAGGATTCTATTCTCCACTATTCCTCGTCAAGAAGAAGTCAGGGGACTTTCGGCCGGTTCTAGACCTGAAGAAACTCAACAGGTCCATCAAAGTGGAGTCGTTCAGGATGGAAAGCCTGCAGTCTATCCTCCAGGCCATAAACTTGGGAGACTGGATGCTCTCCATAGATCTCCAGGATGCCTACCTACACATTCCAATTCACGTGGCATTCCAAAAGTTCCTGCGGTTCTCGGTGGGCCAGGAACACTTTCAATTTCGAAGCCTCCCTTTCGGGATCTCTACGGCACCCAGAACATTTACAAAGGTTCTGCTGCCAGTAATAGCCTTTTTGAGGAAGAAGGGTCTAAGGGTCCACCATTACCTGGACGACATTCTTCTCCTCTCAAACAGCCAGGAATCACTCGTGCAACATCGCGAGACCTTAGTTTCCACCCTAACGAGTCTGGGTTGGATAATCAACTGGCAGAAGAGCAACATTCAGCCTACCCAAAGGATGGTCTTCCTGGGAGCCGAGCTGGACACCCGGGCCAACACGGTAGAACTACCGAAGGAGAAGTTGTCCCTACTAGTTCAGAAGGTGAAAGATGTGGTTCCAGCATCATACTTACCGGCCAGAGCATACCTCAGCCTGCTGGGGTCCTTATCAGCAACCATTCCAATGGTCAGGTGGGCGCAATGGAATACCAGACCTCTGCAAGCCTCCTTCCTGTGCCAGTGGGACGGATGGTCCATGTCCCAACCGATTCGCATCTCGGAAGAAGCCAGACTATCTCTATGGTGGTGGATCCACCCCGGCAACCTCAGCAGATGCAAACAGATAGTCACTCTCCATCAGGAGGTAGTGACTTCGGACGCCAGTCTGGAGGGATGGGGGGCACACTACCTACATTATGCAGCTCAGGGCCGCTGGCACTTCAGAACCAGAGATGTTGTGTCAAACGTCCTAGAGATGAAGGCAGCCTTCCAAGCCCTCTTGGCATTCAGCTCTCTTCTGAGAGGGAAACAGGTCCTGATCCAAATGGACAACCGAGTGGCTGTGGCCTACATCAACAGGCAGGGGGGTACCAAGAGCATCTCCATGATGCGGGAAGTTGGTCCGGTGATACAGTGGGCTCAACTGAATCTGCAGGACCTGAAGGCGACGTATATTCCGGGAATTCAGAACGAACTGGCGGACTCTCTCAGCAGAACATTCGTTTCCAACAACGAGTGGTGTCTAAGCCCGCAGGCCTTCGCCCTCATATGCCAGACATGGGGTCATCCAGACATAGACCTCGCAGCAACACCAGAGAACAGGAAATGTCGAAGGTTTCTGTCGAGGAACCCCTTCCCCTCAGCGGAGGGAACGGATTGTCTCCAGCATACCTGGAACTTTCGCCTAGGTTATATTTTTCCACCAACGCCACTGATTGCCAAGTTCCTTCTGAGGCTCAAACACTCAGCAGCTTTAGTACTGGCTGTGATTCCCTTCTGGCCGCGGAGGCCTTGGTTCACCACCCTCCTGCAACTGAGCACAGCGGATCCAATTCCTCTTCCGGTGACAACGGATCTACTAACCTAGGGCCAGCTGTTGCATCCGAATCCAGAGAGATTGCACCTAGCGGCCTGGAGATTGAAAGGTCTAGGTCCCTAGATCAGGGCTGTTCGCAGAAGGTAGTCGAAACCCTGCTTTTAGCCAGGAAATCTTCCACGAATTACACCTACGAGAGAGTCTGGGGGAAGTTCTCTTCCTTTGCTCAGGAACAAGGTTGGGATCCGTCTTCCCCATCAGCAATACAAGTGCTTGAGTTTCTACAGTCAGGCCTAGACAAAGGCCTTAGATCTAGCACCCTGAAGGTCCAAGTCTCTGCCATCTCTGCTCTGACAGGGGTTAGATGGGCACTCAACCCTCTTGTAGTTCAGTTCCAGAAAGCATGCCTGAAGCTAAGGCCTCCCAGAAAGCCTTCATTTCCAACATGGGACCTATCAACTGTCCTGCAAATTCTATCCGGAGAACCATTCTCCCCTCTTGAAGATACCTCCCTCTGGGACCTGACTCTAAAAGTCTCATTCCTAATTGCCATCACTTCAGCGAAGAGGGTCTCGGAAATGCAAGCCTTACTTATCAAGGAACCATACCTGATGGTTTATCCAGACAGGCTAACCCTAAAACCTTCAGACAAATTTATCCCAAAGGTCTCTTCTGCATTTCACTTTAACCAGGAGATTGACCTCCCGGCTTTGAACACAGATCAGGGCGTTCCTCATCCCCTGGATGTTAGGGGCAACGTTCTGCATTACCTCTCGGTGACCAAGTCGTTCAGGAGATGCGAGAACCTTTTAGTCATCCCACATGGGTTCAGGAAGGGCCAGGCAGCCTCTGCCCGTACCATCGCCTCATGGCTCGTGAAAACTATCAAAAAGACCTACTCCTTAAGCACCTTGCAAATCCCGGAAGACCTTAGAGCGCATTCCACCAGGGCAATGGCTACTTCATGGGCAGCTTACTGTAAAGTTTCGGCGGAAACCATTTGTAGAGCGGCCACTTGGTCTTCAAGAAACACCTTCATTTCCCATTACAAAATAGACGCTGCACGCTTAGCAGCAGTGGAATTTGGGAGGGCCGTCATACAGGCCAATTCTTCTGTTCCTTGTCAATAAATTTGATTTTTTTTGCACTCCCACCCAGTTTGGCGAGTTACTCCCCAACGTGTATGCTGCCATGATGCGACAGGAAAACGGAAAATTGTATACTCACCTTTCCGTAATTTTCCTTTCCTGTCGCATCTTCATGGCAGCATACAATCACCCACCCTCTGAGGTGACATGTGTATATATTTACGGAGAATACTGGGGCAGGTGCCTACTCTCTAATTTATAGCTATGTGGTCCTATCAGGTTGTGGAGGCGGAGTCACAACCCAACGTGTATGCTGCCATGAAGATGCGACAGGAAAGGAAAATTACGGAAAGGTGAGTATACAATTTTCCGTTTTTTAGTCTGTGTGTAAAACTGTATAAGTCGGTCATGTGACTGCTCAGTCCGGTCCGCATCTCTCTCCTCTGTCTCATGTCTCTCTGATTCTCCTGATGTCAGTGGGAGTTCTCAGCCCCGCCCACCAACTGTAGCTATCAGATCAGAAGAGAGGCGGGCGGGGCTGCGGTCAGGAGGGACAGAGAGGAGAGGGGCGGGCCGGACCGAGCAGTCACATGTACGCCGGATATACAGTTATATACACAACTAAAAACGAGGTATGAAGCTACATATATTTTTTAAAAAAACACATACAGCGATCACCACTGAATGGATTACTATTGAATTTAATAGCAAAAGCCATTTTGACAAAAAACGCTTGGAGTACACTTCCGGGAGGGGCGGGGCAAGTCGGGATGACGTCACACCCGACATCGATGTTTAGGGGGGCTTGCATCGATGCCGCATCGGGGACCCCCGAATCGCGATGCATCGATGCAGAGATTAAATTCCACACCCCTATTAACCACATCTGCCCCAATTAGCTGTTCAAGTCCAGTTCAGGAATTAGCAACACCCCTGATTAGTATCTAGCAGCCATTGCTATCAAACCTGTGCTGGAATATGGCGGTTGGAATTTTAAAGTTTGATTTGTGTGGATAATGGATGATAGTTTTTAGAAGAAACTAGATAATATATGAAATTATTAAAATGAATTGGTTTCAAATTTGAAATGATTGGAAAGCAAATAGCTTCATTGTGTTTAGGTCATTGCTGGTTTGGTCTCCTTGTAATTTAAGGGGGCTGTGCATGATACCCTGCCATTAAAGCAGAACTAAACCCATTGAAGATAAAATAGAGGCCAAGATGGCAGCTTCCTTGGCTGAAAATGATAGGAAGGTTTAGCTTTGCTTTAACTGGCATATATGGATGAATATTGGTTTGACAAACTGCTGTAAAAAACAAAAGGTAAAGCGATATTCAATATCAAACTGTGCTTTAGTTAAAGGTTTCCATATTTACTTGCATCAGTTCCATTCCTATTTAAATGCAGGTGACATTAAAATAAGAATCATTGTAGGGAAAAGAATAAGATGTAATATAATATTATATTTCCTAATGTCAGAAAAAAACAGATTATATGAGTTAACTTGTGACATTTGAGTCTTACTCTTCATTGAACAGATCTGGATTACTGATATAACAGGTAGGAAAATATCATGCTATTTTGGTAAATAAAGGGTTATGCCGCGTACACATGGTCAGAATTTCCGACAACAAATGTTCGATGTAAGCTTGTTGTCGGAAATTCCGACCGTGTGTAGGCTCCAACGGACATTTGTTGTCGGAATTTCCGACAACAAAAACTTGAGAGCTGGTTCTCAAATTTTCCGACAACAAAATCCGTTGTCGGAAATTCCGATCATGTGTACACAATTCCAACGCACAAAATTTCACGCATGCTCGGAATCAAGCAGAAGAGCCCCACTGGCTATTGAACTTCATTTTTCTCGGGTCGTTGTACGTATTGTACGTCACCGTGTTCTTGACGTTCGGAATTTTCGACAACATTTGTGCGACCGTGTGTATGCAAGACAAGTTTGAGCCAAAATCCAGGATTTTGTTGTCGGAATGTCTGATCGTGTGTACAGGGCATAAGCGTTTGGGGGAGGTTAGATGTTAACTCTAAGGTTTTCTATACGTTTTTGGATAAGGGTAGGGTTGGGTGCCGTTGGTCCTGGAAAATCAATGCAAGAAGTGGCGGCCGCTCATAAGGGGCACAGGCCCGGCTCCTTAATCTCCATGCAGGGTGCCAGATGCATGGATTTCAATGGGGTTGTTTTTTTTTTTATTATTGAAGCACATAATTAGAGCCTGAGGCTCTAATTGGCTTCAAAAAGATTGGGCCCTTAGCCCACCCACTTGTGTAATATTAGCAAATTAATATCCGCTAATGTCTTCCTGCTTCTCCTCCTGGCCAATCAGGAAGCGAGTCCTAAGACCCAATTGTCCGGGAGTCCTAAGACCCGATTGGCTGGGAGGAGAAGTGACCGCTGGGACTTCAGAGGAGATGCAGGAGGGGAAGCTGCCAAAGCTGCGACCTGGATGGGGTAAGTGCGGGGCTGATGGGCGGCGATCAAGTAATGGGGGAGCGTGAGTGGGGCTAGTGAGGGGGCCAGGGGGCCAGGTTTGTTTGCCACCCCCAAAAAAAATTGAGCACCAGCCGCCACTGAATGCAACATAGATATGTATGCATAGGTTGCTCAAGCTTCCCATTTATATTAAATGAATGAAGGAGGAAGTAGACAGAGTGCTGGCAAATGGATTTGGCTCTGTTTATCTGAGCAGAAAAAGATAGCAGTAGAATATGATATTTTAGCCTATCCATTGGCTGCCTCTCTGTGTCATCTGTCAGCTAGTATGTCTGATACCCTTCATAGACAGCAACTTGTCAAATGACCTGGATGAAATCAAACAAATTTGGCAAAGATCAAGGTGCAGCAAGTTTCATAAAAACTGGACAGTGTATGGGGAGCAAATAATTAAAATTTGCTTTTTTACTTGAAGTATTAAGCAACTTTTTATTATAGTCAAACAGTCACATATAACATTATTAACCACTTCCCATCCCAGCCATAGTCATATGACGTCCGCAAGAGGGATCTCCCATCCTGGGCGAGCGTCATATGACGTCCTGGGCTTCCCGGCCATCTGGGGGGCGCGCGTGTGCGCCCCTGCTGCGTCGGGAGCCGGTGCGTGTGCCCAGTGGCCGCGGCGATGTCCGCCAGGCACCCGCGATTGCCCGTTGACAGAGCAGGACCGTGGATCTGTGTGTGTAAACACACAGATCCACGTCCTGTCAGGTGAGAGGAGACCGATCATGTGTTCCCAGTACAGAGGAACACCGATCGGTTTCCTCCCCTTGTGAGTCCCCTCCCCTTACAGTTAGAATCACTACCTAGGTAACACAATTAAACCCTTGATCGCCCCCTAGTGTTAACCCCTTCCCTGCCAGTGACATTTATACAGTAATCAATGCATTTGTGTAGCACTGACCGCTGTATAAATGTGAATGGTCCCAAAATCGCAGATCACCGCCATTATTAGTAAAAAAAATAATAATAATAATAAAAATGCCTTAAAACTATCCCCTATTTTGTAGACGCTATAACTTTTGCGCAAACCAATCAATATACGCTTATTACGATTTTTTTTTTTACCAAAAATATATAGAAGAATACATATTGGCCTAAGCTGAGGAAAAAAATTAGTTTTTTTTTTTTTAATTGGGATATTTATTATAGCAAAAAGTAAAAAATATTGTGTTTTTTTTTCAAACTTGTCGCTCTTCTTTTGTTTATAGCGCAAAAAATAAAAACCGCAGAGGTGATCAAATACCACCAAAAGAAAGCTCTATTTGTGGGGAAAAAAATGATAAAAAATTAATTTGGATACAGTGTAGCATGACCGCGCAATTGTCATTCAAATTGCGACAGCGCTGAAATCTGAAAATTGGCTTGGGCAGGAAGGGGGTGAAAATGCCCTGTATTGAAGTGGTTAAAGACTTCTTTTTCTTAGGCAGAAGATGTTTTTATTATTTTTATTAATCACTTTCACGTTTTGTTGTTTTAAAGTAGTTTTTTTTTCTTAGGACAGCTCAGTGTTGGCAAGTTTAATTCTGCATAGGGCATGATCCAGTCAGAGTTAAAGGACTTCACATTTCAGATAACAAACAATCCATCAATTAACTGCTGTACAGATCACAAAGGAAAACAAGGGGTACTTTGCAACTTGGCAAGTAGAAGTCTTTTGAGGATATAATTTGGATAACTCAGAGACAGGGGAATGTGAGCAAGACAAAGTATAACAGCATTTGGAACATGTAATATGAGTAAAGAACAGTCCCAGGAAGTAAAGTAGTCATAGTGGGAACATTTATTAGAACACAAGAATACATTAAAAGATAATTAACTACTTAATTCAGAAATTATTCTCATAAAATGCCAATCTAGCTAACTTTGGGACATTGAAAAGAAAAAAGGGGGGAGACCCCAAAGAAAAAGTAGGTATAAAGTAGAGCTGCACAATTAATCGTTAAGAATCGTTATCGCGATTTTTTCCCTGTTGCGATCTTGACAAAGTATATCCCGATTCTTTCTATGCAAAGAATTTTCTCTGCTAAAGCCGACAGCCATCAAAAGAAAGGAAAAAAAAAACAGTCTGCCAAGAATCACAACATTCTTTAGCAGTGAAACTTAAGTATAAACATTGTAACGATTTGTCCTTTAGATCGAAGGAATACACTCTGGTATGTAAATGAGGGTTTAACCACTTAAACACTAAACCTTTTTCTGACATTTGTTAGTTTCAACTAATTTTTTTTTGCTAGAAAATTACTTAGAACCCTCAAACTTTTTTTTTTTTTTTTTTTTAGTAGAGACCCTAGAGAATAAAATGGTGGTTGTTGCAATATTTTATGTCACACTGTATTTGTGCAGCAGTCCTTCAAATGCAATTTTTTGGGAAAAAAATTAAAATTTAATGAATTTAAAAAAAGCTAACCAGTAAAGTTTACCCCTTTTTTTTTATATAATGTGAAAGATTTTATGCCGCGAGAATCGTGAGAGAATCGTGATCTTTTAATTCTAAGCAAAAAATTGTGATTCTTATTTTGGCCAGAATCGAGCAGCTCTAGTATAAAGTGACCCCAGACAGTATATGAAAAATATAATGGACTTTAATGGACTTATTAAGACTCACTGAAAAATAGAAACCTCTACCCACCACTAAAATAACAATGTTGTTATTTTTATAAAAACAAACACACAGGGCCCAGGCTTTGCCATTGTTTTAGCAGCGCAATTCGGCTGCTAACAGGGTACTTTTAAGAAAGGGTTAAATGCGCCCGTGTAGCGCTGCTGCCGATACGCTTTACAGGCGCTTTGGCAGCAGTGCCCATTCATTTCAATGGGCAGGGGAGGTGGAGCACTATTTTTAGTGCCTGAAAAGCGCCTCTCAAGCCTCCTCAGTGTGAAAGCCCAAGTGCTTTCACACTGGGGCGGTGCACTTGCAGGACCAAAAAAAAAGTCCTGCAAGCAGCGTCTTTGGGGCGGTGCGGGAGCGGTGTATACACTGCTCCTAAACCGCCCCTGCCATTGAAATCAATGGGCAGCGCTGCTGAAGCGACTGCAAAGCGCTTTAGCAGTGGTGCTTTACGGACGTTTTTAACCCCTTGTTAACCCCTCCTTTGAGGTTAAAAGCGCCCCGCTCCCACCTGGCAAGTCACTGTATCTGAACCTAACACAGCGTTTTTAACTGTAAGAGATGCTATTTTTAATAAACCAGTACTATTTTTAATGGCTACACTATGGAGAAATCATTTCTTTTTCTTAAACATATGGAGTGACCGTGCGAGACTGAACCTTAAAGGGACCACCATTTTACCTGGAGACTCCTGAAACACCTTTTAAAGAGTCATAACAGATGTAATATCATCATGGAAACTACACATATAAGGCTTGTTTATTAATAGCTGACTAGTGTATTACTCACCTGTCCTCTCAAGCATAAAGATCCACATAACTCAGTATATTGGTGCCTCTTGATGTCATCTGAATATCGTGATGCTTTATCTATATAGCTCGGTTAAGCTTATGACATTGATGAGACACCTTTTCTGGTGCTTTTATACAAATAATAATAAAAAATAATAAAAAAATAAAAATAATAATTATACAAATAACAACGTTGTTATTTTAGTGGTGGGTAGAGGTTTCTATCTTTCTATGTGAGTCATAATAAGTCCAATAAAGTACATTATATTTTTCACATAGTGTCTGGGGTTGCTTTATACCTACTTTTTCTTTGGGGTCTCCCCCCTTTTTTCTTTTCATTGCTATCTATGGTATGCTGACCCACACTTATAGAGTGGAATGATAGATGATTATCCTCTCAGTGTTTTGATGCTATCTGTGAAACCAGTAGCATCTTATTCCCCCCTTTTTTTGTTGTTTAACTTTGGGGCATATTTCTTAACCACTTCAGCCCCGGAAAGGTTTCACCCCCTTAATGACCATTTTTTTGCAATATTGCACTGTGTAACTTTCAGCTCTTGTTCACATCGGGCTGATTTGGCATGCGATTTGACATGCCAAGTCGGTGGCTATTGCCAGCAATAGCACCATCTGAATCGGTGTGAACCTCTGAATTTGGACTGCATTGCCGGTTTGAAATTCGCTCGATTTCTAAGCCACAGTCAGTGTGAACCTGGGCTAACTGATAATTGCGCGATCGTTCGATGCTGTACCCAAATAAAACTGATGTCCTTTTTTCTCCACAAATAGAACTTTCTTTTGGTGGTATTTGCTCACCCCTGCGGTTTTTATTTTTTGCTCTATAAACAAAAAAAGAGTGGCAAGAGTGAAAAACAATATTTTTTTACTTTCTGCTATAAAACACATCCAAAAAAAAAATGTAAAAAATGTCTTCAGTTTAGGCCAATATGTACTCAGCTACATATTTTTGGTAAAAAAAAAATCCCAATAAGCGCATATTAAGTGGTTTTGGAATATTTTTATGGAATTTTTATTTACTTATTTTTACTAGTAATGGCAGCGAGCAGCGATTTTTATAGGGACTGCAACATTGCAGCGGACAAATCAGACACCTAACTGACATTTTTGACACTTTTTTGGGGACCAGTGACACTAAAACAGTAATCAGTGCTAAAAATATGCACTGTCACTGTAGTAATGACACTGGCAGGGAAGGGGTTAACATCAGGGGCGATCAAAGGGTTAAGTGTTCCCCTAGGGAGTGCTTTCTAACTGTGTGAGGGTTGCTCTGACTGGATGAACACAGAGATCGGTGTTCCTGCTTAGCAGCAACACAAGATCTCTATCATTTTGCCTGTCAGCATGACAATCTGCCTTGTTTACATCTATCTGGGGAACGATCGTCGGTGCCTGGCGGACATTGGCATCCCCTGTGTCCAATCAGCGCGCCACCCTGTGGCTATCGCATGAAATAACGTACAGGTATGTGATTTTGTGCAATAGAGCTGACCTGCCACAGTAAATATGTGGTAGGCGGTCAGCAAGTGGTTAAAGTTAAACTGTGCCAAGTACGTATTATTGTATTCCAAATATACATTGAAGGCACCTTTTTAAAAACCCTTTTCACATCTGTGGCTATAGGCATTTTGGATACCGAAGGGCTAAAGAGTGGTACAAGAACGAGGGTCTGCAGGCAACAGTGAAGCGTGATAGAGGTTCCTTGCAAGTTTGGGGATGGATTTCTGCTAATGGAGTTAGAGATTTGGTCAGGGTCAATGGTCTCCTCAATGCTGAGAAATATAGGCAGATAATTATCCATCATGTCAGGGAGGCATGCGATTGATCCCAAATTTATTCTGCAGCAGGACAACAACCCCAAACATACAGCCAATGTCTACCTACCTGCCAAGTTCCTTTAAAAACTGTGTGCAAGTGTGCTTAGAATAAGTGATGTTGTTTTGAAAGCAAAGGATGGTCACACCAAATATTGATTTGATTTGGGTTTATTTTCTGTTCATTTACTTTCCAATTTGGGAATTGATAAAAAAATAAACTATTAACTATTATTTCTGAAAGCATTCTTAATGTACAGAGTTTTTTCACATCTCACTATGATAAAAGCCGTCGACTTGGAGTGCTCTTTTGAACAAAATTGTTTATAGGCTACATGTATAAAAGCGTGAAAAAATAAAAATGCTTTTATACATGTAGCCAATAAAGAATTTTCTTTGCAAGAGCACTCCAAGTCGCCAGCTTTTGTCTTATTGATATGTACTACCTTGGGAGTTTAACACCTGAGCCCCAGCACTGGACTCCAGCTCCTGGATATAAAATATAGCGGTTGAGCTTGGGTAAATCTTTTAAATCTTTTTCACATCTACCTAGAATTTTCTCACAGTAGTGTATGACACAAAACGTCATTTGTTACACCTTACACAGACACAGGAGAGAACAAGGTACAGTAAGTTAGCAATTCAGGTAAAGATCGGGGTGACTAGTTCTTTGCTCACTGTCTGCTTTTTGGGGAACAGCTTTTAGAGCTTTGCTCATCTTTAACTTCAAATAAACCCCTACAAATTAACAATTAACCTGAGTCTAAAACCTAGCAGTAACCTAATATCAAACAGAATTCACACAGGCAAAAAAAATACCAAATTAACACAATAATAATACTACCATGCCATGGCTATCACAGCAAACTTAACAGTGATAACTATCGGGTTATGACACCTATATATTATGCACCAATTTGGTGGCACAGAAAAATTTTGCATCAACATTTCCACATATCAAATCATTTTCTACCTTCTATGTAAGTTGTCCAACAGGTTAGGTGTATTTTAGTGTCTTCTGAAGGCCAGAGTTTAAGATGTGTGGTGCCATCATTCCTGTTTATCATAACACATAGAAGTCTCCTATATGCTTGTGAACTGAAAGGTAGAGGTGAGGTTCAGATTCACTGTATGGTAGGTTTGCAAAGGATCTGCAGGATTCAAAGTTCCTGGGATTTTTTGATGAAATTTGCTGAATTGAATTTTACAGGATCCATAACACCCTGCCTAGCCATGGCTTCCCAGAGGTCCTTTGCCAGGCCAAAAGGCTTTGTGCCCACTTTTGGTGATCATACTACACCATAGCTCACCTGGCAAAAATGCAGTGCCAACATCAGCTGCCTGCCAACTGCATCCTCTGTGAAACCCAATGCAATGGAACTTAAAACTAGCCATGCTGAATAAACTGCACCAGTAGCTTACCATCATTGAGTACCTGTGTGATTATAGTACCAGGACAGACTCTTCTTATTGCATCATTATTTGGCATCTTTTAAAGAGGCAACTAAAATGAGCTGTGACAAGGCAGGACAGTGTTACAATCTATCTTGTGCTTCTGGAACACACACTGCATGGTCTAATACACTGGGCACATAAGGCACAGCAGCAGGAGGAAGAGGAGGATTTGCTGCTGTTTTATGGACAGGAGGAATCTTGGCCAACTGCCTTCATCACTGTAAGCCAGAAGCATCAAAGGCTAAGATGGAGTATGGTTGAGAGGTGGAGGGTGAGGGTACTGGTGGTATAAAAGAGGTGGAAGTTGGGAAGGCCTCAAGGAGGATGTTTTACTTTCCCAAACCCCAGGTGTTGTAGTTGTCCTGTACATGGGCAGTGTAAAATTATTGAGGACAGTGTTGTCATCAGTAAAACCTTAGGGTTCTTTGCTGCAGGAAATTTGTGGAAAATGGGGTATTTTTTTGTTCAAGTGCTTGTCCTAGGATTTTAGTCATCAAAGAGAGGGGCCGCTATTGGGTGACCACCCTATTAGATCCTCGATACAAGGGTAAAATGGTGACCTCCTTCCATTATCCCAAAGGGAGCGCAAAATGTGGCACTTTGTAGAAGTGATGCATCAGAACTTCTTTGTTGCATTTTCTGATGTGGCGGGATCACCTCTGATGACTGGTGTGCTTCAAATCCTTTGATTCCTAAAAGGAAGGGCAGTGTTAGTGGTGGCTGCCTCAACACTGCTGAATTTTTTAAACAGTGGAGAGACTGTCAGCAGACAGCTCCTAAACCACATGATTGCTGGCTACATTGGGTCCAGGGCTGATGCTGATAGTCTCAGAAGCGAGGACGGACCCCCTAGACTATTGGGTGAATCACTGACTGGATCTTGCACAGTATGCACAACAGCTTCTGGCTTGCCCTGCAGCCAGTGTGCTGTCTGAGAGGGCCCTCAGCATAGGATGAGAATTTGTTATAGAGAAGCAAATTCATCTGTCTGTGGACCAGCTCATTGTCATTAAAATGATCCAATCCAAATTTTTCCTGCTCTGTTATTTTCATCAGGGCCTCCCAAACTATCATATTGGCTTGGAGAACACGGTTTGGAAGAACGATAATACTTTCCCTATTAAGAAGGAGGGTATCTCTTGGTTATATAATTATTTCCAAATTGTAACACAATTTATTAAGACCACTACAATGCTTAAATGGGGGAGAAGGACATAGGGTAGGAAAATAATCCTATGGAGTTGAAAAGGCGATGCTCGGGGGCGTGGCCTAGCGATGGCTGAGTGAGGACGTGTTTCTTGAGAGCTCCTGGCTTCCCCCTTCCTCACCCACAATCCTAACGACTCCACATTCCTGAAAAAGAGGTATGCTAACCTCCAAGAGATATAGGACAAGATCGCATACAAACGGGACTCAGACAGCTTCTCCACGGGGCAGCATCCGGAGTTATTTCCAGGACTCACAGAGGAGATCACCGGGTGCCATAGTATCAGCGCCAAGTGGACAGCTAATGGCAGACTCTGATACGCCTGAATTACCTGGTTCCCCGGCGTCATCTACAGCTTCGGAGTATCTCTCGGAGACCCCAGCTATTTTTAGATCTACCATGGCTGCTACAATACAGAAGCACAGTGGCATACCAGATGATCTACACGCCATTTTGCGCGCCCTACCTACCAAGGCAGACATAGAGGCCTTACCCTCCAAGTCTGATATTGTGACTCTTATCTCTCGGGTAGAGGAGGCCCACGCCAGAGACATCAAAGAAATAAGAGAGGAGATTCAAGTGATAACAGATCGGGTGGATACGGGAGAGAGTTCAATTGCCTCCCTCACACAACGAGTTGCTTCCCTAGAGCAATCCCAGGCTGCCCAGGCGACCACGGCAGTGGAACTACAATTATGCTTGGAGGACCTGGAGGACCGCAGCCGCCGCAACAACCTGAGGCTGCGAGGTCTTCCTGAGGCTACAGGGGCCGAGGACTTGGAGGCGATGGTGGTGGCTATCTTTCAGCAGGTCCTGGGGACTTCCCCGCCTACACTTGAACTTGACTGTGTACACAGAGCACTGGGTCCTAGATCGTTAGACTCGGACAGACCCCGAGACGTGCTTTGCAGACTCCATCGCTACACACAGAAGGAACAAATTCTGCGGAAGGCATGGGACCATGGCGCAGTGGAATTCGATGGAGCGGCGCTCAAGATCCTGCCTGATTTGTCAAGGGCTACTCTACAGAGAAGAGCACTACTGAGACCAATCCTGGACTTGGCCCGACATCAAGGTTGTACTTACCGATGGGGATATCCTCTGGTGGTCAATTTCTGTAACGGGACCGCGACCTTCACTCTACGGTCCCCGTCAGAGCTGCCGGATTTTTTCACTTTCCTTGGTGCTGAACCGGTCTCAGTTCCGAACTGGCTGGCACTGCTCCCTCGTCCGACTGGTCGCCCAGGCTCTGCATTCCAACGGAGTTCCCAACCTCCCCGTCAGCAACGCTCTAGAAGGAGGAATCGGGCTCTCTCGGAAGATGGTACACGGGAGTCGTGACAGTTTATCTATGTGGAAGTCTGCCAGGACCAGTACAACAATTTTACCCATGTGAGTTAAAGCCCTTATCAGTTTTCTCTTTCTTTTTATGTTTGAACTGATACACTGAGCACAAGCTTACCCCCATACCAGCAGTCATGTTCTATATCGTAATCCACGATCCAACCCCTCACACAAGGATTTATTGCTCGATCCTGGGAACCAGATAAAGTGAAAGAGACCCGCTGCTGCAGAGTCATGTGGCTACTAGAATGCAGGGGGGGATAGAATTTCAGCGGCCGAGCCGGAACTATTTAAGCCGGAACCATGATTATTGCACATTGGGACACTGCGAGAACTACTCCACAAGGAGTACAAGTCTCCACTCTCGGTTCACAACCTATCTTCACATATCGAACCAGGACTACTCTAATGATCTTCAAGGTAGAGGTTGAATGGGTCTAATTGGAGGTATTGCTGTAATATGGGGAGTCTTAGGTGATGACAGAGACTGCCAGTAAAGGGGGTGTTGTGGAGCCTGATTATCCTATGTAGAATGCTGGAGGATTAGAGAATACCAGGCCTAGACACTCCAGATGGGCGGTTTAAAGGTGAAAAGGGGGGGAGGGTTACACCCTTACCAACCTACGATCTCCCTGGTAGCCGGTTCGGAGGGATATACTCTAGAACCTACAGGCTCATAAAGTCTAGACGACCCAAGGACTCCCGTGATCTAGGCTATTCTGAAACTGATATGTGGAGATATGATAAAACCGAATAAGACTTACTGCATATATGATCTCTTATGGATGGGGCACTTTTGCTGCCTTAGTGTGGCTTAGTTGGGGAAGTTATAGTTTTGATCTGGCTTGACATCCAACGGATGAATAGAAATCTGATACGATGGTATGTACTACCTCTAGTACAGTTATCTTAAATGCTCTTGTCTGTAATAAGTTATCTGTTATACAAGTAATACAGTCGTTGTCTTCACAATGTAAATATATTTTTTGTACACGTGGGTTGGGGAGGGGGAGGGGATCAGTGGGTTCACCTCTGTCTATCGCTTCCTACGCTCCCACATAGGCCTGCGCTCGATTACCAGTATCTTGCTGGTGAGCGTCCTAGCACTAGTGTGCTATCCTCTTAGATTGCTTTGAAGCACCCCAGAGGTGCGTATCTGATACTCTCTCTTCTTCTAAATCTCACACTCTTCTCTTAACTCTCTTTTCTCTTCGCTCCTCTTCTTACCTTCCCCTTAGTCCCAATCCCCCTGTGCACGAGTGTTATCTTGCTGGGCTTATAAATTTTAGCTGAGAGCCATGGAGATGATCAGAATTTTTTCATTAAATGTGAAAGGCCTAAACGTCCCGGAAAAAAGGCGGATGCTGATTAATGATCTTAGACGCCATAAAGTTAATGTGGCGTTTCTTCAGGAGACCCATTTTAAGAAAGACAATCTCCCGATCCTGAAAAACAAATTCTTTCCAGTGGCCTACCACTCCACCTTCGCGACTACTAAATCGCGAGGAGTCTCCATTCTCTTTGCGCGATCAGTCCCCTGGAAATGCGCGGAAATAAGACAGGACCCTGAGGGACGTTATTTGTTCCTTAGAGGAGATATAGGTGGTCAAGAAGTAACATTTGCAAATATTTACGCACCCAATAGCCACCAGGATCATTTTATTTCCAAGACCCTAGAGACATTGATGGCATTCACGAGAGGACAATTGATTCTCGGGGGTGACTTTAATGTGCCTTTGATTCCTACGGAGGACACTTCCTCAGGTCACTCCTTACACCGACAATTAGGAAACGTATAGCTCGCTCCCTACACACAGCTCAATTGATTGACGTGTGGAGGCTCCTCCACCCAAGTGAGAGAGATTACACCTTTTATTCTAATCCGCATAAAATATACTCACGAATAGACTTTTTCCTGATCCCACACGCCCAATTACATGCCATACGGAACTCTACGATTGACTTAATCACATGGTCTGATCATGCTCCAATTATACTGGTCTACGCCTTGACTGACAATCACACCTCTAGAACACGATCTTGGAGACTCAATGAAAGTCTCCTACAAGATGAAGAAATATGTAAAGACGTCATCAGGGAATTGGACCATTATTTTAAGACTAATACTGCCCCAGACACGGACCCTGGAATATTATGGGAAGCACATAAGGCGGTGATCCGCGGCATCCTTATTAAACACGGGGCACGGGTTAAAAGACAACGTACGGCACAGGTGAGATCCCTCCTAGATGACCTACATAGAGCTGAAGCTAAACACAAACATATACAAACCCCTGCGGATACAGCGGAAATCTTGCTCTTACGCAATAAAATCTCCGACTATTTCAGGCTAAAGCGGCGATTCAGATATGCAGACGGGTCTCATATGAGTCGGGAAACAAATGCGGTAGGCTACTGGCTAAATCCCTGAAGTCACAGGTATTGGCAAATTATATCCCTCATGTGACGTCACCCGCGGGTCAGAAGATTACTCAACCCCATCAAGTAGCACGGGAATTTAAGGATTTTTATGCGTCCCTTTACAATTTACAATCGACACCATCTACGCAGGGCTCAATTGAGAAGTATTTAGGTAAATCTGGGCTCTCCACTCTCTCTTCCGAGACTAGTAAGACACTAGATGAACCAATAACCATCGAAGAAATTCAGGCAGCAGTGCAGGCTACCAAATTGGGGAAGGCCCCTGGGCTGGATGGGCTCACTGCTCAATATTACAAAACACTACTATCTTCCTTGGGGGGTCCCATGCTTAAACTCTTCAACTCTTTAGGGTCAGGAACCGCCATTCCAAGAGATACCTTAGCTGCACATATAGCAGTGATCCTGAAAGAAGGGAAAGACCCTATGGCTTGTGGCAGTTACAGGCCAATTTCCCTACTTAATGTAGATCTAAAAATCTTCACCAAAATATTGGCCACCAGAATTCAAAAGCAAATCCCATCCCTAATTCATTTAGACCAGGTAGGTTTTGTCCCAACCAGGGAGGCAAGGGACAACACGATAAAAGTCTTGAATCTTATTCATACGGTTGATCGTACTAAAACTCCCTGTATTATTCTTAGCGTGGACGCAGAGAAGGCCTTTGACAGGGTGAACTGGCAATTCATGATTTCAGTCCTGGAACATGTAGGTCTGGGTAGTACAATGCTCAATTGGATAGGGGCACTTTACACTACCCCCACGGCTCGGGTTTGAGCTAACGGGGTTTTATCAGATCCGTTCACTATTAAAAACGGAACAAGGCAAGGTTGCCCTCTATCCCCACTCCTGTTCGCCCTGTCTCTGGAACCCTTCCTGTGTACCATAAGATCTAATCCAGACATAACTGGGGTTAAAATGGGGGACTCCCAACAGAAGGTGGCCGCGTATGCGGACGACATGTTATTCTCACTTACTAATCCGGCAATCTCCCTTCCAAATTTATTACAAGAATTCAGAACATATGGTAGTTTATCCAACCTGAAAATTAATCTTACTAAATCTGAGGCTATGGATATAGGAGTCCAACCACGATTGCTTGCCTCTCTCAAAGATAATTTCCAATTTAAATGGACCACCACGGCCCTGAAGTATCTGGGCACCCATATCCCTCCCAAACTATCCAGGTTATTCGCACTAAATTTTGCCCCGTTGCTGACATCGGTCAGGGCTTTATTAAATAGTTGGCATACAGGCCTACACTCGTGGTTTGGGAGATGCAACATCCTAAAGATGTCTATTCTTCCCAAGTTCTTGTATTTGTTACAAGCTCTGCCGATTCAAATCCCATCTTCCTATTTTGACCAGATTAATGCCCTATTTTTTTAATTTATTTGGGCTCATAGAAGACCCAGACTAGCAAGACGGCTGCTCACCATGCCCAAATTATATGGAGGGCTAGCGGAACAGACCTCCGTAAATACTACTACGCTACACACTTGACCAGACTTATAGACTGGAACCGTCACCAGACTACTAAACAGTGGACTAGACTGGAACAAACCCAAAGTGACATCCTCTTGAACAGAGCTCCCTGGTGCTATGATAGTCTCCCACGTAATGTGAAATCTCATCCCTTGATAGGAGTGACCATACGCATATGCTCAGCTCTATTCACGAAATTTCGTCTCATATCCCTCACATCTCCACTACGTCCGATTTTAGGAACGCCAGAGTTCACCCCAGGATACACAGACCCGGTATTTCAATCCCTGAGGGACTTGAGACTGTTTCAGGCCTCCCACTTTATATCAAATGGCAAATGGCCTACAGTAGCCGAGCTGATGTCCCCGTCAGGCCCATTCCACTTAGATTTCTGGAGGGCTGCACAGCTTAACCACTTCCTTGGGACATTGCCGCCCCCCAGGAGTTTTGACCAAAATCTGACGACGTACGAGATTTACTGTTCTGAGGAGGATATTATGCCTCATGCCTTGTCCGCTACATACCAATTACTCATTACACCACCGGATGACTTCAACCTGCACTACATAGAGGAATGGGAGCGAGACTTGCAATGCATACTAACGACACGTCAAAAACAGAATATCATACATTTTACATATAAATCCTCGATTTGCACGAAAATGCAAGAAACTAACTACAAGTTGTTGACAAGGTGGTACAATACTCCTGCAAAATTACATAGGATATTTCCATCCTCCTCGGACAGGTGTTGGAGATGTCAAAGGGAACAAGGTACCATCCTCCACATCTTCTGGAGCTGCCCCTTACTGGAGCAGTTTTGGAAGACTGTTCAGTCTACAATCCAGAAATTCATGGAACGCCAAATTTCAAGTGACCCGGCCTTCTTCCTGCTCCACGCTGCTCACTCATCGAGTAAAGTGTATAAAAAATCACTGATACGGCACTTGCTGGATGCGGCCAAAGCGTGTATCCCTTTGTTGTGGAAATCCACACGATCCCCTTCGGTGGGTGCGTGGATCAGGAAGGTGGAGGATATTAAAAAAATGGAAGATTTGATTCTGACTGCTAGAAATCGAAATGAACAATTCACTGAAACCTGGACTAGATGGAACATGTTTATATACTCTGATGAAGGTCAGCTACTACTAGGAAGAGATAAATAGGTGATAAACGAACCCTGTATGGGTCTGGGTTTCGCCGATCCTAGCGAGTAAATGCTAGCGGCTTTATACACTAGCTGCCCCTCTGGACCTATACCTCTTCCAGGTACCTCTCATATGCACAGCCCCCCCCCTCCCCTTGTAAGTCCTCTCTCTTTTCCCCTCCCCCCTCTCCCCTCCTTCCACTCCCCCCTGCCTCTTCTCTCTTCAATTCATTAATTTCTGATTCCTTCTCTGTCTTTTCTTCTTCTCTATGTATTGAAAATGGAAAATGAAGGGGATAACCCCAATTATCCTTATTTCACTTCAGATAAGGTTTACTTGGCATGTAGTATTGATCGTTTTGGAATATATGGGCGTCATTATTATCTCAACAGTGAAAGATTGATCTACTTGAAGTTACGACTCCCGATGAGCTATATAGGTTTGCCTTGTCATTAATGTGATGGAGTTGTACCCTTCTTTGTGTTTGAATAAATTATAATTTGAAAAAAAGAAAAGGCGATGCTCATAACTTAGTGGGCTATTCATTGTGTTATACATTGGGAGAACTTGATAAAGATTCTTCATAGATAGTACTCCGAGGAGTACTCGGAGTACTAAATGACAGAGGCACTGTCTAAATGTCTAAATGACAGAGGCACTGAAGATTTATAGATACACCACAAATTGCCAAAAATATAATATTTTCAGTATAAAATCCAAAGCATATATGGGTGGAATAACATGCACATGCTTTATTCTTGTTTTTAAAGAACTTTGTAAAAAAAAATAACAAGTTACAGTGTTTGGATTTGTTGCTCAAACAACAACAGGCCAAATAATTAATTTTTAGTCTCATCTGACCACCTTAAACGCACCTTGAATATTCTGAGGCCACATGGAAAAAGGTGTTATGGTCAGTTGAGACTAAAATTTAATTATTTGGCTTCTACACCAAAAAATATGTCTGGCAGAAATCCAATACACCATTCAAATAACACAAATTCTACAGTAAAGCATGGAGATGCTAATATCCTGTTATTGGGGATGTTTCTCTGCAGCAGGGACTGGACTGGGACTGGTCAGGATAGAAGGAAAAATGGATGGGGCAAAATGCCGTCAAATTCTTGAGGAAAATCTGTTGCCCTCTGCCAGAAAGTTGTCCCTTCCAACATGACAATGACCAAAGCACACAGCAAAAATTACCACGCAGTGGTTGAAGGAGAAAACGATGAATGTCCTTGCATGGCCTAGTCAGAGCCTAGACTTAAATCCCATTGGAAATTTGTTCTGTAAAGAAGAGTGGTCAAATATTGCAAAGTCTAGATGTGCAAAGTTAGTAGAGACATATCCCAACAGACTAAAGGCTACAATTAAAGCAAAAGGTGGTCCAACAAAATATTGACATAAGGGGGGTTAATCATTTTTCCAACTCAGTTATTCTGTTTTTTATTTTGTTTTATTTTTTTCTGACAGGTTGGTGTTATATCTTTCACTTGGATGATATAAGTTTCACTAGTAAATACAGCTGAATAAAACAAGAACGGTGTCTGTGTTCATTTCAGGCTACAGAGCAACAAAATGTGATTATTTTAAAGGGGGAAGGGGAAGATTCTTCTTTATATCCACTGTAAATAATACATGACAAACCCCTCATAGTGTACTCTATATAAACATTGTTTATTTAAATAAAAGCATTGCACTCACATGTCATCCAGTAAAAAATTGCTTTTTACAATATAAACCTCCAGTGGATACAGCAGAATTAGCTTCCCAAATGCTTCCGGCATCTACGTAGTGATGTCACAGCAGACTCGGCCCTACACGTTTCGTCTTATCTGATGTCATTTGGGGCACGGACATCACGCCGAGCCGTCACTCTAATATAGGAAGCAGGGAAGCCAAGCCTCATTTTGAATCTCACTGAACTCCCACTTAAAAAGGCATCACGCGGTGTTAATAACAAACCACATCTCTACATGGTAATGGACTCCATGTCCATGCTCCATGCCGGAAGCGTTTGGGAAGTTAATTCCTATCCATCAGAGTTTTATATTGTGAAAAGCGCTTTTTTAATGGAGGACATGTGAGTGTAATGCTTTAATTCAAATAAACAACATTTATACAGAGTACACTATGAGGGGCTTCTTGTTTTTATTTCCAACGTATTGACATGCAGAAGAACTTTATACCAGAGTATACTGCAAACTGCCTATGGTGATCTGCTATCCATTGACCTATCTGTAGTGGATGGTCAATTTCTTCTGGTAAGCCTTGCGTGTGGCCACTGGGTGGAGGTCTTAGATTTTAGCATTTTATGCATTAAGGTGAAAAACCATCTGTAGTGCAGTAGCCCCCCACAGCCCCCCTTTTACTTACCTGAACCCTAACCTTCCAGCAACGGGAACGAGCACAGCAGCTCCAGCCGCTGTCTTGGGTCCTCATTGGATAGATTGATAGCAGCAGCAGCCATTGGCTGCTGCTACTATCAATCTATCCAATAAGGACCCGAGACAGCTGGGGGCAGGGCCGAGTCCTGCTGTCTGTGTCAATGGACGCAGCAGAACTCGGGAGCGCGCCTGCACGAGTGCCCCCATGGAAAGCGCTTCTCCGTTGGGGTACTCAAGAGGAGGAGGAGCCAGGAGGGAGGCCAGAAAAGGAGGATTGGGGCCACTCTGTGCAAAATCCTTGCACAGAGGAGGTAAGTATGACATGTTTTTTTTTTTTTTTAAACAAACCTTTAAAACCCCTTTAAGGCTGGCCATACATTATACAATTTTCTTATTTAATTTCCTTTAGATTTACCTTTAACTATGTAGTGCAAGGGCCTGCCTGATTGCATACAAATTGAAAGTGTTTAGGTTTTACCTCATATTATATTGTTTTGGTAAATCTAAAGGAAAATTGTATAATGTATGGCCAGCCTTATTCAACTAAACCTTTGTGAGGACTACTGTGTGTCAGCAACACCTCTCATTTCTTGCTTTCTCCCTCCTTTTGGCCCTCCTTTGCAGCTTTTGGAGGTCTTTATTTACGGTATTTCACTTTTATTTGGGCTTAAATTCAGGGCAGCAGTCCTTTCCTTCTGCTGTCCTGTCAATATCAAAGATACTTTTTTCTACTTTATTTTACGCTAAGAATACACAGTATGTATATATTTAGGATACAGTCTATCACCATACTTTAAATAAAAGATAAGCAATGACCCAGAAATAAAAAAAAAAAACAGACAGGCCTAAAATGAGAGGCAGAGGTGCTACACATGGAGATACTAGGGGGTAAGCTTTGTTCTTCAGAAAAAAGCTGTGGTAAAGCTGCATACAATGTGGTCTATGAATTCAGCCCCAGCAAGTAGAAGAGGTAGTTCTGGATTTTGGCCCATTCTTATTTATACAAAACTGTTCTACCTTATTCTGTCAAAATTTACTTTTTTCACTCTTTAAAATGGTGCAGACAAAGCTACAGTTGCTGATCAAAGCATGTTTAGAAGTGCTTATTGAAAACACATTTGTCACTGCTAAAACAATCTGAAAAAAAAACTTCTTTAAACGCTGTTGCTGAGGCCATCTGTGGAAATCTTGCTGCTCCATAACACCACATTCAGCTTTAAGCATCACTTAACATGTCATTTAAACCTGCAGCGTATTTTCTATGTGCATTCCCCTCCTGTGCATTGGCACAAGTTCCCCACACCATTAGTAGGCTCTTGATGTTATGTGTTTGGCAACTTGCCCATCAGCTCCACATTAACTCATTAAAATTTGCCTTACTTTGACCTCAATGGAGTTTGCCGTTTGCAATTTTTATTGCACGTGATCCGCGTCCCTAGTGAACCAAATTGGCAGATTAGCTCATCTCTAATTATCCAATTACAGGCCAGAATTGTTTGTAGTGTTTTGCTACAATATTGTCAGCAGAATAATCCAGGGCCTGGCTGTGCTGCATGGCAGGGATGTTTGGATCAGAAGACTGGCTATACATTTACAAATCAGTTGGAAGATAAGACAGTTGACTTATGTCTATTCATCTGTGTACTGTTTATCTGGAATCCAGCTTTGTATTTTTTACCTAATTTTGTGTATCCTGTAATGAATATTACTTCCAGATGGATAGGTTACAATTCCTCCAAGCTTTGCTAGATGAGTGGGGACAAGGGAAGCTTTAAAGAAGCCTGTATGTTCCTACTTAAAAGAGGGAATGTTCTAGGCTTTTCTTTGAAAGCCTCCTGTCCTGTGCAATCTCAGCGAACTTTGAAGCAAAACGTTAAAATATTTTTTCCTTCACTGTAATTATTTATGTTACATAATATCTCAAATCAGTCATGGTATATTAAATGTCCAACACACGCCTTACTGAAACTACATGGAAACTCAATACAAGTCCAAAATATATGCTAGGTTTACCATGGAAAGAATGACTGCCTACCCGATAGACAACTGCGTTTTGAATGCACATACTTTGTGTGGTTTCCACTGGTGTATGTTAATCCTCCTTATAATTTCTGAAATCTTCTTCTCAGCCATTGCATTGTACCGAGTCCTTTTACACCCTATCCTCTCCCTTGGTGAGTCCTGGGTGGGGACCAGGCTCACAAAAGCCCCTGTTTCTCAGCCATTAAATGAGTTCCAGCTTTCATCCGAATCTTGTTACAAACTGCCATTTGTTTTAAAGGTGATCAGGACTGGAATTAGGGTCTGAACTGAGCTATGTATGGCATACCAAGCATACCAAGCAGCCTACTAAGCATGTTACTTATGGTATCCTCTTCAGTACATGTACATGAGCAACAACTCATGAGCTGACTTGTTTCAGAGTTACCTCATGTTGCATTTGCATCCTCACGGGAAAGCAACACAATTCAGAAACAAACAAATACTCAATGTACATGAGCCCCAACCCTTCAGGGAAACATAGAAACATAGCAGAACAAGACCAAGTGGACCATCAAATTTGCCCTGATTTGAATTTGTGTTGCTTTGTTTTCTTTTTTAAAACTAATTGTTAGTATAGATGCATGTTTGTTCCATAGTATAGAAGTATATTTGCATCCTTACGGGAAAGCAACACAATTCAGAAACAAATACTCAATGTACATGAGCCCCAGTCCTTCAGGGAAACATAGAAACATAGAGGAGTGATGGCAGAAAAAGACCAAGTGGACCATCAAGTTTGCCCCTTTTTGATTTGTTGTTGCTGTGCTTTTTTTTAAACTACTGTATTTATTGGCGTATAACACTCACTTTTTCACCCTGAAAATCAGGTGCAAATATTGTGTGCGTGTTATATGCCGATACTGCAATTTTGTCTGCCTAGGAGGGAACGTGGAGGGGGCGGGACAAGCGCCATCAGTTTACATACAGCGAGAATCTGCTGTTTACTCAGTGGCCTTTGTAATAGAAGGTCCCATCTCCTGGGTTGGCATTGGTCCAGTGTTCTGTCGATCATAGAAGCCGGTCCAGGAGGCGAGACTTTGTATTAAAGAGGCCGCCGAGTAAACAGGAGATCCTCGCCGTATGTAATCTGTCGGCGCTCGTCCTGCCCCCCTCCCTGTCCCCTCCGAGGCAGCAGTAATCTGAGGTGAGGCTGCAGATGGGCACTGATCAGGCTGCATTCATGGCAATGGTGAGGCTGCATATGGGCATTGATCAGGCTGTATTGATGGGCAATTGTGAGGCTGCAGATGGGCATTGATCAAGCTGCAGATGGGCATTGATCAAGTTGCATTGATGGGCATTGATCAAGCTGCATTGATGGACAATTGTGAGGCTGCAGGTGGCATTGATCAGGCTGCAGATAGGCAATGACGAGGCTGCATTGATGGGCACTGACCCTTATTTTGCTTCAAAGTTCTTTATTTAAAATTGATTTTTTTTCCTGAAACTTCCCTCCTAAAATGAAGGTGCGTGTTATATGCCTGTGCGTGTTATATGCCGATAAATACGGTATTTGTAAGTATAGATATATGTTCCAAGCATTTTTAAATTGACTTACTGTTTACTAACTCACTACCCCCCGCTGGATGTCTGTTTCAAGACTAAACCACGCTTTCAGTAAAATAATATTCTCTCTGTTCAAAAGGCTTTATTGAAAGCTGAGAAAGATTGCAGGCAGATCAGCTGACACGGCAGCTTTTATAAAACTATATAGGACAAGGATGAGTGGGTTCATAATGATGTATTTATGTGAATCCAAGCAATAGTGCCTATACGCAAATCAAGTACATTGAAACTGAAAAACATATTAATAATGGACCAATAAGAAATAGTCATAGGTCAGTAAAACAAAATTTTCTAAGATTTTTTTACTTCTGCTATTTTGAGGTCATGTCCTCATGTTCTTGACCTTCATATTAAAAATATTGCCCTCCTGAACCTTTTTCATACCCTAAATGTATCTAAAGGTTTGGAACATGTTCCCCTTTTCCTTCTTGCCTCAAGACTGTGCATATTAGGTTCCTGTAGTCTTTATGGTTACTGTAAAAATAGTGAACTGACAGCAGAAGCCTGCAGCTTTCTTGTACCTTGAAGTTGATTCTAACTGCCCTGAAACCCAGTTTTCTTTATTAACCACTTGCTGACCTACCTATAGCAGTTTTACTGTGTGCCCGATCATTTATATATATACGTGATTTTGCATTTCCACCAGCAGGGGGGTGCATGTGCACCGCCGGCACCCCAATTCTGCTGTGAATATTCAGCACCCGCCGATTGTCAGTAAAGAACACAGAATGGCGATTTGCCTATGAAACATGGCAGATCACTGTTCTGACAGGGGGGAAGGGATGGATTGTGTTTCCGCAAAGCAGAGACTAGAATCCGTTTCTTCCCCTTGGAAAAACAGCACACAGAGTTTATAGGTGCTAAAAATAAAAAACACAGTGGTGATCAAATACTGCCAATGGAAAGCTCTATTTGTGGGGGAAAATGACATACATTTCATTTGGGTACAGCGCTGCATGACTGCACAATTGTCAGTTAAAGTATTGCGGTGCAGCATCACAAAAAGTGGCTTGGTCATGAAGGGGGTAAATCTTCTGGAGGGAAGGGGTTAAGCAAATACTGCACATTTCCTGAAATAATTGCTCTGGCCCACTCAAACCTGGTTTATTTATTTATTTTTTAAAGCTGGTTTATACTCCCCTTTTGTCATACCAACTGTCTTATATAGTTCTCCCACAGCCCACTGTTTTTTACACCCCCCCAACTACTTTTTTTGGGGTTTTGACGGACATGCCCCAATGGCACCTGTAATCCCTATTTCTTGTCCTGGTGTCACGGGTACAGTAAATGAGAGGGTGTAATCACAGACAGCAATAAAAGTTTGACAGCCTTTGTAGACCCTTCTCTACTCTATCCACATTTTGCATGGGTGAAAATTCTAGTGCGCCTATTGACTTTGATAAATTTATCTTTGGGTGTAAAATCCTGAAATTCCACTGTCCTAACCTCTATAGTCAATTGTACTTTTTTGACCTTTATTTCAAGTGTAATTTTGCATCCCTTGATCCCTCTATGCCAGGGATCCTCAAACTATGGCCCTCCAGCTGTTGCAGAACTACACGTCCCATGAGGCATTGCAAAACTCTGACATTCACAGACATGACTAGGCATGATGGGAATTGTAGTTCCTGCACAACTGGAGGGCCGTAGTTTGAAGACCCCTGCTCTATGCCCAGGGTAGTTAAACTCTGCTGCCCAACACTAGCTACACCTCTGCCAGAAATGTTCATAATGAAGAACCACGTTTTATTTACCCCCTAAAACCTAGCAGCTGAAAAATCTAAGCTTATGTGCAGATTAACACTGGCTGCGATAAGTGGCACCTAAAAGATATGCCCTATAAACAAGTTACACACCATGTTCACAGTTTACAGCACTAATAGTTCATCATCACCTCCTCGTTTTATCATGAATGACCATTAGCTGTGATTACTGAGGGCTAAGAGGACACTTTGCTTTGATGTGGTTATCTGTGTTTCTGCCATTTGGTTGAATGAGGTGTTTTGCCAAAACCAGCATCTCATCAACCTGCAGCTGGCCTAATGTGTCTCTGCTAAAAGATTCATAAGTAAACATTTACACGGGTGACACTGCAGCTTGCAAACAATCATCCAACAGCCTGCAAACAATCGTTGAATGCAATGGCTGAAAAACACAGTAAATTGTAATTTAACGGGAAAGCAAACCATTGACCTTGTGACATCTCTTTACAGCCATTGTGCAAATGTGCATTTCCACAATAGCTTATGCTGCTTACAGAAAATGTATTAAACAAATGTTCAGGGCCAGCATTCTATTGACCTGAGATCACCCTTGCTCTTATTGTGCAGTGTTACTTTATATCTTTATCAGCAGATTTCTTAAAAACTCTCGAGATGATTCACAGACACCATAAGATGTAAACACATAAACACATATGGGCTCCTCATCCTCACTCATCTTGTAATATGTATTTCTACAAAGGTAGACTTTAAAGGAAGCAAAGTACACTTATTATTTTTCCCACCACTCTCTACCTCTCCAGATATAGACATCCTTCATCCTGTGGCCACGGCCTCTGACATTTGTTTACATCCAACCTTAAATCTTCTGTGAGCTGACCAGGGCTGTGATGTAGCTCACTATAAGCTTCTATAGGCCCCAATCCCAAACGGGAATAAGTCCCATAAGAATCTATATAAAGCTACTGCATAGGTTTTTCAGTACACCGAACAGTTTATGGATAGATCTGTAAAAACAAAATAGCGGAAGCTGTAGCAACAGGATTAAGGTAAGTATGTATGTGGGAAGGGGGAAAGTGGGGTAATTTAGGTTGAGGGGTGGGAGGAGGGCAAAATGATTAACGCACTTAATCATTGAAAGTGCAGCTATCATTTTTCCAAACAAAGTTTTTTATTTTAAATCAGAGTGCATACAAGTTATATTATTTGCATATACTCATACATGTATACATTACAAAGTGACTGCACGTTAAATAAAGATGTTTACATATATTATTGATCTACTATAAGTTTCTTCTGAGGTTCTCTAATGTTACCATCATTTAATGTAGGATGTGGATATAATACTCTCATTAAGTAAAGGTGTTTCCCTGGTGTGAAAGGGATATATAGCAATCATGAGCAAGTTTCCGAGTCCTGTAGCCATCGGTCCCATATTTTATTGAATTTGTCTGGGCATCCTCTATTGATGTATATCACCCATTTATATGGGAGTGCCCCGTTTATATCTGCTTTCCATTCTTTAGTCTCAGGTGGTGAGGGACGCATCCATTTCCTAGCTATCATCTTCCTACATGAGAAAAGAGCCTCCTGTAGAAATACCTTGGTGTATTTGTCCAGTGGGTCTGGAAACACACCTAGCAGACATTGTTTAGGGTCCAATGTCACAGGTGAGCCCATGTTGTCGTGCAGGAAGGTTACTATCTGTTTCCAGAGGCCCTGTATTTGTGGACATGACCAGAGGAGGTGAAAGAATGAGCACTCTGAGGACTTACACATTGGACACTGAGCTGAATTAGCGGGGTTAGGTATGCACGGTGTATTATGTATAACTGTGTCAACCTGTCTGACAGTTTGGGTGATACTTCTTTACATGTGTCCTAACTGTATATTTTTTTTGTCCACAAGAACAGTGCAAAGTGGCTTTTCAAAGTGCAGAAACGACTCCTTTTATATATATTTGCCTTTGTATTGCATCTATTCATTAAAAACATCAGTTCATATTAAGTACATAGCATAGCATCAGAGTGTACTGGATGCACAGTATGTTCCTGATGAATTTGTTTAAATAGACTCAAATTGAGCATACAATGCAAAAATACATTAACTGAGATGACCCTCCAGGGAACCCTGCATTTCAAAACAATCAGCAGATGAAGAACAATAGGAAGCTGAACTTATATGGAAACCTCATGTAAACGCTTAACGTAGCCTGCCCCCTCCCATCCCTGAACCTACCATCAAACACATGAAGTAGACTTAAGCCTGGTACACACTGTGAGTTTTTTTTCTGTTCAACTCAGCAGGCTGAACAGAAAAAAAAACTGAAGAGCTCAGGAGGATCCGCTGTACTAACGATCCGATGTTAGTACAGCGATCTCCCCTGAGCTGTTGTGTTATGACAGGGGGATGCCCCCTGCCAGAACACATTGGTCAGCATTCTCAGCCATTGGCTTAGAGCACTGTTAGTCTCTTCTGGACACACCGGCTGCCGTACATACAAGCTGAATGTTGGGCGGTTTCTATTGATCCGGCCGATGCCGCATGACATTTATGTGTACTAGGCTTTAAAAAGGTCTTGTACAGTGGAAGATCCCAAAAAAAGCAGGCAAAGAATTAGTCATCAGTTTTGCCTGTAGTCTCACTGCAGCTGATCTTTTTCCATTTAATTCCTCACCATGATTGTTCTGCATTTGTCTTTGTATGGAGGTGGCTACTTTATAGCAATCTGAGATGTAAAGGCAAGGTTTCTCTTCCTCTTGTCAGAACCTTCACAAAGGAGAACAGTAAGCAACACAGTAACAACATCACCAAAACTCATTCCAGATTTCCTGCGCCTAGAGGTCAGATGCAGCAATGGAAACGTAAGGGTAGTTTCACGCTATGGACTAAGCAATACATATCTATAGCTTCTGCCTCCACTTAAACAGCTACCAGGGTAGGTGTAAGAGTATGATAGAGATTATATAGTGGGTGTAGTGCTGCTTGTGTTAAGTGTGTTTGTATGTGCTGCAATCTGTGTCTTAGAAACATACATGTGCAAAGAAACATGTGACCAGTCAGGATATTATACCCTGATATACTTGAGACTTAAACAACTTATATGCCAACTATAACATCAGTATACATTCATAGTGCCATCAAATAAAAGTGCCAAAGATTTATTAGTGCAAAAAGGTATACAAATGACAAATGTTGTAATGCATAATTTCATTAGTGATTCAGTGATAAGTGACATGTGCTTAAAATTATTAGCCAGTGGTGTAATGCTGCAAGGGATCGCTTGAAAGTATATATAGTGCTTCAGAAAAATCACAGGATCCCCAAAAACCATGCGATGTGCCAGTGTATCCACTTGTGCTCCCCCTCTTATGCCGCATTCACCAGAAACCTCTCCCCTCAATGGGGTATCCAGCATTCACAGCACCAGTGGCTGCATATAGATTCCCAGTGCAAGCGGATGACTGTTACTCCTTTCTCTTTAATTTCCATTGCCCCAACAATGTCATATATATGCAAAGATAATAAAGGCTTCTATAGCATAATTCCATTGGTTAGATTTATTTAAAAGTAAGGAGTGATGCACTTACATGAGTTAAAATGATTGCAAGGAGTTTGGACTCAAACCTGACGTAATGCAATCATGCTGTAGCTCCTCCCTACGTGTTTCGTTGCTCCTGATGACGTCAGCCACTGGTGCTGTGAATGCTGGATACCCCCTAGAGGGGAGAGCTTTCTGTTGAGTGTGGCATAAGAGGGGGAGCACGAGTGGATACACCAGCACACCGCATGGTTATTGGGGATCCTGTGATTTTTCTGAAGCACTATATATACTTTCAAGTGATCCCTTGCAGAATTACACCAAGGACTAATAATTGTAAGCACATATCACTTTTCACTGAATCACTAATGAAATTATGAATTACAGCATTTGTCACTTTTATGCCTTTTTGCACTAATAGATTTTTGGCACTTTTATTTAATGGCACTATGAATGTATGACATTATAGTTGTTTAAGTATCAAGTATATCATGGTGTAATTTCCTGACTGGTCAAATGTTTCTTTGCACATGTATGTTGCTAAGACACATATTGCAGCACATACAAACACACTTAACACAAGCAAATGCAGAAATGCCTTAGCAGATATACTGCTATGAGGCTGTAGGTATAGGACTGGCTAGGCACTCTCACATACAAGGAAGTGCTCTTCTACTTCTGAGGAGGAGTTTCAGATGGTAGAACTTTCAGGTTACTGCTTAGGCACAATAACGCTTGTAGAGGTTGTAGAGGTTCAACGAAATATAGCAAATCTTTACTTTTTTAGTTGAGATCTACATTAAGAGTTAGGACTAATCTAGATCTTTACAGGAACATAACCTCTGCCCCTGATGATGTCATTTCTGACGAAACGGCCGTAGGATAGACACGCTCGTACCGACGGCGCATGCGCAGAGTTTTTGTTTTAAAGCTGTATTGGTTCCTTGCAAGGAAAAGTGTTTTTATGGATGCCAGTGAGGCGACTTTTTAATAAACAAGAGATAAAACGTTCTACACCATTGGAGTTTTCTCTTTTCTTTTAAACGCTTCCATATCGGTGAGAGCTCTCTTCCCTGATTGTACCACTGTCTGGAAGCCTGTGGCGATCGTTTGTGGATCTACATCCATCATCCCAGCTAAAGTTCCAGCCGCTGTGGAGGGCAAACCCCAAGCTGTTAGCTCTATGCCTCTGATCAGAGGCTATCTGGTAAGCCTTCAATCTATACCAGGTGACGGGATTTCAACACGGTGACAGTCACGGATTTATTATTCAAAGTCACATTTAATTGCTTTTTTGGACATTTGTTTTGACATAATTTTTGCATCTTTGGACTTTTTCTAAATGTGTGGATAAAAAACTGGGAGTAGTCACGCATATATATCACTATAGTGAAGCATTCATGTTATTGTTCATGCATATATATCACTATAGCATTCATGTTATTGTTCATGCATATATATCACTATAGTGAAGCATTCATGTTATTGTTCATTTCTATTTTTTTCTTTTATCACATATGAAAGTTGTTGGTGCTTTAATAGTAATATCAATTTTTGTTGTATTTTTGCATTTATATCCAGCGCTGTGCTTTTTGTTATATCATGATTTTTTCCTAAATTCAGTTTGAATTGTCAGGGTTTTATTTTTATTTTAAACCACTTTGCGCCAGTGCTATAGCCGAAATACGGCTACAACGCAGCGCTCAATTGTCGGGGGGGGCGTCCCTGGACATCCTCCTGTTTACTTCCTCCCTGCGCGCCGCCGCGGGCGTGCATCAGGGAAATCTGTCTTGGCCGTTTTCCTTGGACACGGCCAATCACAGATCGTGCTAAATGACCAATCACAACGGCCATTTAGCACTCGATCGGAGTGTCCAATGAGAGATGATTTCATATGTAAACATATGAGATCATCTCTCATTGCCGGCTCTCCCTCCTCACACAGAGACTGCGTGTGAGGAGGGAGAGCTTCAGTGCTGCAGCGTGAATGGAAAAACCATAAATTACAGTGCCACACTAACACAACACAGTGCCCACAGTACCTATCAGTGCCATCTGTCCCCAGTGCCACCTGTCAGTGCCATCTGTCCCCAGTGCCACCTATCAGTGCCATCTGTCCCCAGTGCCACCTATCAGTGCCCACTGTCCCCAGTGCTGCCTATCAGTGCCATCTGTCCCCAGTGCCATCTATCAGTGCCATCTGTCCCCAGTGCCACCTGTCAATGCCATCTGTCCCCAGTGCCACCTGTCTCCAGTGCCACCTGTCCCCAGTGCCATCTGTCCCCAGTGCCATCTGTTATCAGTGTCACGTGTCATCAGTGCCACGTATCAGTGCCATCTGTCAGTGTCACGTACCATCTGTTATCAGTGTCACGTGTCATCAGTGCCACGTATCAGTGCCATCTGTCATCAGTGCCACATCAGTGTCACGTGTCATCAGTGCCACGTATTAGTGCCATCTTTTGTCAGTGCTATGTATTAGTGCCATCTGTCATCAGTGCCACGCATTAGTGCCATCTGTCATCAGTGCCACATCAGTGTCACGTGTCATCAGTGCCACATATTAGTGCCATCTGTCATCAGTGCCACGTGTCATCAGTGCCACGTATTAGTGCCATCTGTCATCAGTGCCACATCAGTGTCACGTGCCATCAGTGCCATCTGTCATCAGTGCAACATCAGTGTCGCGTGTCATTGTCCTGGTGCTCCAGGGCCTTCAAAAGTGTAATAGGTAGTCAACAAGTTAGATGTGTAATTTATGCTCCTAGAACACGTGATGGTGCTCCCTGCATGTTGGGCCTCTCTATGTGGCTAGGCTGTGAAAAAGTCCCACACATGTGGTATCGTAATTCTCAGGAGGAGTAGCAGAATGTATTTTGGGGTGTTATTTGTGGTATACACATGCCATGTGAGAGAAATAAAATATTACAATGAAAATTTTGTGGGAAAAAAAAAAGGAAAAATCTTCATTTTGCAAAGAATTGTTGGAAAAATGACAACATCAAAAACCTCACCATGCATCTTACTAAATACCTTGGAATGTCTACTTTAAAAAAAAAGCGTCATTTGGGGGGTATTTGTACTTTCCTGGCTTGTTAGGAACGCAAGAAATGAGATAGGCCGTCAGTACATCAGATGTGATCAATTTTTTATGATTTGCACCACAGCTTGTAGACTCCCTAACTTTCACAAAGACCAAATAATTTCCACTAATTTGGCTTATTTCTACCAAAGATATGTAGCAGTATAAATTGTGGCCAAAATTTATGAAGAAAAATTAATAATTTGCAAAATTTTATCACAGAAGCTAAGAAAAAAAATTTTTTTTTTTTTTCAAAATGTTCAGTCTTTTTTCATTTATAGGGCAAAAAATAAAAAACACAGGGGTGATCAATTACCACCAAAAGAAAGCTCTATTTGTATGAAAAAAAGGACAAAAAATTAATTTGGGTACAGTATTACATGACTGAGTAATTGTCATTCAAAGTGTAAGAGCACCGAAAGCTGAAAATTGGTCTGGTCAGGTGGGGGTTTAAGTGCCCAGTAGGCAAGTGGTTAAAATTCCAATCAATGTTACATTCTCATAGCAATAGAAAATAAATGAGCAGCACAAGAAGAGTTATAATTCGTACTTCTCTGTTGTGCAACATACAACACACTTTCAGTTGTGTTAAGTGCTGGATCCCCTTCTGCACTCTGTGGTTCTTTTTGCTGGCCCCTATCTCAGCAACACCATTAAAGGTTTTGCTGGTTATGTTCACCTCTCAGGACAAATTGGCAATATTATCTGCAAACTTTGCATAGCGTATGGCCAGCCTTATTACATTTTAATTCATTGTCTATGCTACTTTATGCTCATGTGCTGAGTGACTATAACAGCAAGGTTCATTGGGTAATTCAGTGTATGTATATGGATAGTTTTATAAGTCTTTGGACTTGATGGCAGTAAAGGTAGAAATTTACATATTTATCCCATCTGGCCCCAATTTTCGATGCTTATCAACAGGGAGAAAGCCTCTGCACATGCTTCCTACACGTTATTCGTGATTAAATGATGTCACTAGGAGCTAAGAGAGAGAGCACAGACAGAATGTCTGCACACTATAAAACACAACAATGCCATACATGAGTGTTCACCACATCAAGATCATGTTGCAACATCAGATGAATTGTTTGTGAACACATCTTAGTACAGACATCCTTTCTTCAAAGGGCTGAGAATATTATGTGTGGGGTCTTTTCTCACTTCTTATATGTTGGCACAAGATTATGTTCCTAGCCTAACGCACAAACTTCCTTGTAAAGCCTGCATGTTGCGGGAACCCTTTGATTTTGCAATTAATTTATCATTTGACCTTGTGATAATAGAGTGTTTGTACAACATTTATCTTTTCCTCTCACTTCATTTTGTGAAATAAAACAGTCATCTACGCAGCATGTAGATAGTAAAAAAGCCCATTTACATCTCTGCATTGTGCTAACACATGCATATTAAGGCAGAATATTCAAATTGAATGGGCTACCAATGCACCCTAATGTTTCTGAAAGCGCACATGACCCTTTTCTTTCTTTTACCATCATTCATTGCAGCATGCGTGCATTGCCTCTGTTGGTGTATCTTTTGGGGTGTCATTCAGAATTAATGGCAATACATTATAGTAACACATGTAATTGTGTGTTAGTGTTTTTAAAATTTATTTTCTGTGCAAAGTATGTATATATTTTTGTTATTATATCCAAAGCTGGCTATAGATTGATCGAATTTTAGCCAGTTCAACAATGATTGGATACATTTCCATCCATGTGTTCACTTTCCTGTGGACTTTCCCGTGGATTTTTGTACAAAGGGCGTTGGCCGTGAACTAATTAAGCATACACATGGCAGGACTTTTTCGGCAACAAACACGAACGTAGTGACGTTTCAACGTACTGACAACACTTCAAAGAGAGGACATTCAGTTCTCCGACACCACCCTTTGGTCAACTTCTGTAATGTTGTCTGATCTTTTGCATTGGTTCTGAGCATGCGTGTTTGTAGTTTGTACAAAAGTCAGATGGTTTTGTGTACACACGATCGGACTTTGCTCCATCGGACTTTTGTTGCCGGAAAGTTTGTCCGTTCGCACAGCCAACAAAAGTCCGATGAAAACTGAAAAAGTTTGTCTGTTGGAGCATACACACGGTTGGATGTTGCCTTAAAACAGCTAATTTGCATGTTTGTTGTCAAAAAGTCCGATCGTGTGTACGGGCCTTAAGGATCGACTTCTTTCAAACAAGCTTGTTGTGGAATTCTTCTTAACCCCATTGTCAGCAACTGTTTATCGGTGTAGTCTGATAGCACAGAGTCCCCTCTGTTAGAAGACAATCGTTGGAATTCATAAAGACTCACGCAGGCAGATTTTGTGGAAGTGTCTCTCATGCATTCTAAAAGTGGTGAAGAATGTGCCAAATTTATTTACCTGTCTAGAACTACCTGAATTTGGCTCATGCTGTGCCACTTTAAAGCGGAGTTCCACCCAAAAGTGGAACTTCCGCTCATCAGATTCCTCCCCCCCTCCGGTGTCATAATTGGCACCTTTCAGGGGGGAGGGGGGTGCAGATACCTGTACAATACAGGTATTTGCACCCACTTCCGGCATAGATATCCGCAGAATCTGCAGGTATTTACGTCACTTCCCATCCCCCGCTGTCTGCTGGGAAACACACAGGTCCCAGAGACAGCAGGGACCATCCGTATTGCGCTGCGCGACTCGCGCATGCGCAGTAGGGACCCGGGAAGTAAAGGCGCAAGCCTTCACTTCCTGATTCCCTTACCAAAGATGGAGGCAGGAGCACCCGAGGACCAAGAGACGGTTCCGCCTCGGGTGCTGACATCGCGGGCGCCCTGGACAGGTAAGTGTCCATGTTTTAAAAGTCAGTAGCTGCAGTATTTGTAGCTGCTGACTTTTAAAAAAAGAAATTTCGGCGGAGCTCCGCTTTAACAATGCACGAGAGACACTTTCACAAAATCTGTCTGAGCCATTTTTTCTCTCTGCCAAGAGAGTTGGTCTTAACTAGTTACATGTTTACATTTGGCGCATTCAATACGATATAATGTAAAAGTGGCACTTTCAATGTGACTCAATGTAAAAATGGCGCATTTTAAAACTACCTGAATTTGGTGCACAAGTTGCTGTAAGACTCAAAAGTAGCAATTCTTCATAGATTTGGTGCAATACATTAACAAGAGGGATTAACGCCGGAAAAGTGGCGTAGCAGCTTTTTGAATTCCCCACAATGTCTCTGTGGGGAGCTTTCCTCTTTCCAGCCTGATTGTGTTGATGGAGAAATGCATTCTTAGTCTTTGTTCAGCCTGCTGGCTGTATGAAAAAAACAATCCTTCTATGTCCAGCCTAAGCAATGGATGTGCTTAATGCCGCGTACACATGGTCGGAATTTCCGACAACAAATGTTTGATGTGAGCTTGTTGTCGGAAATTCCGACCGTGTGTAGGCTCCATCAGACATTTGTTGTCGGAATTCCCAACAACAAAAATTTGAGAGCTGGTTCTCACATTTTCCGACAGCAAAATCAGTTGTCGGAAATTCCGATCGTGTGTACACAATTCCAATGCACAAAATTCCACGCATGCACGGAATCAAGCAGAAGAGCCACACTGGCTATTGAACTTCATTTTTCTCGGGTCGTCGTACGTGTTGTACATCACCACGTTCTTGACGTTCGGAATTTCCAACAACATTTGTGTGACCGTGTTTATGCAAGACAAGTTTGAGGCAACATCCATCAGAAATAAATCCAGGATTTTGTTGTCGGAATGTCCGATCGTGTGTACACGGCATTACTGTTTCATTTCACAATGCAATTCTATCAGTTGACCAATTAAGTGTGCTAAAGTGAACAGTGCACTTGCTAGATGTGCGTTATCTCTAAGGTTGATAAGCAGTGAAATGTGTGATTGTATGGGCCAATGTTGCTCTAGTGGATACCTGCATAAATGTAAAGAAAAAGTTAGAAGGGCAAGCATGTACAAATGTGAAAGTCAAACCAACAACTTCAATGTAAACCCTGCAATAATTCAAATATATGCTCATTGAAAAGAAAACTTTCCTTTTAATCAGACATTAAAATGGAATTGCAGCCAAAACTTTATTTTTGGTTTATTTATTTTAGGATAGAGCAGTAAAGAATCTGAAGCATGATCAAGTTTTCCTTGACGTCTTTGTACATGTTAAGACGCCTCCCCCTTACTTCCCATCATTGTGACTCTTGGGGGTAGACTTATACTGGAGAGTGCGAAATCTGTTGAAAAAAAAAACAAAAAATTGAAAGCTGATTGGTTTCTATGCAGAGCTGCACCAGATTTTACAGTCTGTCGTTTTAGCAAATCAACACCATAGTGACTTCCAAATGTGATACAGGCAGAAATGAAAAAAAAAATGGACAGAGCTCATTCTCCACTTTATCCAAAGCTAAAATAGACTTAAAAAACAAAAAAAGATTTGAGTGGAATTTAATTTAAGTTATGCAAATCACAGCTTAGTGACCTCCACTGACATATACTTATCAAGTGTAGTTTAAGAATTTGCTGTTATGCAAGCGAAGGTTGTATTGCAAAAAACACTTTCCGCATCCATCAGCTGTCTTAATTAACAACAACAATCATGCCTTCCTGCCCTTGTTTCCCTTGGGTGTTGTTGGTGAAATGAAAGAGATTTTCTAGGTTAAAGCTTTTGATCAGAGTATTTCCTCTGCTGCAATGTTCAGACAGGGTGGCACAGGCTTGGAGGAAATCTTGTTCATAACAATCGAATGCCCCTCTGTTGTTTCCTTTCAGTCCCATCCTAGGATTGTAAAGACTACAAGCTATCTGGCTTCATTTTAGAGATGTCACATCAAAGGCCAAGGGATTTATGTAAGTTGAGTTGAGCCAACTATATTCGTTTTATTATTTTGTCATGCTATGATTTGGGGCAATTTTAATAAAGAGTATTAATTAGGTCCTCTACCCAAAGAGTTGCAAAAACCCAATGGTACCTGTATTAGATAGACTGTAATTAAGCCTACATATTTTGCCTTGATAAATCTACTTTTCATTTATAGCCTTTTACAAAACTGTTGTGAGCTTACACTTATTAAAAAATGTGAACTGGGGGGGGGGCAGGAGGCGGAGCCTAGCAGAGCAGACATGCATTTTTAGAGCTCCACACCGCTGAGGAGAGAAGAGAAGGACAAAGCGGAGCCTGCAGGCTCAAAAGGTATCCATTTGAACCTTTTTGCCCCAGGGAACAAACTGTGAAAGTTTGGGCAGGAAATATGGTACTGGGAGGAAACCGTGGCAGAAATAAAAATCACCTCACAAAGAGCTCACAGGCACTCACTGCAGCTGAAGCAGCTCCAGTCACCTCACAAGATACAGCATCAGGGCGCTCTCACAGACAGAAAATGTCACAGCAAGACTCTCCATTTGAGTCAGATACAGAACAAATCCTCTCACAAACTTCTCCACAAGCCTCCTCAGTATCCCCAGTAATATTATTACAATTTGAAAAGATGCTTCATAAGGCTTTAAAACAAACCTCAGACCAAATAACAAAAAGCCTAACCAAAGAAATAAGAGAGCTGGGAAACCGCACCGCAGCCTTAGAAATAAAAATGGATGAAATTGAAATTACAACCCAAGAAAATATAACAGAATTGGAACAATTAAAAAAAGAGAATTTAATACTTCAAACTAAGCTCGAAGATTACGAAAATAGAGCCAGACGTTCAAACTTGCGCATAAGGGGAATACCTGAAACTGTGACAGACCTGCAATCTACTATTACTGCTCTATTACAAGAACTAAAGCCAGATATCCCTATGGAACGTTTAGAACTGGACAGAGTACACAGAGCCCTCACAGCCAAAAAGAAAGATGGACCCCCACGTGATATAATCACAAAATTTCATTATTACAGAACGAAAGAACAAATACTAATTGCTGCAAGAGAAAAAAAGGAACTTAATTTTCAAGGACACAATTATCAAATTTTTGCTGACCTATCCCAACTTACTATTACTAAAAGACGATCCATGAAACTCCAACTAATGGAACTGCAACGCCACAACATTATGTATCAATGGGGCTTCCCCTTTTCAGTCAGATTTAACTACCAAGGTACAATTTACAGAAGCAGATCAGCAGATGAACTACAACAAACCCTTTTAAAATTAAATCTGACAGAACCCACAAGCAGCAACACTCCCACACGCAGAAGAATAGCGTCATCTTCACCTTCAGGCAGCACCCAGAAAATTTCAGAACAAAATGGGAATCATCATTCTCACAAAAGAGGCCGTTATGCCACATCACCCATGGACCAAGAAGATTCAATGGACTGACATCCTAATTCCTGATATCTCTTCATTTATTATACTAAGAAATGGTTCTCTATAAAAAACCTATATTTATAACTGAATGTAACTGCATTCTGATAATCACACACTGTGTGGGATCATGTTACATTCCAGTTATATTTCTTATTACTTCTGATTCATATAGCCTTAGAATATATAAGTGAAATAAGGAAATTCTTGTTCAGTTATATATTATCAGGTAATAACAATAGATTTATTACTTTTTAGGACAAATATGTTCAATAATCCAGAAGTAATGGAAGCTTTTTCTTTCTTTTCTTAAAACAAATATATTATTACCTAACTAGTTCCTAGAATTATGTTTTTGTTTATTCTAATCTGAAGCAATACAACCTCAATTTTATGAGTTAACATATCTAAACAGTTACATATGAATAAAATATGTAATTGTTTACTCTAAAAGGGTTAAAATCCCAAAATAATTCAAACTATCTTCAGCAATACCAAAGTTATTAACAGTACCTTTCTAACTGAATTATTTAGCCTAGGGCAAGACTAACCATATACAACGACCCTGGAATAAATAATTTCAACAAAAACTATATTCTGCACTCCAATTAATGAAACATCATTTTGATGTCTTTTGACACAGCACTTCTCTCCTGTAAGCGGAAGATCCATGTACCCCCATTAGCCCTCCTCATTCTCCCAACCATATTATGTGGGAGTGTGACGAAGGCACTTATTCCCCTGAGAGAGATATTTATTCTCTTTCACGGGTAAATTGTGATTACTTGCAAAAAATAATTTATACAATGTATCATCTAATCTCATATGTTTTTTGTTTACTCTTTACTCCAGAATTCACTGTTTTTTTTTCTATCTATTCATCTCTTCAGTCCACACAGGTTGATCTGCGCAGTCAGCTCTGCATAACAAAAAGTAAGTCAAAACTATTTGATCTATTGCCATGGCACCACTGAATATACTTTCCCTGAATGTTCAGGGAATAAATGTCCCTCAAAAAAGGACCAAAGCCTTCCGTACTTTCCATAACAAGAAGGCTCACATAGTATGCCTCCAAGAAACACACTTCACCAAAGATTCTACTCCAAAATATATTTCTCCTTTTTATCAACAAATTTACACGGCTTCTGCCTGTACCAAGCAAAGGGGAACTCTAATTGCATTTCACCGATCCACACCATTCACCTTATCATCAGAAATTAAAGACCCAGAAGGTAGATACCTGATACTCATGGGTTATATAATGGATACAGCAATCACGGTGATTTCCTACTACGCTCCTAACAAACAACCTACACCATTCCTCTCACATATATTACAAGTGATTAATACACACAAAATAGGAACAGTGATAATGTGTGGGGATTCGAACCAGGTCCTCCTCCCATTTCTAGATAAATCACCTTTTACACCATCCAAAATAACCTCTAGATTACCTTTTTCTCAACTTCTTTCCAAATACAATTTGGTAGATTCATGGAGAGAAAGTAACCCAATGAAAAAGAAATTCACTTATTTCTCGCACCCTCATCAAACCTTCACCAGAATAGATCATATTTTTCTAACAATAGGAATGATACCAGAAATTATTGCATCAGATATAATTCCGATTCCGTGGTCTGACCATAATGCAGTATACACTACTATAGCCTCAGCCATACCAAAAGCGCATGACCAACGTGGTACTTACCGGACATAATGCTCAAACACCCACTACATCAGATGGCCATTGAACAAGCTTTAAAGGAATACATATCAATTAATAATACAACAGACATCTCCCCAATAACACTGTGGGAAGCTCATAAGCCTGTCTTGCGTGGTACAATACAAAGACAAATGGCACTATTTAAACGGGAACGCAAAAATCTAGCAAAAAAACTAGAACTCAATTTTAATGCAGCCTACATATCATTTCAAGATAATCCATCTCAGAGTACAAAATCTCATCTGGAAAAATCTAGATTGGAATACGATCTATTTCTCACTGAGTCAGTTGATAAATCCCTCAAACGCTCCAAACACAATTTCTACATGAATACAAACAAACCAGGTACATATTTGGCTCGGGCATTAAATTCAACTAACAAATCTTTCAAACCAATACGTTTGAAATTATCAAAAAATGTTTACACTTGTAATCCAGTTAAAATAGTCCATAAATTTCACTCACATCTCGCAACTTTATACAAGACAAACAATGAATTTAATCCTACAGAAGCTGAATCCTTCTTCTCAAAAATAACCTTACCTGAGTTATCTCAGAATCAAAAAAGCAGTTTGGATGAGCCTATAACTATAGATGAAGTTGCTAACGCCATAAAAGACCTAAAACTTAACAAAAGACCAGGCCCAGACGGCTACTCGGCTTTATACTATAAAACATTCTCAGAAATACTCTCTCCCATTCTCACTGAAACTTTTAACAAACTTCTAGATGGACATTCTTTTCGGCAAGAAACACTAATGGCAATTGTTTGTATGATCCCAAAACCCCTTTCTGATGATACTTCCTGTGTGAATTATCGGCCTATCTCTCTGTTAAACCTCGATATTAAATTATTAGCAAAAATAATAGCAAAACGCCTCAATAGCATTATAGGAAATATAATACATAGAGATCAAGTAGGCTTCATGCCAAATAGACAGGCAGGCGATGATATACGCAGGGCAGTGTTATTGGCACATATTGCTAAAAAACGGAAAATCCCTTTATGTTTTCTATCTCTCGATATTAAGAGGGCATTTGACACAGTATCCTGGCAATATATGCAATATTCATTACAAAAGTGGGGTTTTGGACCCCACTTTTTAACATGGATCAAAGCATTATATAATAAACCCAAAGCCTATATAAAATATGCTGGATACAAATCTGAAGCCTTTAATATCGAAAGAGGTACCCGACAGGGTTGCCCATTATCTCCCTTATTATTTGCCCTTATACTCGAACCCATGGCCCAATACATCAGAACAAACCAAACTATAACTGGCATTGAAGTAGGAGGTATTACACACAAATTATGTATATTTGCAGACGATATATTACTTTTTCTATCATCACCACAGGTCTCTGGTCCTAACTTAATACCAGCTCTTGATGGATTTGCAGCCCTATCCGGCCTTATGATTAATCCTAAGAAATGCCTAGTGCTTAATATTTCACTCACAAACATGGAATTGATCCCGGCTAGGGCTGCACTCCCATTCACATGGGCAGAAAAATCAATCCCATATCTTGGAATTCATTTAACAGCATCTCATTCTGACTTATTCTCAACCAATTATCCTCCTGTATTAAGACAGATCACAAATCTAATAAAACAATGGTCGCAACTTCCTTTATCCTGGATAGGGAAGATTAATGCAATCAAAATGACTATTCTACCCAAATTGCTTTATCTATTCAGAGTCCTCCCTATTCCAATTCCTTCCTATTTTTTGAGAATAGTACAAAAAAGAGCAACTTCTTTTATATGGGGATCTTCTAAACCACGTATACCTATACACACACTACATCTTCCCAAAAATAAAGGAGGCCTGGGATACCCTAATTTTACTAACTACTACAGAGCAGCACATTTGGCCAGTCTGTCCAAATACCATGCAAAACAGGAAATCCCATTATGGGTATTTATAGAGGCTTCAGAAAATGACCCTCTATTAATATCAAATTTATTATGGCTTGATCCTAAAGACCGCTTTAAAATTCATAATCCCATAACTAAACACTTCTTATCTCTCTGGGATAAACTAAAAACCAAATATCAGTTACAATCTCCACACAATCCTCTCCTTTCTTTTATCAGAAATCCGGCCTTTTATCCGGCATGGATCTACCCAAATTCTTTTAAAGCTTGGACAACATCAGGCATTCAGACACTAAATGACTTCATAGCATCTAAATCATTCCTTTCATTCCCATCGCTTAGAGAAAAATATGATCTACCAAACTCTGAGATATTTAGATATCTCCAAATCAAAAATTTCTATACACCATTCCTAAAGGGGGATACACCATTATCCCAATTATCCATTTTTGAATCAATCTGTACAAAAGATCCATTTGCTAAAGGTACAATTTCATCACTTTATAATCAATTATATGGAGTAGCAAATCTTAATAGACCCTCTTACGTTCAGAGGTGGGAGGAGGACCTGGGACGAACTTTAGAAGACACGGACTGGTCTAATATATGGCTCACATCTAAGTCATCTTCACCCAACATCTTGGCACTGGAGACAAATTATAAAGTCCTAACTCGCTGGTACCTTGTACCCGCTAGAGTGGCAAAATATTCACCTAATACCTCAGCTCTTTGTTTTCGAGGATGCCCAGAAATAGGCACATATTTACACATATGGTGGACGTGCCCAGTAATCCAAACCTTCTGGAAGGAAGTCTTCGTGATTGCATCTAAAATATTTTAAAAAATAATACAACCAGATCCATATTTAACTTTACTTAATCTAAAACCGGAATGGTTAACACTCTCTCAATTCAAACTTATGATCCAACTAATAACGGCTGCAAAACAAACAGTGGCCAAGGCATGGAAATCTCCTACATTGGTACTAGCAGAAACAATTCACAGAATGAATAATACAATGTCCCATGCTAAGATGGTAGCCATCGATCAAAATCAAATTCCAAAATTTGAAAAACTCTGGCATCCTTGGATAAAACAACAGTTCCTGTCAAATTTCAATGACTCTGTCCTGTTGCCATGGTAACAGATTAAATGACTTACAGAGACACCCATTCTAAGGCTTCAAAGAGAACTAAAAAGAATAATAAACTGACGAGCGGGACAACCTTGTGGACCATACCTTTACCTTTCAACCCTTTTTCTTCTTTCTCTTTCCTTTTCTCCACCTTATGATTAAAGCTCATTATCAGAATTTATTTGACCTATATACACTCTACTTGTAAACAATATGTATAGTAGGTATAAATCATTTAAATACCTACAAAAGTAACTAAGGAAATGATATATATCTTTAATTTAGGTTTACGTGAACCCAATGTTTAATATTTGAAATTTCATGATATTTACCTATATAAACCCTACTGTAAAACAATGAGCTTACTTTATAGATCCTTGTAAACTTACTTTATGTATCTTTATAACATTGTATACTCAATAAACTTCTTTTGACAAGGAAAAAAAAAAAAATGTGAACTGGGTAAAAATGAGTATTAAAATTTACCACAAGCCTCATTTCTAAAAGCTTTTTCAGTTTGATTTTGAGCATGATAGTTTCTTGGCTGAATGATTGTATAGTGATACAGTAACTGTATCTTACAGTTTACTAAACAGGTGCCAAATCAGAAAAAATAATGCAAAACAGGTTCAGGATGGCAAAGCGCATGCATACACTGCAGAACAATATTAAACAAATTATAAAAGCTGGACAAACATAGACTCCTCACAGCCATGTCTCTGTGATTCAATCAGGGTAACATATGAATGCTGGAAAAACAATGACAGAGGGTGCACCAACCTTGCGCATTACCTTTGCAACAAAAGGTGATATATATTGAATAAAATATTGTACTCACAATCGAGAGGTGCAAACAATCGAGAAATTATAAAATTTCATTAGTCACTTCATCCAACATGGTCTGCTGACCGGTGAACGTGAGTGGGATGATTATAGTCCAAGGTTAACTGATGCGTTTCGAGGGCGAACCCTCTTCCTCATAGTATAGTCTCTATAAGATTCTATATTAACTGAAGTTCACTAGTTCAGTACAACAGTTTAGAACACAAACGGCAACTAGAAATTATTCTTAAAAACAGCATCCTTCTCGGTGAAGTCCAGGGTTGCCCTGGTAATACAGGTGAATAACTGGAGGGATCCAAGGGTGAAGGACAAAGAGCCACCCCACTGGAAATGGAGTATTCTAGTAGCAATCAGGGAGGGACTCCCCACAGTAGCTGGGTTTTCCGGAGAAGCTACATGCTATAAGATATATTCACACCAGATACAGTGAGACTGTGTTGGGCGGCTATTCTGGCACAGTCCCACCATATAACAAGGCAAAATGTCTTGTTCACACCACTGTGTTGGTGTGGTGCACAGGGTGTGTGCACTTTCAGTGCAGCGCAGTGTGAGGCAACTCACTGCCTTGTCAATTGGACTATTTAATGTCTATGTGACATTTCAATAAAGTTTGTTTTAAAAAAAAAAACAATGCGATGCACTGAGCTCGGTGCATCAGCATTGCACTGATCCAGCTGGACCACACCGCACACCAGCCACTGCTTTCCCGCAGTGTGAACATAACCTTAGACTCCTGTCCAGCTGTCCACATGCCTGTTCTTACAGTGGAGGGCCTCTCACCTGGCTGCAGATCACCTGCCCAACTACCTCATTAGGTGTTGTCTCTGTGATCTGTAGGCAAGTAAAGGCGCAAAATTGCTGGGCATTCCTATGTACCCATTATGTAGATGGCAGGAGGTGATAATCAATAAAGTCCATCAAAAGTCTATGTGGGGAAAAAAGGGGACTAAATAAAACGTTCAAACAAGTATTTCAAAGTCCACACTAATGGCTGCCTTCCTGGAAGAGCTGAACCTAAGCCCCAATAATCTGCAAAAAAACACAAGGAGAGGAGGCGCCTCTAAGTGCAGTATTAAAACCAATTTTAATAAAAACTCTGTGCAAACCACTCACATTTTGTAGATTAACATTAAGCATGTAATGTAACTAGAAATCCGGGAGGAGAGGGGTCCGTCAGATCTGTCACTAACTGGCGCTGGGTCCTGCTGTGCGTGCGGCTGTGCCCGAACACCGCTGAAGCCGGCCGCGGTGATGAGGTTCCAAAGCGAGGCCTGAGACGCTGATGGAAAGCAGGCGCGGAGCTGTGACGTCACTGGGATGCGACGCGTTTCGTGAGCGTGCAGGCTACGATAGCACGGTAGCCGCGCTCCTTCATCAAAGCTGCAGAGGGATCGTGGAAGTGGTTTAAGAAGAGAATGGGGGCGGGGACTGGAGAGAAAAGGGGAAGAAGGAAGAGCGGATTGACAGGAACACAGTGAGGGGGAGGGAAAAGGACAAAGGATGATGGCTGTGTATCTGGTTTATCCAAAGAATGACAGGGTGTAAATCAATATGTAGGGGAATGTATATGTAAATAGAATAAAGGTGGATATGAAGATTTAATTAGAAATGAACATGAAAGTGAAAGTAAAAGTGAAAATAAAAATAAATATAAAAATAAAAATAAAAATAAATATAAATAAAAATAAAAATAAAAATAAAAATAAAAATAAATATAAACATAAAAAAAAAAAAAAAAAAAAAAAAAAAAATAAAAATAAAAATGAAATTAAGATTAAAATTAAAAATAAATAATAAAAATAAGAATAAATATAAAAAAAAATAAAAATAAAAATAAAAAATAAAAATAATAAAAATGAAAATAAAAATAAAAAATAAAAATAAAAATAAAAATAATAATAAATAAAAATAAAAATATGCTCAAAGTGATGATGATAATTATGGATGCTAATAAGGATAAATAGAGTTAAATAAAAATGTTGTTGTATCTTGAGATGATAGTTTGAGTAAAATGAACATTAAGATTAACATTAAGGTTAAGATTATTAATACATCTATATACATGTACGAATATGTGCATATATGTGCACAGGTATGTATTTTGTCAGGTGCTTGCGCACGCATGAGGGGCCCACTGCTAAGTGGCCTCCATGCATGCGCTGCTCATAACAACATAAAGGGAAGAAAGGGGGCCTATTCAAGAAAAAGGGGGGGGGGGAAAGGGGGGGGGGGAGGGAGCCCATGTATGTAGAGAGGTGAACGGGTTCTATAGAGTTCATTTTCTAAAAAAACAGTCAAAACACAGAAAAACAAAAACAGAAAACAACAACAAAAGCGAAAACGGGGAACCCATCAGACCTTCGGAGGTCAGTGTATGGTTATCATTAAAACAGCTTACTCAATTGGTTATAAATGGTAAACAGATATAAAATAAATAGATAAAGGAGTACATTGGGGTATAATATTGTGTTTACAGAATAGTTGCAATCTCAATGCTTTCGTTGATTCCTCCCGGCGAGAGTACATCTAAGGTATAGATCCAAAAAGTCTCACGTGCACAGAGCCTTTTGAATCTTTCAGCCGCCGGGAGAGACCTCGGAATTTGTTCAATTACCCACACTTTCAGGCCCTCAGTAGAACCTTGGTGGGCTAAGGAGAAATGTCTTGGGACACTATGAGGATCTGTGCCACCTTCTATGAGCCTTCTGTGTTCCCCAAATCTTCGTCTCAGGGCTCTAATTGTCCGGCCCACATACATTAGGCCACACGGACACATTAGGCCATAAACGACGAAGTCGGATGAACAGTTGTAGAATTCCTTTAGCACAAAGGTCTTACCCTTAGTGGTAAAGGACTTCTGTCCATGCTGAATGAATTTGCAGGTTTTGCACAAGGCCTTACGGCACTGGTACATGCCTACTAGGGGGATCAGTGTAGGTACAGACGATGCTGTTGGAATGGATCTGAACTTGCTGGGTGCAATCTTACTTCTAAGGTTGGGAGCCCTGCGGTAGATCACCTTGGGGCGAATTGGGAGTGATGTTTTTAAATGGGGGTCTTGGTGTAATATCCCCCAGTGTTTTACCAGAATCTTCTCCATACCTTTGTACTTATTATGAAAGGTGGTTATAAACTTGCTAGACTCACCATAAGTCGACAGATTAGTTTTGGGTTTTGATGGTTTACCTTGCAGGTAATAACTAAAAGCATCTTCCACCAAGGGTTCGGGATATTTTTTGTCATGGAACTTTCTCTTGAGAGTTTCACTTAGCTCGACATAATCTGAATCCTTGGTGCAGTTCTGACGAAGCCGGCAGAACTGTCCTTTTGGAATATTTGTAACCCATTTGTTAAAGTGTAAATAGGAATTACCTGCTGTAGGCTTAGTATAATTTTTAGAAGTAATGATGGAACCATCATGTCCTAATTCCAGATCGAGAAAAGCAATGGTAGCCGGGTCAGAAACTGACGTGAAGGACAACCCATAAGGGTTGGTATTACAATGTTGAACAAAGGAGTTGATTAGGTCAATGTCCCCATCCCAGATGATAATTAGGTCATCGATATATCTACCAAAGAATATGATGTTGGCCGCAAAGGGATTGTTTTTGTAGATGAAATTATTTTCCCATAGACCCATCGCTAGATTAGCGATGGGTCTATGGGAAAATAATTTCATCTACAAAAACAATCCCTTTGCGGCCAACATCATATTCTTTGGTAGATATATCGATGACCTAATTATCATCTGGGATGGGGACATTGACCTAATCAACTCCTTTGTTCAACATTGTAATACCAACCCTTATGGGTTGTCCTTCACGTCAGTTTCTGACCCGGCTACCATTGCTTTTCTCGATCTGGAATTAGGACATGATGGTTCCATCATTACTTCTAAAAATTATACTAAGCCTACAGCAGGTAATTCCTATTTACACTTTAACAGTTGTCACCTTCCCAAATGGGTTACAAATATTCCAAAAGGACAGTTCTGCCGGCTTCGTCAGAACTGCACCAAGGATTCAGATTATGTCGAGCTAAGTGAAACTCTCAAGAGAAAGTTCCATGACAAAAAATATCCCGAACCCTTGGTGGAAGATGCTTTTAGTTATTACCTGCAAGGTAAACCATCAAAACCCAAAACTAATCTGTCGACTTATGGTGAGTCTAGCAAGTTTATAACCACCTTTCATAATAAGTACAAAGGTATGGAGAAGATTCTGGTAAAACACTGGGGGATATTACACCAAGACCCCCATTTAAAAACATCACTCCCAATTCGCCCCAAGGTGATCTACCGCAGGGCTCCCAACCTTAGAAGTAAGATTGTACCCAGCAAGTTCAGATCCATTCCAACAGCATCGTCTGTACCTACACTGATCCCCCTAGTAGGCATGTACCAGTGCCGTAAGGCCTTGTGCAAAACCTGCAAATTCATTCAGCATGGACAGAAGTCCTTTACCACTAAGGGTAAGACCTTTGTGCTAAAGGAATTCTACAACTGTTCATCCGACTTCGTCGTTTATGGCCTAATGTGTCCGTGTGGCCTAATGTATGTGGGCCGGACAATTAGAGCCCTGAGACGAAGATTTGGGGAACACAGAAGGCTCATAGAAGGTGGCACAGATCCTCATAGTGTCCCAAGACATTTCTCCTTAGCCCACCAAGGTTCTACTGAGGGCCTGAAAGTGTGGGTAATTGAACAAATTCCGAGGTCTCTCCCGGCGGCTGAAAGATTCAAAAGGCTCTGTGCACGTGAGACTTTTTGGATCTATACCTTAGATGTACTCTCGCCGGGAGGAATCAACGAAAGCATTGAGATTGCAACTATTCTGTAAACACAATATTATACCCCAATGTACTCCTTTATCTATTTATTTTATATCTGTTTACCATTTATAACCAATTGAGTAAGCTGTTTTAATGATAACCATACACTGACCTCCGAAGGTCTGATGGGTTCCCCGTTTTCGCTTTTGTTGTTGTTTTCTGTTTTTGTTTTTCTGTGTTTTGACTGTTTTTTTAGAAAATGAACTCTATAGAACCCGTTCACCTCTCTACATACATGGGCTCCCTCCCCCCCCCCTTTCCCCCCCCCCCTTTTTCTTGAATAGGCCCCCTTTCTTCCCTTTATGTTGTTATGAGCAGCGCATGCATGGAGGCCACTTAGCAGTGGGCCCCTCATGCGTGCGCAAGCACCTGACAAAATACATACCTGTGCACATATATGCACATATTCGTACATGTATATAGATGTATTAATAATCTTAACCTTAATGTTAATCTTAATGTTCATTTTACTCAAACTATCATCTCAAGATACAACAACATTTTTATTTAACTCTATTTATCCTTATTAGCATCCATAATTATCATCATCACTTTGAGCATATTTTTATTTTTATTTATTATTATTTTTATTTTTATTTTTATTTTTTATTTTTATTTTCATTTTTATTTTTATTTTTATTTTTATATTTATTCTTATTTTTATTATTTTTATTATTTATTTTTAATTTTAATCTTAATTTCATTTTTATTTTTATTTTTATTTATTTTTTTTTTTTTTTTATTTTTATGTTTATATTTATTTTTATTTTTATTTTTATTTTTATTTTTATTTATATTTATTTTTATTTTTATATTTATTTTTATTTTCACTTTTACTTTCACTTTCATGTTCATTTCTAATTAAATCTTCATATCCACCTTTATTCTATTTACATATACATTCCCCTACATATTGATTTACACCCTGTCATTCTTTGGATAAACCAGATACACAGCCATCATCCTTTGTCCTTTTCCCTCCCCCTCACTGTGTTCCTGTCAATCCGCTCTTCCTTCTTCCCCTTTTCTCTCCAGTCCCCGCCCCCATTCTCTTCTTAAACCACTTCCACGATCCCTCTGCAGCTTTGATGAAGGAGCGCGGCTACCGTGCTATCGTAGCCTGCACGCTCACGAAACGCGTCGCATCCCAGTGACGTCACAGCTCCGCGCCTGCTTTCCATCAGCGTCTCAGGCCTCGCTTTGGAACCTCATCACCGCGGCCGGCTTCAGCGGTGTTCGGGCACAGCCGCACGCACAGCAGGACCCAGCGCCAGTTAGTGACAGATCTGACGGACCCCTCTCCTCCCGGATTTCTAGTTACATTACATGCTTAATGTTAATCTACAAAATGTGAGTGGTTTGCACAGAGTTTTTATTAAAATTGGTTTTAATACTGCACTTAGAGGCGCCTCCTCTCCTTGTGTCTCTGTGATCTGAAAGGAGGGAAGTTGAGGAACTTGGGCATGTCCAGGAACTCAGGGAGTTGTGGGATTTAGAGTTAAAGCTGCCTGTGTTTGCATTTGTATATAGTAAGTAAATGGACACTTCACTACTACTACTGCTACTACTGCTACTACTGCTACTACTATCCATCCCATTCTCTGTTTTTAGCTCATCCAAGATTTCTAAGAAGCAATGCTGTGTCCTAGGATCAATAGTTGAAACAAGTTGCATGGCTGCCCAGTGTAGCCACAGAAGGGCTCTAGAGAGGCAGCAGGATTTTATAAGCACAAGAGACTATTGCAACTGATCATGCTGCTGACCTTGGTCTGCACCTCTCTGGCCTGTCTTCAGATTAACAGTTGCACAAGGCTTAACTTTATGATTTGCAGCATCATCCACATTCCAGTAATGTGGGTAATACATTTAGGTCATATTGATGGCAATTGTTTCTTCTAAATGAACATCTCATTAATGAGACATGTAGTCTCCATAGCCTGTTTGAACTCATGAGTCGTAAACTGTTTCTGAACCTCATTTCCTTTCTCTGTTTTGTCCAACCTGTTGCCATTTACATCAGAAGACCTGATAAATGTTTTATTTTTGAAAGACAAAGTGTTTAAAACTAAATCTGTGTGTTTTCAACCCAGCAGAATTCTTTATTTCATGTGGTTGTCCCTGAATAAATAAACAGTATTTCCCAAAATAGCAGTTGCACAGCTTGACGACCAGACACCGCTCCAATTATGGAAACTTTCTTTCTTTTGTTTTGCACTTTTTCAGTCATTTTTGATCTGTTTGCTTTTTGTTTTGGCATGTTTACATGGGACCACATAAGGATTCATTGAGGCTTTGGCTCTCATGAAATATATCATTCCTTAAGAGGACAGAGTGGATGCTGGAAGTGATGCAAACACCTGGTAATGAGATGTCAATGTCACTCATCCCCAAACTACAAATTTATATAACTTAGTAGATTGCCTTATCTAACGTCTGCATCTTGAAGCACTTCAAATCCCCCTCCCCTCCTCAGATACATGAGCTGTTTTCAAAGGAACGTTTGTAACGGAATAATAAGATATATGATTATTAAGGGAAACAGCAAGCCTCACAAGTTTAGAAAAAGATTATACTGTTAGCAAAAATGACCTTGGGTCCCTTAGGATTGGATATATAGTTGACCAGGAAGACTACTGCCTAGAGTTAAGGCTAAATATCTGTAAAGCCACTTTCACTTAGACATCCATAAAGCCTTTCCCAAGATTGACATCAGGGCTGCCAGTATTGATGTTTGATTGTGCAAGTGCTAGTTGCCTGTCTGTCTTTATAAAAACACCAGTTCTAGGATTACTCTTCTGAGAATTCTACAGTTCTGTTAAATAATCTTACAGTGCACATATTAAAACTCAATTGTTTTATAGACAACTGCATATCACTGTTAAGTTCCTAAAAACAGAGAACTGCAAGGTATTTTTTGTTAAAGAGGAACTGCATTCTGCTCACATACACACATACATTGTAATAAAAACATCTTTGCTATTCTGAAGCATCCCTTTAACCACTTTTCATATTATTTTATATATACTATAGGGCCAGACTGGGAATAAAAACCAGCCCTGGAAAAAAATTCATACCAGCCCCATAGCAAACATTATTATTTTCTTGTTCGTGAAAGGGAAAACCATGCATTTTAAAGCACATTTGAAGAGTGTATTATATATAGAGAAGACAGATATGAACGTACATAGGGCCATATATATATATATATATATATATATATATATATATATATATATATATATATATATATATATATATATATATATATATATATATATATATATATATATATATATATATATATATATAAGCAAATTCCAGGTAAAAGTGCTAAAAGTGGTCAATCATCAAGGGGGACCCCCGGAACTCTGGTAACGTGTGGGGGGGACGATGACTCTGTTGACCAGAGACCACCTTCCGCAGAAAGAATACACTAAGGTGGGGGGTTAACTAATATAGGGGGAAACCTTTATATCAGTACCCTCTTACATTGTTGTATTTACTCCCCCCTTACATCAGTGACCCCCCCTCAGGCTGGCCCGGCAGTGCTGTCACTGACCTCCTCTCAGGTGCAACATGCAGGGATCAGTCAGTCGGCTCCAGCTTGGTGGCTCTGGTTTTATCCTATAGTATCCTCTCCACAGTCCACACACATCTGACTTCTTTGACCCCCATCCCGGTAGCACTCCCTCTCTTGACTCCTCAGAGACTGCAGACATAATATAAGACAAGAGATGGTTAGAGGTTGCGGACATGATACAAGAGATGGTCAGAGACTGCAGACATGGTACAAGAGATGGTCAGACACTGGAGACATTGTACAGGAGATGGTCAGAGACTGGAGACATGGTACAAGAGATGGTCAGAGAATGCAGATATGGTACAAGAGATGGTCAGAGAATGCAGACATGGTACAGGAAATGATCAGAGATTGCAAACATGGTACAAGAGATGGTAAGAGACTGGAGACATGGTACAAGAGATAGTCAGAGAATGCAGACATGATACAAGAGATGGTAAGAGACTACAGACATGATACAAAAGATGCTCAGAGACTGCAGACATGGTACAGGAGATGGACAGAGACTGCAGACATGGTACAAGAGATGGTCAGAGACTGGAGACACTGTACAAGAGATGGTCAGAGAATGCAGACATGATACAGGAGATGGTCAGAGACTGCAGACATGGTACAAGAGATGGTCAGAGACTGGAGACATGGTACAAGAGATAGTCAGAGAATGCAGACATGATACAAGAGATTAATGCAACTTCATCAGTGCCCATCAATGCAGCCTCACTGTGCCCATCAAATGCAACCTCACTGTGCCCATGAATGCAACATCACTGTGCCCATGAATGCAGCCTCATTGTGCCCTTGAAAGCAACCTCATTGTGCCCATCAATGCAGCCTCACTGTGCCCGTGAGTGCCCATGAATGCAGTCTAACTGTGCCCATGAATTCAGCCTCATTGTGCCTATCAATGCAGCCTTACTGTGCCCATCAATGCAGTCTCACTGTGCCCGTGAATTCAGCCTCATTGTGCCCATCAATGCAGCCTCAGCCTCACTATGCCCATGAATGCAGCCTCACTGTCCATCAAATGCAGCTTTACTACGCCCATGAATGCACCCTCCCTGTGCCCATGAATGCAGTCTCACTGTGCCCGTGAATGTAGCCTCACTGTGCCCGTGAATGCAACCTCACTGTGCCCATGAATGCAACAACACTGTGCCCATCAATGCAGCCTCATTGTGCCCATCAATGCAGCCTTACTGTGCCCATCAATGCACCCTGATTGTGCCCGTGAGTACCCATGAATGCAGCCTAACTGTGCCCATCAATGCAGCTTCACTGTGCCCATCAATGCAGCCTCACTTTCCATCAAATGCAGCTTTACTATGCCCATGAATGCAGCCTTACTGTGCCCATGAATGCAGCCTCAATGTGCCCATGAATGCAGCCTCACTGTGCCCTTCATTGCAGGCTCACTGTCCATATGAATGCAGCCTTACTGTCCATACGAATGCAGCCTTACTGTCCATACGAATGTAGCCTTAATGAGCATGAATGCAGCCTCACTGTGCATGAATGCAGCCTTACTGAGCATAAATGCAGCCTTACTGAGCATGAATACAGCCTTACTGAGCATGAATGCAGCCTTACTGAGCCCATCAATAAATACTCACCATGGCATTGTCTGGATCACACACAGCAGGCATCTCCCGCAGTGTGTGTCACAGAGCTGTCTGGGTCTGTGTTCGGCTGTGCTGTAACAAGGTCCCACCCCCCTAGATTGGCTCGTGTGATAGGCGAAACACTGATTCAATCAGTGTTCCATCTACTATATACACAAGCAGGTCTGGGGGGGCGGGACCTTCCTACAGCACAGCCAAACACAGACCCAGACAGCTCTGTGACACACACTGTGGGAGACGGCCTCTGTGTGTGTGACACATAGGAGAGAGAGAGCGAGCGAGGGAGGCAAGCACTGCATTCAGCCACAGCTCAAAGCGGCCCCAGGGCAGGCGGCCTAGCAGGAAATTTCCCGGTATCCCGGTAGGCCAGTCTGGCCCTGTATACTGTGATTCTGTACTTGGCAAATATGCTGCACTGAGTCTGGCTGCATCCATTTTAACTGTGGGCAGCTGAAACTGCTGCCTGTTCACTTCCTGGATTTACACAGACACACAGAGGCACACCTTCAGCTCTGCAGCTCTCATTGGCCCTCTTATGACTCATCCCTCCTCACTTCCTGGTAAACTCTCATGAGCGTGAGAGAGAGAGAGCTGTGCATGATGTCATATACCTAGGCTTTTTACCAGACAAGAAACAGGAAGTGGGCTGTATAAGGTATTTACTGGCAGAAAAAAATGTTTTACTATCCCAAGTTAAAGCAACACGGGCAGAAGATTTAATAGATGGAAAGTTGAAAAATTATTGAAGTTCCACTTGAACTTCTAGAAAGGTGTTACTTTTTTTTATACAAGTATTTTTCATAAACTTTAGAGTATTTTCAAACTGTTATTTCGTTGACAGAAACAAAGTCTTCCACATAGACTTTATTTAATACATGATATGGGGTTATTCATCACAACCAGTGATCAAATTTTATAGTTTAGTGTTGCCAAACTTTTATTTGGGTGCTTTATGTTAGTTTATTTTGTACATTATTCATATTTTGTACATTGCACAGAAGTCACAGAAGTAACATGTAGGTCCCATTTAAAGCTGCACTGTATAAGCACTACAGAGCATTAGAAAGCCTAAAAGCCTATATACACACAGTCAGAATTTCCGACAACAAATGTTCGATGTGAGCTTGTTGTCGGAAATTCCGACCGTGTGTAGGCTCCATCAGACATTTGTTGTCGGAATTTCCGACAACAAAAATTTGAGAGCTGGTTCTCAAATTTTCTGACAACAAAATCCGCTGTCGGAAATTCCGATCGTGTGTACACAATTCCAACGCACAAAATTGCACGCATGCTCGGAATCAAGCAGAAGAGCCGCACCGGCTATTGAACTTCATTTTTCCTGGCTCGTCGTACTTGTTGTACGTCACTGCGTTCTTGACGTTCGGAATTTCCGACAACATTTGTGCGACCGTATGTATGCAAGACAAGTTTGAGCCAACATCCGTCGGAAATAAATCTAGGATTTTGTTGTTGGAATGTCCCTTCATGTGTACGGGACATTAGAGGAGTCAAACAGAATGTGGCTTAATGGCAGTGAGCTTTTGCTGGGCATTTTTGTGCATTTACAAAGCATTTTATAAGTGATCATTGGAATGCGGGTTGTGAGTACAATCAAATTTTACCACACACTCCCAAATTTGATTCAACTGCTATAATATACTCATTTGGGATTGGTATGATTTTTAAAAGCTTATCTCTGCAGATCATAATGAGAAAAACTGGACTGCTATGGATTGGGGATTCAAAACCCGACAACTTGATTCTCATGTAGAACAGATCATGGCTGGGATAGATTTTGAAACGTTCAATAAGTGGTTTTCTATTTTGCTGAAAAATTAAGCTTTTATTCCCCACAAAAATATGGACCAAAAGGAAAACAGGCTTAGCTAACCAGGAAAAGATTGCATTTATCCAAGAATCTCTGTATATCTTCTTGTAGAGCATATGTGCCAAGACTATGGCCATCACAGCCTTTTCAAATTCTTAACAAGCAGTAAAAGAGTTTTAAAACAAGCAACTGCTTTAGATGTTTGTATCGTGAGTTAAACCAAGCCTCGGAAATCACCACAGAGACACTAAAGTTGAGTGTCATTTGGTTTCTTACAACTTAGATCTCATGCACATGGGCATGTGGGGCAATACTACTTAAAATTTGGGTGTATTTCCTCGTCCAAAAGCCACAAGTACCTTGTACAGCTGCCTAAGGAAACCAATGTCTTTATGCAGCTATACGTGGGTATAGGCCGGTACTTGCATAAAAAAAAGTGTTTTATTGTGCATAGACTGAGCACAGGTTCACTTTAAAGCGGGGTTCCACCCAAATTTTGAACAATATCTGTATGTATTCTCTTCCTTGCCTAGATGCTGACATGCCGTTTAAAAAAATTGAAATCGCCGTAATTACCTTTTATTTTTCTATTCTTCTTTGCACTTCCTGGTTCTCCTCCCGTGGGAGTAGGCGTGTTTCAAGCCTCTCCCAGACTCCTGGGAGCTAGTCTCAGGCTTCCCAGGATGCCACTGAGCATGTGCGGGAACGAGCAGTGAATGCTGGGAGCACAGCATTCACCACATCCAGGAAATAAATGCTTGTGGGCTTCAAATGCCCACAATGAAGATGGAAACCGCCTGCAGTGAATAATATAAGTTATTCTTTATGACAAAATCTGACACAGTCGGACATATTACACACAATATGTGAGTATGTAATGCTGAGAAGAAAAGTTTGTGAATGAACTCAAAAAAAAAAAAAAACGATAGATAGGTGGAACCCCGCTTTAAGTTAAAATAACTGAAGAAGCTTCATACTCCTCCTTCCCCTGACCTGAAGTTTGTCAGTTGCTGCGCTGTCAGGTTTCTGGCCTTACATGCTTACGGCTTCTCAATCTTTGTGTAACAACATTTAAAAAGGTCTTTGGTAATTGTTATTCTTCTTTACTCAGCTATTTGATAGTTTGATACACTTCAAGAATCTGTTGGGTTGATCAATAAAAGTTGTACATTTTGATAAGTGAATGAAGTAAAGCTGCGCTGACTTCAATCATCCAACCAAGTGCAAGCAAAAATCCTGTTTTTTAAATTTTTATTTTATTGCAAATGATTAGTTATTTAAAGTGAACACAGTGTCGCCTTATTTAATATGCTAAGTGAACAGTCTTTGCTCCTTTAGCAAATCAGCCTCAATCTGTGGAGGTGAAATAGTTGACAGGAGTGCGGCTGAACTCTGATCTTCTAAAGTAAGCCAAAGAGTCAAAAACAGACAAATGAATTCAATAAAGTAACATTTTAGCTGTATAAATCTAGTACTGACTGGTTTTGTTTGCAGTATGTGTTGAAATATGGCATGAAGTATGACAAATGTCTAATATAAAATTAAAAAATAGGTTTTACAAACATCTTATGCACAAAAACCACAAATGAGTATTCATTTCTACTGTTTTTTTTTTTTAACGTTTGGTATTACCGGTATATATTTTCTATATATATTGAATTTGACTATGCCAACATTTTGAAACAGAGAAAACATTCCAGGTGTTACCTAATTGCCTGAGAAATAGGTCACATAGTTTAAGTTTCACTGTGCTTGTCACTTTATTGATTGCAACTATGTTATTTTACTTTTGGAAACTTGATGCCAGCTGGGGAAAAAAGAAGCAAGATTCTTGGAATAACAATGTAGCACGTCTTGGGAATGACTGCTAGAGCTGCACCTCTGCTCTATCCCAACTTATTCTTCCATCCTGTGCATTCGTGGTATTTCTGATTTATAAATTATAGGTAGTATTTCCTGATGATTTGGGAACAGCTTGTATGGGTGTGTTAAAAAATGAACACATTCTTGCTTGATTGGCTTGACTAAGTATTCCTAGTGCTTTTTGGGGTTTTCACAATGATAACTATTTTCCATATTATTATTATTATTATTTAAAGTACTTATAGCGCCGTCAATTTACGCAGCGCTTTACATATACATTGTACATTCACATCAGACTCTACCCTCAAGGAGCTTACAATCGAAGGTCCCTAACTCACATTCATATACTAGGGCCAATTTAGACAGGAGCCAATTTACCTATCAGCATGTCTTTGGAGTGTGGGAGGAAACCGGAGTACCCGGAGGAAACCCACGCAGGCACGGGGAGAACATGCAAACTCCAGGCAGGTAGTGTTGTGGTTGGGATTCGGCAAGATTCTTGCTAGGCAAGAGTGTTACCCACATCACCACTGTGCCGCCCTATATAAGCTATTTAGCGAGACTATGGCAGAAAAAAAAGGAAAATGTGTGTTTAGTAGTTTATATTACCTTACAAAATGTTCATAACAAGCTACAGGTTATTTAAAATATTCAGAAAACCAAATTACAGCGTATTTTCTATACCAAAAAAAAAACAGATTTAACCACTTAAGGACCGAGCCTCTTTTTTACACTTGTTGATTACAAGTTAAAATAATATTTTTTTGCTAGAAAATTACTTAGAACCCCCAAACATTATATATATTTTTTTCGAACACCCTAGAGAATAAAATGGCGGTCATTGCAATACTTTCTGTCACACCGTATTTGCGCAGTGGTCTTACAAGCGCACGTTTTTTGGAAAAAATACACTTTTTTAAATTAAAAAATAAGACACCAGTAAAGTTAGCCCAATTTTTTTTTTTTTATTGTGAAAGATAATGTTACGCCGAGTAAATTGATACCCAACATATCACGCTTCAAAATTGCGCCCGCTCGTGGAATGGCAGCAAACTTTTACCCTTAAAAATCTCCATAGGTGATGTTTAAGAGCCCTTTCACACTGAGCCGCCCCGGGCATCGGCGGTAATACGCCACTATTTTTTTAAAGAACCTCATCAGAGAATAGAGTTGGGCCGAACACCCCCGGTTCGTGCCAGAACTCTCGAACATTGCAAAAGTTCCGACCCAAACTCCGCACCCCATTATAGTCTATGGGACCCAAACTTTAAAATTTAAAAGTGCCCATTTTGAAGACTTATATGCAAGTCATTGGCCAAAAAAGGGTATGGGGCCCGGGTACTATCCTGGGGGACATGTATCAATGCAATTTTTTTTATAAAATAGATTATTTTTACAGGAGCAGTGATTTTAATTATGCCTAATGTGAAACAATAATAAAAAAAAGTGGCGCATCTGGACGTGTATAGAAATTGCTGCATCAAAACTGACATTTATAAAGAAAAAAAAAAGACATTTAAATTGTTGGCAATACAATACCATTGCTGGCAATAGAAAAATGTTTAAAAAAATGGTGTGGGGGTTTTTATGGCGTGGGGTCCCCCCAAAATGTGTACCAGACCCTTACCTGAGCATGCAGGCTGGCAGGCCAGGAAATGGGTGGGACGAGCAATACATGGGGCATGTGATGTTGACAGGGCCACCTGTCAATGTCACTTGGTGGCACTGCCCCCAAATGACGTCACCGACCGGTGCATGCTGGGCATCCCAGATGCTCCTTAATGACCAGCTATTCTCTGTGCCCTGATAGGGCAAAGCATCCTCTGATCCCTACCCTTCCACAGTGGGTGGGGATTCTTCTCTACACACCCTCTGCTACATTTAAAAATCGTGTGGCTTTGCAATGCACAGTCACATCATTCAATCGCAGGAATCTGTGAATGAGATAAGTACAAGTCCCATCTGGCACTGCGGCAGATGGCTTGTAGCTCCCAATGGACTGTGAGCCCACTGACATGTCCCCCAGATACAGACAGAAAGCTGGAGGACATTTCTGCAGGTGCCTTACAATGCACCCACAATCCACTGATTGTGGGTGCAATGCTCTACAGGATCCTGTGAAAGAAATAATAAATGCACATTTTTTCCTTCAAACATGTGCATTTATTATTTTTTTGCAGAAAGGTGAATTTAGCCTTTATACCTGATTCAGAGGCAATCCATAATCACTTTATAACTATTGTTGTATTGTGTGATATTTTCCCTCTTTCGCAGGTCACATTCATTTGATACAAAGCCTGCAATCAAATCATCTAGGAGAAGCAATTTATTTGCAGAAAAAGCTGTTATAGCTAAATCCTTTGCTGGGTGATTATGACAGGAAATTGAAAATTATGCTTTTATCTGTTTTTATCCTTTTACTGATGGGCTAAAGTGGAAAGATTAAGTGGAATTGCATTTGCCTTGTAGTGGTAGAGTAATATCACTGTTTGTGGTCCCTGCAGAAAGAGACAGAAGTACAGTGTTTTAAAATCCGATTGTACAGCTGAATTAGTAATGAAAACTGGGTGAGCACACTAGTAAACTTTTTGTTTGGATGATCCCATTTGAAGACATGCAAGATATGCAGATATAGCTTTTGTGTGACTTGATACTAAAATTGTTTGTTTTTTTGCTGATTACTGCCAAAAGACTACCCTGCATAAAATTGTTAGAGTCTGGCATCAGTATGCAGCAGATGTACTCTTTCACAAAGCTTTTTAGTAAAAAATGCGTCAAAGCTTACTTTTTAACACGTGTTAATTTGGGATAAAGGAAAGATGCTTGAATTGAATATAGTGTGTGATCTAAATCTAGTTCTTCTTTTGGATATTGGTTGCACTAGATTGATATTAATGAGGATCAAAGGATTTGCCGGTATGGAAGTGGGTGTAAACATTTACTAAGTAGTGTAGCTTGGCTAATATGCAATCTCTTGCAAGGTTATTGACAGCTTAGTGCCCTCAGTGAGAAGTCACAGGCTCTACAAAGGGACTTAGGCTGAGTTCACACTAGAACACGCAGTGGCTGACAGCAGGAGTTCAGTGCGTCTCCAGTCACTATTTCAGGTCCAATTTTAGCCCGAAATTTGGGCTGAATTCTGACCTGAAATGGACCAATTGCACAGGGCTCCTGTGCAATTAGCACCAGAGCCGCTGCGAAGATGTGTGAACCAGCTCCATAGAGAGTCGGTCACAATCTCCTGCTATGCGAAATGGATATGGGGAAACCCACATCCAATTTGCATAAATGTGAACCAAGCCTTGAACTTTGGAAATGGTAGAAGATTAGAGGAGAGACACTGCTACGTCTAAGAAGTCAGTATCTTTTGCAAATATGGTATCAATACTAAGAGAGGGTCACAGGCACAGGGTGGTAATTGGGAGTCCACTGGGAGGCAAGAGGGAATCGATATTTGGATTGTGGTACTATTGAATTCATTTTTGTAGGGACTTAACAACCATCAAGCCAGGAAAACCCATTTTAAGGTTTGTATACATCTCTGTTACTGGCACAAACTATTACATAGGTTCCTTTATTGGTAAGTGTTGGTTAACATTCTAAATAATGGAAACTGTAAAACAAAAATTAATTAAAGGGATGAATCGGAAACCTATTTCTACTTTTCTATTTACCCTGCCCCTCCATATTATTTTAACTTTGGTGTTTAAGGACATGTGTTTATAGGTTGAGATACTGTAGATAGCTACACCCTTTGTATTGACACAGAATACATAAATACAATTATTACATTCTAGCATGGCCTGTTGAGCAGACAACAATGAAACATGAAAGGTCAGCTAATTTCTTACAGCCACATGTCTGAATGTTTGCTATTGTAATAAATTAACTTCGTTCTAAGCTAGTGAGAACATTGAACTTGAGTCATCTTTTCATGTACTGTTGACTGAAAAATAACGACGCATTCCTGGCTAGAGGTCATGCTCTTCACGAATGAAAACAGCTAGCGGAAAGAACATTTTTTATTTACTTCAGTCTCTAAATCATTAAAGAATCGCAATAAACTGTAGCAATTTACGTGCTGCATTCAATAACAATAGTACTCAATTCTGGAAGGCCATGCTGTAAGCGCAAGTTTTGCTAACAACTCAGCAGAGACAGTATTAATTATCAACCTGGCAAAAACTGGCCAAAACAGATTTTGATCTTTCGAGTCAACAGGATTTAACAGCTTTCCAATATGAGAGTCTGTCTGTCTAAATGTAATATGAATGGATTGTTAGATAGACAGCCACATCACATAGTTGTTGTTAAATTATGTAAATAGGAAATTTTAGAGACCAATAATAATGATCTCATCTGTAAGTCTTGAGCCTATGTGAGCCTCTATGAAATTAAACTTGTAGCAGTGTTAAAGTCAAAAGCTTGCCACTGGAACGTTACGGCACTTGCAGGTACACACTGGGGTTGATTTACTAAAACGGAAGAGTGCAAAATCTGGTGCATCTGTGCATGGTAGCCAATCAACTTCTAACTTCAGCTTGTTCAGTTCAGCTTTGAGAAAAACCTGGAAACTGATTGTTTTCTATGCAGAGCTGCATCAAATTTTGCAGTTTCCAGTTTTAGTAAAGCAACCCCATAGTGTAATTTTTCTTTTAGAACACTCCAAGGTTCAAATGTGCTCTAGAACTAGAGGTACTGGGTTTTTGTCATGCCTCCATTGGTGTATCAGCGTGGCAGGCAGAGATATTAAAGGTAAGATATTCCATTGGAAGATTCCCTGCTATGCATCAGGAAGGAAGAATTGGTAGTATGAGTTTTATGGAGATGACCAATTTTCTTTAAAAAGAAACTATGATGGTTTAAGATATTTAAAAAAAATAAAAATAAAAGTGGAACTTTACTGTATCTGAGTACCACAAACCAAAAACGCTATTCAACTAATTTTAATAATTATAAAATAAGTTTGATTAATTATAATTATAATGTAATATTCAAAGCACACCCCCCCCCCCCAGCATTTCTAACCATAGCCATTTGAGCAAGGAAAAATGATTCATGTAGCATTTATTTCCTGGAATCTACCTGCTCTTAGCTCAAGCATGCAGCTGGGATGGTGTGCTTAACTGAGAAAACCCCTCCTCCAGATAAAAGAAAAAAATACCCATGAAGACTTCTGGGATGTATGGCATTATTCTGGCCTAGGCCAGAAACAAAAAAACAACTGAAGGAATGTGAAAAAAAGTTTTAATCAAGAAAATATAATATACCTTCCTATCTATTTTCTGAGGCTAGTAGCATAAAGAATCAAAATAGTTACAGTAAAACCTTTGAATGCAAGCATAATTCGTTTATAAGTCCTTCAGTTTATAGTCCATATAAAAATATTATAGCAATGTGACCAGGTTGTGTAACCATAAAATGTCCATCCACAAATGGCAGCCTCCACAAGGGGATTAGAAGCAAAATCCAGCAGGAGCTACAGAGTATAAAAGAGAAGAGAGGCGCCTGTAAGAGCCGGTTCACAGCCGCCTAGCCGCCTGACAAGTCGCCTCCCGTTCTGTACAATGGAACCGTTCTAATAGGAGCTCCGACTTAGAAAAAGGTTCCTGTACTACTTCGGGGGCGACTTGGGGCGACTTGCATAGACTTCTATACAGAAGTCGTTTTGCAAGTCGCCACGGAAGTCGTTTGCTGTCGCCTCGCTGAGGCGACCTGCAAGTCGTGCCGCCCCTGTGTGAACTGGGGCCTAGTGTAGCAATATGGTTACATTTAATGAAGATACAACATTTAGCGACTCACATGGTTGATGATTAAAAGAGGCACATCTAATTATGCAGGCATCTGGGGTAAAGCTGTCCACATAAACCATCCTCCGCACCGCCGGCTTTTACCACTATCAGCCTGCATTCGTGACTGGGAAGACTACCCTGCAGTAGAGTGAAAACATGGCTTGGAGAGCAGAGTGGAAGGGACGATGTTGATGGCGGTGCGGAGGATGGTTTATGTGGACAGCTTTACCCCGGATGCCTGCATACGTAGATGTGCCTCTTGTAATCATCAACCATGTGAATTTGCTAAATGTTTTACCTTCATTAAATGTAACCATATTGCTATACCTAGAGGCGCCTCTCTTCTATTTTATACTCAGTTGTGATATGACACTACTCTTATATGAAGACATTGCTTGTATATCAAGTAAAAATTTATTAAAACATTTTGCTTGTCTTGCAAAACACTCTCAAACCAAGTTACTCTGTGTTACTGTAATTGATTAGTTAGTTAAAACTTAGTTACATCATACATGTCAAAACTTAGCTGCATCCCACTGACCTAAGTGGAAAATTTTTCAAAACCTAGAAAGCCTAGAAAACTCCAGAAAAATCTATACCAAGGTAAATTGGTGTATGATTAGATCTAAACTCTAGGCATAAAAACGTATTTGAAATATATTCTTGGGCGTGGCTTGGCAGCACATGTAGCCAGACACACGACTTGTGAGCTCCACCGAGTCTCTGCTCTTTTATCCTGCTGACTGAATAACATCACCCATTTTTGGAGATATTTAGCCCTGCGGTGATTGCTGAACTCCTGGTCCACTGGCCGCCATGTCCCCTGCTCGCCGGAGAGATGTCTAGACGCGCTCTGCTACTCGCCTAATACCGGACCATGTGGCTCAAGATGGAGGCTCGTCACAGAAATCTGCCAAGGAGAAGTACAAGGAGGCAGCTCAAAAGCTGTTCTCCATGCCTGCTGCATGGGACTCCTCTGCGCTGTCTGGGGACACGCAGGATGATCACAGCGGCTCTCAGTCTGACGCTGATGACACAGTGCCACTTGAGGATCCAAAGGCGCCATTACTTCCATGGGACACTGTGAGTACCTTCCCTGTCGTTCAAGCCCCGCATATGGCCATGACCCCAAACCCTGCTGCGTCATAACCCACGCTGCGAAATATCTTCTCTGCGGTCACATCATGCAACCTCTCCATTACAGCCCTGGCCTCAGAGGTTAAGGGGGTAAAAGCTAAAATGTCATTCCTCCACCAAGACATGCAAAAACGGAGAGACCGCATTTCAGCCATTGAAGGGTGCATCGGTACACTGGAAGATGACTGGGCCCCTATGCAAAGGGAATCTCATGCTCAACAATTGTTGCTAAACATTCTGCACGTTCAACGATTTCAAAAACAGGCATTGCAGGAATAATGTCAGAGCCATAGGCATCCCTGAAAAGATGGAGGGGAAAAATCCTGTACATTTCATAGAACAATGGCTGCTGAATAAATTTGGGAAGGACTCATTTTCACAGATGTTTGCAGTGGTGCATGCACATCGTGTCCCCACTAGACCCCTGTCTGCAGGCAATCCTCCTCCTAGAGCATTCCTGTTTAAACGGCTCAATTACAAAGATCGTGATGTTATACTCTCTAAGGCCAGATCAATGGGGGATGCTCTTGTGATGGACAACTCCAAGGTTTCATTGTTTCCAGACTTCTCAGCAGAGGTACAAAAACAACGTGCTCAGTTCAATGAAGTGAAAAAAAGGCTTCACTCCCTGGAATTGCAGTATGCCATGCTTTACCCAGCCTGCTTGCGAGTGGTAGCATTTTTTTGAGAAGCCTACTCTGGCAATGCAGTGGCTAGATAGGGAGGAGCGCTCCTTATGGGATGAGCTGGTCAGACGCCAGAGGGCAACCTGATTATTGCTAACTACAAGGCACTTCACCACCAACTGTGCCTTCTGATAAGTTTGGGAGACAGGGTGAAACGGTTGGCTGTATCTCACATGGTTAAATGCCTGGGCTCCTCTTTGATGTGTTTACAAGAGACCCACATGTCTCCTCCCAGGCATCCCTGTTCTCTACCCGTGTATTCGGCACTCAGTTCCACTCTGTCTTCTCCTCCTACTCCAAAGGGATTAGTGTGTTAGTTTGTCCGAATGTATCTTTTCCATGCTCAACCTCATTCATTGACCCATATGGTCATTATATATTTTTATTGTGTAACCTAGATGGCTTGGTCTGCATTATAGTGAATATTTATGTCCCTCCCCCTTTCTCTGTGGAAGTCATCAAGCTTATGACTAACTTTCTGGCACATTACCACGGTATTCCTGCACGCATTGTTGGAGACTTTAACAACTATTTAGATGCAGACCTTGACAAATACTCTACCCGGGCTCCACAACAAAGTTTGGGGAAGGGTCCAACCTCCTTTGCTCAGCTTCTGTCAGAGCTGGGCTTAAGGGATGTCTTGGGACTCAAAACCCACGGGCCAAATGCTACTCATGCCACTCGGTCATGCATGGCAGACTTTCTAGAATCGATCTTGGTCTGGGCAACGATGAAATGCTCTCCTTAGTGTCCTCCTCACACTATGAAGTGAGAACTGTCTCCGGCCATTCTCCCCTGTGTATCCAGATTTTCACATCTGGCATAGCCAAACAAGTTTATTGGAGAATTAACCCGTTCTGGTTGATGCTGTTTCCTCTCACCACATCAAGGCCTTTCTACAAGGTCAATTTATTAAAACAATCGCTGCCATTAAGACCAAGACCAGATCCTAAGAATAATCTGTGCTGCAGTTGAGAGGGCCGAGTCAGCATTTGTCGACTCCCCCTCTGAACAAACTAAAAGGGCATGGCATGAAGCTCAACATATAGCTAAGAATATGGTTTTAACGAAAAGCTGAAAACAAAAGGTTCTTTCTTCAACAGAGAATTTTTACAGGAAACGGCTGCTCAGAGACAAAATGCAGGAGTTGTTTCATTGCTATATCACTAAACAGATCTAGAAGAAATACATAAAAGACATCAAGATTTAAACATGAACACACGTTCATTTTGTATTTAGACAATATAGGTTTAGCCCAGATATTATTTTTAAAGACTATAAGATGAACCTAATAATGTAGAGTCGATATTTAGTGAGTAAGAGGGTCCCGGTCTCCTCTTAAGAAAAACAAGGGAAATAGAGGTTACCTATAACATTTGACATGCAGCTAACACTTGATTTCTAAAAATATTGATCTTCAGTCATAATTATCTCAAAGATGGAGTTTTGAGAATTATAGTACTGTCATTGGTAATCATCTCCTGGAGAGTGATTCACTTAATTGCAGTTGAGCATAATAAGAATACATCATTCCAGATGTATTATTATTATTATTATTCAGGATTTATATAGTGCCAACAGTTTGCGTAGTAGTTTCCAAGTGACTTCTGCATATACACAACTCTGGCATGAACTCTGTCATGAACAGCTTACAGCTAACAAGAGTGATTTAACAAGCCATGTCTGCCTCTAGACTAGTGGTGTTTCATTTTTTTCCCTTATCAGGCTAGATTCAGGGGTAGTAATTGTTTTCACCATACGTCCCAACTTTTGGAAACTATAAAGGGGGACATCTTCTAGCACAAAGTGTGTAGGTAAAGGTCATGACACTGTCACAGCTCTAGTTACACAGACCACAAAGATCTAATATTAAAATTATTGGCTAAATCACACAAGTGCTTTTTAATCTCTTATTTTTCCTTTATATTGAGTTTTTCAAATAACAAATACAATAATTTAGAGGTTGGATAAAAAAAATGTAGTACAGTTTAACACTTTTGGTAGGAAAATAGTATGTACACATCAGACCAAAAAGAGGGACAATTGAGGCTGCACGAGGAGTAGAGGGATTTGGTCTCATAAGAGGGGCAGTCCTTCCAAATGAGCGACAGTTGGGAGCCATGGTTTTAACTATTACTAAACTCTTCAGTTCAGTGTAAGCATCCATACTGATGGACTTATTATGTTGTGTAGGACATACTGGGTGTATTGTATGTATAAGGAGTAGGTGTCTTGAGGTCCTGAATTACATATTGAAGTTGGTCCCATAGGTAATTAGCTATCTGTCTTGTTTGGCCTTAACTTATTTATTTATTTATTTTACATGCAAATACTTTTCTAAATTCAACCAGCGTATCTTCACTCCAGGGTCTTCTTGTTGTATTTTGAAATACCACATCATTTTCTAACACCAAAGGAACTCAACAACATTAATAAGAGGCTGACCATTAAAAAATATATTAACCATCAAAAGTTTTCTTTTATTAATTTATCCACAAATATAAACACTTATAAGTTACAAATGTACATGAGTGCCAGCCAAAAGTGTAATTTTTGTGCTATTGGGTTGCATTCACAATGTACAACCAACACTGCCGAACTTTTGTTTTCCTGATGGACATCTCATTACCTTATTCATTGCAGTTAATTGTTCCCAATATGCCATATTAATGTCTTTGAACTTGAAAAATTTTGAAAGTCTAGGAGCTAAGCCATATCAAGTGTTGAGGACACATTAGCCCCTGTCTTTGTAGTCAAAGATTCTGTGATATTGCTATAAGAACTTCAAATGTAGGAACGATTACTCTATCCAAACAGAGCTCTAAATATCAAATACATCTGAAAAGTAAAAGAAATCGTAAAACATTCATTTACATGAATGAATGAATAAATACAGCTTCGTAATGTCAACTCCTTCCATATGTTTCCAATTTTGTGAGCATTTGCGCTCATGTTGATGACTGGAACTTTCAGGTCTCTAGGACTTTGCACAGACACATGTGTGTTTATGATTTTGTACACCAAAGTTATGAATAAGGTGCAGTATACATTTAAAGAGGAATTATGTAAATTGTGAGACAAGAACTAAAGACATTCCATCTGGTTGACCAGGTGCCACAGATTAAAGCTAAATATTATGCTGAAGAATGTTCTGTTTCTCTTGTGGAATTGGCCAATTTTGTACAAAATCGAGGCCCAAAAAATAACACACTTATGGAAGCTATTAATGTCTAGCCTGACAGAAATGTAGAGGAAGCCAGAAAAATTACATGTACAAGCAATTTCATCAAGTAAAGGAACACAGGACAATTTCTGGTATATAGTATTTTTCGGAATGAAGATAGCTGGATTAAACCTGAACCACAGCTGTAAACAGGATTAGTAAAATGTGCTCATTAACAAAACTTCTTGCTATGACAATAACTTAATCCTTCTGTTTTCTTGCTTCAAACAAGACAGTTATCAGACCTACATTAGATCCACTCACACATAGCATATGCAAAGGGGTAGAACTTCCCCATTCCTAAATGCAGGGCTTCAGTGCCAAGTCTCTAAATCAGAGCCTATGGCTATTAGAAGAGTTGATTGGGCAGCACAGTAGCTTAGTAATTAGCACTTCTGCTTTGCAAGTCTGTGGTCCTTGGTATAAGCCATAAGAATATCTGCATGGAGCTTGCATGTTCTTCCTGTGCTTGCATGGAGTTTCTATAGGTACTCTGGTTTCCTCTCACACTCCAAATACTTGGTGGTAAGATAGGCTAAGTTCACTGGCAGTAAAAGCAGGCATTTGAGAGGCATTAAAAATGCCCCCCAAACGCCCATGCAATTGATACAATGGACAGCACACAGTGCTGTTCACATGATCATGCCTTGACTATTGCAATTCCCTTCTCATTGGCCTACCGCTCCATAGGCTATCCCCTCTTCAGTCTATCATGAATGCTGCTGCCAGACTTATCCACCTTACCAACCGCTCAGTGTCTGCCAACCCTCTACTTCAATCCCTACACTGGCTCCCAATCACCCAGCGAATTAAATTCAAAATTCTAACCACAACATACAAAGCCATTCACAACTCTGCCCCAAGCTATATCACTAATCTTGTCTCCAAATATCACCCAAATCGACCTCTCCGCTCTTCTCAAGACCTCCTGCTTTCAAGCTCTCTCATCTCCTCCTCCCATGCTCGTCTCCAGGATTTCTCCAGAGCCTCTCCCATCCTCTGGAACTCGCTACCTCCATCTATCCGGCTATCCCCTACTCTTGCTACCTTCAGGCAATCCCTGAAAATTCATCTCTTCAGGAAAGCCTATCACGTCTCCAACTAATCTCCTACCACTTCCACCAGCTCATTCCCCACAGTTACAACCTTTTGCACCACCTGCCCCACCCTATTAGATTGTAAGCTCTTCTGAGCAGGGCCCTCTTAATCCTATTGTATTGTATTGTATTGTATTATAACTGTATTGTCTCCCTTTTATATTGTAAAGCACTGCGTAAACTGTTGGCGCTATATAAATCCTGAATAATAATAATAATAATAATAATGATCAAAACATGAAGCATTGGCGACGCTTTTCTTCAAAATTGAATCCTCATGTCGAATCAGGAGGCATTTGAAGCCTTTCAACTCCTCCCATTCAATTATGTGGTAACGTTTCGCAAGGCAGTTGCGGTGCGGTTGTGGGGCATTAAGATTAGTTTATTTCCTCTAATGAAATAGGCATTTGTGGAGCGGTTTTAATTCACCTTAATGCTCATCAAATGCTTCAAAAATTCCCATAGGGAGTTTGGGGAGCATTTTTAACTTGTCATTAATGCTTGTAAAATGCCAGTCTAATGTCCATACTAAATCTCATTAACGCGAGTCTAATGCCCCGTACACACGGTCGGACTTTGTTCGGACATTCCAACAACAAAATCCATGGATTTTTTCCGACGGATGTTGGCTCAAACTTGTCTTGCATACACACGGTCACACAAAGTTGTCGGAAAATCCGATCGTTCTAAACGCGGTGACGTAAAACACGTACGTCGGGACTATAAACGGGGCAGTGGCCAATAGCTTTTATCTCTTTATTTATTCTGAGCATGCGTGGCACTTTGTGCGTCGGATTTGTGTACACACGATCGGAATTTCCGACAACGGATTTTGTTGTCGGAAAATTTTATATCCTGCTCTCAAACTTTGTGTGTCGGAAATTCCGATGGAAAATGTGTGATGGAGCCCACACACCGTCGGAATTTCTGACAACAAGGTCCTATCACACATTTTCCGGCGGAAAATCCGACCGTGTGTATGGGGCATTACGCCCATACTAAAGCTACAGGAGCGTTTGTTAAGCATTAGAAACTTAGTCAAGTATGAACAAGCCCTTAGAGTGCCACTAGAGTGCCACTGGTTGTTATGGTGTTGGCAGCCAGCCCACCCGCACCAGGGCAACTCATGACGCTGATCCAGGAAAAACTGGATCCTGTGCTCGTGTCACCTCAGGGGAACATAGATGGCTCCCAGACACTATTAAATGGAGCAACAAAAGGCCTGCTATAATTTTAACTTTATTTTCATGTTATCCCATCATAAATGTTTCCTAAAAATACAACATAAATATTGAATACAGAATAGTCATTTACATTTATTGTAATATTGCCCTCAGTTTTTTAAGGGTCCTGGGCCACACTACTAGGCATTGGTACCAGTGAACAAGCATCTGCTTAGATCGAATTGGGGATTGGGGGCCCATTCACACCATAGCACGCATTAGTGCATGCATAATTTATATGCACTGGTATACATTTCTTTATCTTGCAATGCACTGTGTGTCAGTGTGTTTTTAACATGCATTTCAGTGTATTTTTATTTATTTATTTTCTGCACAGTATGGGTATTTTTTTTCAACTAAACAAAGTTAGTCCCTCTAATTTTTACATTTAAAGTGTAAAGGTCAACAAGAAAAATGTATGTGATCAACAATCGTCCCAATGTAATTCATCACTTACAGACTTTGCAAATACTGTGTATTATGCTTGCTACTGTGGGACATATCATTGGACAATACTTTATTACCTAAGGCACAACTGAACATCATGGAAAAAACTGTTCCTATCCCCTGCTAGTTTCTCTGTTGTCATGGTAACCAACTCTGTATTTATACTAAGGTGAAATGTACACACTGAACAAAGTTCACAAAGAAGAAATCAAACAACTACAGAAAAATGAAAGTACACTGCATATATGAGTATCAGTCAAAGAGTCTGGATGACGTGTGTTGTGTCCTCATCTATTAACTGCCTGTTGACTTCCTAAGTAAGAGCTCTGCTTCCTTATAGATAAAAGTGCCATGGCTCTGTTACTGCTCTCTAAGTATATTGATCTAGTGAAGATAACTGTATGCTTGTGTACACTTGTAAAAAGGAAAGAAAATATCTTTTTTTTTGCCACCAAATTTTTCCATAAATAATCTAAAGAAATTTTAAAATAATTGGACCTAACAAAACCCTTCACTGAATTGGTTACATTATTTTGCATCTCTAGAAGTATGTTGGAAAATGTTTATTTTAATACAATTTGTGAATTCACCTTATGTAGAAAAAATAACATCACCTAATAAAACTTGGAATAATTTCTGTAGAAAACCAACATGTTATGGCTAGAACTATTGATTGAATAGGCCTGTGGGTAAACTTGTGTTTCAATATCGCTAAAGATATATTTAAGTAAAATGTCTCTTAAAGTATCAGGCAAAAATGGTCAACTTCTTTATTTTACAAGCATTCAAAACTCACAAAACAAAAGTTAACGGCTATTTGAAAGATCAGCCTGTGCAAATATCCAGAATACAACTCTGTTACAAAATAGGCATTTTAATAATTTTGCATCATTTTAAGAAAAAATATGGAGTAGTTATTGGGGTAGTAGTTGTTTGGGTGATTAACAAAATGAATATACTATGTAGGATCTTCATTTTTTTTATTCTATATAGTCTATTTTTCCAGCTTTCTGCACATACTGACATTAAGCTCGTTTTTCAAAGCCTTATGCCGCGTACACACGGTCGGACTTTCCGGCATACTTGGTCCGGCGGACCAGAGTGTGCCGGACAATCCGCCCGTGTGTGGGCGGCGGCGGACTTTTCCGGCGGACTTCTTCCCAAAAGCCCGCCGGACCTAGATTTGAAACAAGTTTTAAATCTTTCCGTAGGACTCAGTTTCGGGCGGAAAGTCCGCTCGTGTGTGTGCTGGTCCGACGGAAAGCCCGCTCGTGTGTAGGCTGGTCCGACGGACCAGATACGACGCGAGGGCAGGGTATTGCATCTCGCGCTCTCTGCAATAGGAAAAACAAATTTTCCTATTGCGGTGAGCGCGGTGCATGCCAGGCCCTTAGGTCTGGTATGGATTATAAAGGGAACCCCCTACGCCGAAAAAACGGCGTGGGGTCCCCCCTAAAATCCATACCAGACCCCGATCCGAGCACGCAGCCTGGCCGGTCAGGAAAGGGGGTGGGGACGAGCGAGCGCCCCCCCCTCCTGAACCGTACCAGGCCGCATGCCCTCAACATGGGGGGTGGGTGCTTTGGGGGAGGGGGGCGCCCTGCGGGGCCCCCCCACCCCAAAGCACCTTGTCCCCATGTTGATGAGGACAAGGGCCTCTTCCCGACAACCCTGGCCGTTGGTTGTCGGGGTCTGCGGGCGGGGGCTTATCGGAATCTGGGAGCCCCCTTTAATAAGGGGGCCCCCAGATCCCGGCCCCCCACCCTATGTGAATGAGTATGGGGTACATGGTACCCCTACCCATTCACCTAGGGAAAAAGTGACTGTGACATCAAAAGGGGGCGGGGTCTCCGCCTATATAAGTCACAACGCAGCCCTCGGAGAACAGTCCAGCAGGAGAGAGCGTCGTGTCAACATCTGGGGAAGAGAAGCCCAGAAGCCCAGAAGCCCAGAAGTCCGGACCTCTGCTGGCAAGAGAGCTACTTGAAGACAGCAGAGGAGCCGGCCGAAGAACAGGAACACCGGGAGAAGAGAGCGGAGAAGAACCAACCGGACGCCGGGAGAAGATGAAGCGGAGGGACCCCCGAAGCTGGAAGAAGACCCCCGAAGCCGGAGGAAGATCCCCCCCGGAGCTGTTTAATAAAATATTTTAAAAACCTGTGTAGTGTGTTTTATTACTTACACTTTTTCCCTAGGTGAATGGGTAGGGGTACCATGTACCCCATACTCATTCACATAGGGTGGGGGGCCGGGATCTGGGGGCCCCCTTATTAAAGGGGGCTCCCAGATTCCGATAAGCCCCCGCCCGCAGACCCCGACAACCAACGGCCAGGGTTGTCGGGAAGAGGCCCTTGTCCTCATCAACATGGGGACAAGGTGCTTTGGGGTGGGGGGGCCCCGCAGGGCGCCCCCCTCCCCCAAAGCACCCACCCCCCATGTTGAGGGCATGCGGCCTGGTACGGTTCAGGAGGGGGGGGCGCTCGCTCGTCCCCACCCCCTTTCCTGACCGGCCAGGCTGCGTGCTCGGATCGGGGTCTGGTATGGATTTTAGGGGGGACCCCACGCCGTTTTTTCGGCGTAGGGGGTTCCCTTTATAATCCATACCAGACCTAAGGGCCTGGTATGCCCCGCGACGGGGCTCGCAAGGTGTCAATCTCGCCGATAAAAGCGGCAAGATTGACATCCTTTTCTAGTCCCGTCGCACCTGAGTCACGTTCAAAATGAACGGACTTGTCCGTGTGTGGGCAAGTCCGTTCATTCTGAAAGTCCGCCGGAACTCCGGCGAAAGTCCGTCGGAAAGACGGGCGGACTTAGCCCGCCGGAAAGTCCGGTCGTGTGTGGGCAAGTCCGTCCGTTTTAAAGTCCGGCGCACCTGGCGGACAAAGTCCGTCGGAAAGTGTGCCGGACCAAGTAGGATAGAAAGTCCGACCGTGTGTACGCTGCATTAGACTTTATACATAATTTACCTGGTGGTCCTACCATTAAACTCTATATGAACTGATTTCCTGCTCTGATCTGACAAGACTATTCAGCCCATATGCAAAGGGTTGATACCACCCAGCATTGTCTGGATCTGGAAGCAGTGCTGCCTTATTCACAAATGCCAGGCATCTTGGGGGCTTCCTCAATCTCTGTTCCATACAATGACAGCTCCTCCCTAGCTCTCTGAAGCGCAGTCCAAAGGGTTGGTGTGCTTCCTCAACTGACATCACAGATCAAGGGAACTCTCTACACCCCAGTCAGCAGAGAATCACACACACTGGCGGTTAATGGTCACATGAGTACAAAGAAACTTTCCAAAAAGGGTTATTTTATGAGGATTTTAATTAAATGAAAGTAATAGAGTGGTAAAGCAATCTTATAGAGACCACTTGGCCTGCTGTTGATATGCTGACTTACCTTCTTCTTTAATTGCATTCTAAGTATAACACTCACAGGTGTTTTTTTTAGCTATCACATGGACATACACTTAATTCCTGGACTGAGATGCTTACTTAAAGATAAAACAATCATGTAACTTTTCTCACCTTGTGACTTACTGAAAAATACAGCACTGCAGTCTGATCACAGGGGGAGGAAAAACTGAAAAAATGCTTCCTCTTGCCTGCAGCAGACTTAGTAAAGTGAATTATTATTTAGCTACACCTCAACCTAGGCAAAGTCACGGACTGGTGCTCAAGGATTATTTTGTAATGGTAAAGGTACAGATTCTTTTTAATACACAGCGGCAGTATCTTGTGACCTGTCAGGAATTTATTAATGCAGACTAGGGTTACTAAAAGATGCAATTTAAAAATGAGTCCCCTTATGCTTGGACCAATTTAAGTCTGTCCCATACCGTGGGATCCTTGCGGAAGCTAGAAATCACTTAAGTAGGCACTGTGTCCTGTGCTGAGTGGCTTCCCTCCTGCATTGTGAGGTTGCTCACTGGGTGCTCGCACCATTCAGGGAACATTTTGCAATTTTATGATGAATGCAAAGCATTCTCTGATTGAAAATATGTGGAAAGTTGGGGTGGTGATGTCACAATGCCTATAATTGATTTCAAGTTCTGTGCAGACATCTGGTAAAAGTAATAAGCCAGTTCTCTTAACAGAGACTTGGAATTATGGGTAGTTCTGAACCATTTGCAATGGTTGCAGTTTTTTTTTGGCAGTTTTATAAAATGATTGCTTGCTGTAGATTGAAATTTAAATGTCATTTAAAATAACACAAAGTAGCTTGGGTCGAAGTAATACGTGTTACATCAATATTTTATTGAAAGTGGAGTTTTCCTTAAAGAAACGCAAATAATAGATATGTGTCATCAACTAAAACCTACCTAATTCAATATTCTGTTTTTTTTTCCTTAGAGCCAAGGAGATAAAGACCAAACTTGGTACCCTTCTCCAGAAGCCAGACACTGTCATCGACTTTATTATCCAATACCCTGAAAAGCCTGAGAAGCAAATCAAGACTGTCAAGTAGGTTCCATCATGTGACTTAGTCAATAGTAAATTTGAAAAAAAAATGGCAATACACCATTACACAGTTATACAGTAGGCAAGGTTGAAAAAAGACCATCAAGTCCAACCTATGTGTGTGATTTTAGGTCAGTATTACATTGTATATCCCTGGATGTTGTGTTAGTTCAGGTGCTTATCTAATAGTTTTTTAAATTATCGATGCTCCCCACTGAAACCACTGCTTGTGGAAGAGGATTCTACATCCTAACCACACTTATAGTAAGGAACCCTCTACGCAGTTTTAGGTTAAACCTCTTTTCTTCTAATTTTAGTGAATGGCCGCGTGTCTTATTAAATTGCCTTTCACAGAAAAGTTTTATCCCTATTGTGGGGTCATCAGTACGGTATTTGTACATTGAAATCATATCCCCTCTCAAGGATCTCCTCTCCAGAGAGAATACGTTCAGTGCTTGTAACCTATCCTCATAACTAAGGTCCTCCAGTCCCTTTGTTGCCCTTCTCTGGATTCTTTTCAGTTCCAGCACATCCTTCCTGAGGACTGGTGCCCAGAACTAGACATCATACTCCAGGTGCGGCTGGACCAGCGTCTTGTAGAGAGGGAGAATTATTGTTTTATCTCTGGAGTTAATCCCCTTTTTAATGCATGCCAATATTCTGTTTGCTTTGCTTGCAGCAGCTTGGCATTGCATGCCATTGCTGAGCCTGTCATCTACTAGGACCCCCAGGTCCTTTTCCATCCTAGAATCCCCCAGTGGTTCTCCCCCAGTGTGTAGATTGCATTCATATTTTTGCCACCCAAACGCATTATTTTAGATTTTCCTACATTAAATCTCATTTGCATGTAGTTGCCCACCCCATAAATTTGTTCAGATCTTCTTGCAAGGTTTCCACATACTGCAGAGAAGTTTTTGCCATGCTTTGCTTAGTATCATCCACAAATACAGAGATTGACCTGTTTATCCCATCCTCCAGGTCATTTATGAATAAATTAAATAGGATTGATCCCAGGACAGAACCCTGGGGGACACCACTTTCCACTCCGGACCATTCCGAGTACTCCCCATTTATCACTACCCTCTGAACTCGCCCCTGTAGCCAGTTTTCAATCCGTGTACTCACCCTGTGGTTCATTCCAATGGACCTTACTTTGTACAGTAAACATTTATGGGGAACTGTATAAGATGCTTTTGCAAAATCCAGATACACCACGCCTTCCTTTATCTTGATGGCAGCTCACCTCCTCATAGAAGGTTAATAGATTGGTTTGGCAAGAACGATTCTTCATTGTTGCTGATGTCATTACTAAATCTTTTATATAGTCCCTTATCATCCCCTCCAAGAGCTTGCATACAATTGATGTTAGGCTAACTGGTCTGTAATTCCTAGGGATGTAACTTGGCCCTCTTTTAAATATTGGTGCTACATTGGCATTTCTACAATCAGCTGGTACCGTTCCAGTCAGTAGACTGTTTGTAAAAATTAGGAACATTGGTCTGTTAATTACTTGACTGAGTTCCTTAAAGACCTCCAGGTGCAAGCCATCTGGTCCCAGTGACTTATTAATGTTAAGATTTCCAATCTAATTCTAATTCTGTCCTCTGTTAGCCATAAGGGTGCTTCTTGTGACATGTCATGAGGATAAACATTGCAGTTTTGGTTACTGAAACCCACCGATTCCCTCATGAAGATTAAGGAGAAGAATAAATTCAATACCTTTGCCATCTCTCCATCCGTGGTAACCAGATTCCCTTCATCATTCTTTATGGGACTAATATGATCTGACATCCCTTTCTTACTATTTATGTATGTAAAGAACTTCTTGGGATTTTTTTTACTCTCCTCCGTTATGTGCCTTTCGTGTTCTATCTTAGCTGCCCTGATTGCACCCTTTTATTTCTTGTTGCGTTCTTTGTACTGTTAGAATGCTGATGATGAACCCCTCAGCATTGTATTTTTTGAAGACATTCACCTTTGCTTTTATATGCATTTTTACATTGGCGTTAAGCCACCCAAGACTTTTATTAGCTCTTTTCCCATTGGGATGCACTGGCTAATGCCCTTATTTAATATTCTCTTGAAGCATACCCATTTTTCCTCCATGTTCTTTGTTCTTAAGATTTTATCCCAATTATTATCTTCTAGCAAGGATCATAGTTTAGGGAAGTTGGCGCTTTTGAAATTCAGTGTCTTTGTACTCCCCTTTTCTCCTATTTGTGTGGTTTATACTAAAACTATATAACAAATTTCTATCAGTGCAAATAATAATAACCTTAATCACTAAATAGTGATATGTGTGGTAGGTGATATAACAAAAAATCCCAACAAAAAAAATTGAAAAGTTGAAAAAATACCCCCCACCTGGCTGCTGCACACACAGAAAATGTGTTCACTTCACATATAAAATATACATAAGAAAACAGTGTTGCGCTTCCTAAATAACGCCCAATAAATCCTTAAATAAGAATATGTGATTAACTTGCAATATAGCAAGATACTGAGTGCACAATCAAATATTCATGTTTCCTGACTGGGAATAGTGAAAAATACACAATAATGAAATATACGTGTTCCCTAAGTGGGAATAGTGAACAATAAACAATAAGGATAAAGTCCACACACTCAAAAATGAATGGAATAAAAATAAGAGCCCGAATGCACAAATATAATCTTCAGAGTCTTCTGCACAAAAAACGCACAACACACCACCAGTGCATAAACGTTAAAAATGCAAGTGCTCTCCTCCACCTCAATATCCTAGCCGTTCACCTCACGTTCTGACCCCTGTTTCAGCAGAAGGTCAGAAAAAGAAGGTTCCCTCTCTGGGATACAAGCAGATCAGCTGGTCATGGAACTCCTATTCCTTCCCTGCTGCCTCCGGCTGATTAGATGGATACCAGCCAGTAAAAATTCCCTCAATGGGGTCCGGTGCACATGGGAATAGAAAAGGCAAAATCTAGTGCTCTCTGTATATCAGAATGGTTTATTTCCTCATTAAGACATTAAAACGTTACTCACAAACGCAGCACTTAAGCAGTGTGGGCTCAGGATGCATAGAAATGACAAGATGCTCGCGGGATGACGCTGCCACTGTGACTCCTTACCCCTATATGCGTTACGTTGAATGGGCTGCTACACCACCGTGACTTCCTCAGTAAGGGCTGGAGACTGAACGTCTCACCGCTGTTTGAAAAGTCTCTCGTGTATATATATATATACACTATACAGTGCAGCTGTAGTACAGTTTCTACTACTTTTCTGGTGGTGTACACAGTATCTAATACAGTGTGTACAGTTTCTACTACACTTCTGGTGGTGTACACAGTACACAATACAGTGCAGCTTTAGTACAGTTTCTACTACTTTTCTGGTGGTGTACACAGTATCTATTACAGTGTGTACAGTTTCTAATACACTTCTGATGGTGTACACGGTATAAAATACAGTGCAACCATTATACAGTTTCTAATACAGTGCAGGCGGTGTACACAGTATCTAATACAGTGTGTACAGTTTCTAATACACTTTTGGTGGTGTACATAGTACACAATACAGTGCAGCCATAGTACAGTTTCTACTACTTTTCTGGTGGTGTACACAGTATCTAATATAGTGTGTACAGTTTCTACTACACTTCTGGTGGTGTACACAGTACACAATACAGTGCAGCTGTAGTGCAGTTTCTAATACAGTGCAGGCAGTGTACACAGTATCTAATATAGTGTGTACAGTTTCTACTACTTTTCTGGTGGTGTACACAGTATCTAATACAGTGTGTACAGTTTCTACTGCACTTCTGGTGGTGTACACAGTACACAATACAGTGTAGCCGTTTTACAGTTTCTACTACTTTTCTGGTGGTGTACACAGTATCTAATACAGTGTGTACAATTTCTACTACACTTCTGGTGGTGTACACCGTACACAATACAGTGCAGCCATAGTACAGTTTCTAATACAGTGCAGGCGGTGTACACATTATCTAATACAGTGTGTACAGTTTTTACTACACTTCTGGTGGTGTACACAGTATACAGTACAGTGCAGCCATTGTACAGTTGCTAATACAGTGCAGGCGGTGTACACAGTATCTAATACAGTGTGTACAGTTTCTAATACACTTCAGGTGGTGTACATAGTATCTAATACCGTGTAGTGTGGTGTTGCAAAACAAAGAATACATCATGTCCGGAAGGCAACCAAGGAGATGCAGATGCTCACAGGCCACTAAAAGAGGGCAAGCAGCCTCTGTGTCTACAGTCAACAGTTGTAGTCATGGACATGGTGCATCCTCTGCAGGTGGCCATGGGGCACGTATGTCCTTTTTTTCTGCTGCTGGCCATGATATTGAGCCAAAACATGCAGAAGAGTTGGTGGAATATATAACAAAACCGTCCTCATCCTCTGTCACCCAGGCTCAGAGTAGTTTGCCTTCCAGCGCAGCTGCCAAAGTGGCCTATTCCACCAGCTCCTTGTCCACAGTCACTCCTTCCGTAGCCCCACCATCATGCAGGGAGGAGTCCCCAGAATTATTCGCCCACAGTGTTGAGTACATGCTGCTGGAGGATGCGCAGCGATTTGAAGGCTCCAATGTTGGTTCCCAGGTTGAGGAAGGGAGAAACATAAGCCTAGAGAGAGGGGGTGCCCAAGAAGAACAAGAAACTGGCAGTCATGTTCCCCCAGCTGCAGCATACTGCCAAGTTTCCTCCAGTGACGAGGAGAGAGGGGATGATGAGGTCACTGACTGTACTTGGGTGCCTGAGAGAAGAGAGGAGGAGGAGGAAGCACAACTCCAACGAGGCAGGATGTTCTCTAGAGGGCAGCTTAAGGGCAGCCACTCTATTGCATCGCACCACAGAGCTCCACGGGTGCAGGGCGCTGCTGACTCCCCGCTGACTTTTAAAAGTTCCTTGGTGTGGGCCTTTTTCCACATGTGTGCATCAGATCACACCGTTGCTGTTTGCAACCTATGTCTTAAATGGATAAAGCGTAGCCAGAACTGCAGCCACGTGGGCATCACATGCTTGACCAGACATATGATGACCTGCAATGCAGTCCGTTGGCAACCGCACTCTTCATCTGGGATCACCAACCCTAATATACCTCCGGTCCAATCAAAAACCTGCACTGAGAGGAATGAATCTATAGCAATAGGTGTCCAAAGTACTTGCAGCCAATCTGCTAGCAGTACACCAGCATCTGATTTTAGCAGGCAAATTTCCCTACCCCAGTTGCTGAACCGTAAAAAGAAATTTGGTCCCAGTCGTCCACATGCTTAGCGTCTAAATGCTAGCTTGGCCAAATTGCTTGCACTGCAACTGCTGTCTTTTCAGCTGGTAGACTCTGCCCCCTGTCGTGAATTTGTGGAATGTGCTGTACCTCAGTGGCAGGTTCCAAAACGCCATTTCTTTTCACGGAAGGCCATTCCACCTCTCTACCGGCATGTGGAAGGCAATGTTTTGGTCTCGTTGGACAGGGCGATCAGCAGTAAGGTTCATGTTACCGCTGACTCATAATCCAGCAGTCATGGGCAGGGACGTTATCTTTCCTTCACGGCGCACTGGGTAACTGCTGACAGCTGAGAAGGATGCAAGACAGGGTTCAGTGTTGTTGGAGCTTGTTCCGCCACCACACCTCCAAAATGTTATTGGTGATTCTGCCACAGCTCTCTCCTCCACCCCTCCTCTTCTTCTTCCTCTATGGCCTCTTCTGCCGATTTGTCCTCTGAACCAGCAGTGCTCTGTAAGCGTTTAAGGGGCTAAGCAAGCAGTCAGGCTAAAAGATGCCATGCAATGCTTGGGTTGGTCTGCCTAGGGGACAGGAGCCACACTGGGGCAGAGATTCTGTCAGCTCTTCAGGGGCAGGCTCAGAGGTGGTTGACGCCACGCCAGCTTTAGCCAGGAATGGTTGTATGCGACAATGGCACCAACCTTCTCTCCGCCCTCCGATAGGGACACTTAACCCATGTTCCATGTTTGGCACATGTCCTGAATTTGGTGGTGCAGTGGTTCTTGAGCAGGTACCCTGGCTTACAGGATCTCCTGAGGCAGGCCAGAAAAGTCTGTGGTAATTTCCGCCAGTCATATAGTGCTCGGCTGGCTGACATTCAAAGGGGATGCAACCTGCCCACCAACTGCCTCCTTTCTGACATGCCCACCAGGTGGAACTCAACGTTGGCAATGCTGCAGGGGCTGCACACACAGCAGAGGGTCATCAATGTGTACTGTGTGAGTATGGCACCAGGACAGGGTCAGGGGAGCATGGCTTCTTTTCGCCATGCCAGTGGCTACTGATCAAGGATGCATGCACTGTCCTGTCACCATTTGAGGAGGCCACAAGAATGGTGAGCAGCAACAATGCATGCATCAGTGACACTGTCCCTCTAGTATTCCTTTTGGAGCACACGCTTCGTGGAATCATGAACAGGGCACTTGAGGCAGAACAGTGAGTGGAAGAGGAGGACTTCTTTACCTCTCAAGGCCCTCTTTATCCAGATAGCATTCCTGCGGGCCCGCCAAACATACAGGAAGAAGAGGAGGAGGAGGAGGATTGTATCAGCATGGATGTAGAGGATAACACTCAGCAGCGGTCTTCAAGGGATTGGTTTCAGTCCCCAGAAACCCAAGGAGTTGTACATGGCTGGGAGGAGGTAGTTACTGATCATATGACCCTTAGTGACCCGGAGGACTCATAATCAAATGCCTCTGCAAACTTACGCTGCAGGGCCTCCCTGATTCTTCAAAGCCTGCCAAAGGACCCTAGGATTCATGGTGTCATTACTGGCTGGCAACCCTTCTTGATCCACGTTACAAGGGTAAGGTTGCAGAACTCATCCTGCCTTCGCAGAGGGAGCAGAGGATGAAACATCTTCAGGAGGCCTTGAAGAAAGGTTTGTGCAACGCATTTCCAGACCCTGGGAGGTTACAATTTCCTGGTGCTGGACAACGTGTTGCTGAGGCTTTGTTCAGTCAGAGGAAGAGCGGTGGAGAAGGTGGCCAGCTGACCAATGACTTTAAACAATTTTTCAGTCCACAGCGCAAAGGTCTGCTCGGTTCAAGCAACCATTGCCAGCGTCTGCATTACATGGTGCAGGAATATCTAGAGGCAAGAGCAGACTTGGAGACCTTTCCAACAGAGCATCCACTGGGTTGGGTCTTGAGGATGGACCACTGGCCAGAACTTGCTCAATATGCAATTGAGCTACTGACCTGTCCTGCATCCAGCGTGCTTTCTGAAAGCACATTCAGGGCTGCTGGAGGGTTTGTAATGGATCAAAGAGTGTGCCTGTCCACAGACTCTGTTGATAGGCTCACATTCATAAAAATGAATCAGTCTTAGATCAGCAGCTATCAAGCACCTGATGCTGATGTAACTGATTGAATTTGCTATGGATGTGGGATCCCTTGAAGATTGCCTATGCTGATTATCCTATTCCTCCTCAATCTTGATGATGCTAGCTTCCAACAATATTTTTGCTTTAGGGCACCACTGTCACCACCCAAGGCCCAATTTTTCTGCTCCTGTTTAACAGGAGCATGTAATTACAATTTTTGATCTAATATCTCACAGTAGGGCCTGTTCCTACGGCCAACAAGAGTATCTGTGAGGGGTTACAGTGTTGTGGCACCACCACCCAAGGCCCAATGTTTCTGCCCCTGTTTAAGAGGGTCATGTAATTACAATTGTTGATATAATATTTCAACGTAGGGCCCCTTCCTGCACCCAACAAGAGTAACTGTGAGGGCTTACAGTGTTGTGGCACCACCACCACCCACGGCCCAATTTTTCTGTCCCTGTTTAACGGGCATGTCATTACAATTTTCGATATAATATTTCACAGCAGGGCCCATTCCTGCGCCCAACAAGAGTATCTCTGAGGGGTTACAGTGTTGTGGGCCACCACCACTGCCCAAGGCCCAATTTTTCTGCCCATATGAATATTTCATATGTATTTTATAGAGTCAGTAGGTAGTGCTCTAGAGCAGTGGTCATCAACCCTGTCCTCAGGGCCCACTAACAGGTCAAGTTTACAAGATAACTGAAATACATAACAGGTGATATCATTTGCTGCTCAGTGATTGCAGTATTCTAGTCTGCATCTTCCTAAGGTAATACATAAAACCTGGCCTGTTAGTGGGCCCTGAGGACAGGGTTGATGACCACTACTCTAGAGTCTGCAGTGTTGTACTGCTGTGGTGTAAAGATCCTGAATGGTTTGGTGTCTTTTTATCTTGAGCTTTTTAGCAGCCCTCACCCCACACAGAAAGCTAAAGGGTCAGAGGAGGGACCCCTGTTTCCTCTCTCTGTTCATAACAAGCTCCATGGCTTTTCAGTTAATAACAAGTATGAGTGCAAAGCTAGTGCTAGGCTTCTTTTATTGGAACAAAATGGTATTGAAGTCCATTGTAATAAGTACTGATTTGTAAAATAAAGAATTTATACATGCAATAAAATTATAAAAAAATAAAATAAATCTAATTCAATCAAACTAAAGCAATATGTAAGATCTTTTCAAGTCAAACTCCAGGCAAAAAGCTAAACATGCTGTTGAAATACAGTGCATGTTTATGAGCTGTCTAATCTTCTAAAGGACTGGAATTTGTCCAGCCAGTCCTGAAATATATAACCCTGCCAGCACAGCCAGGTTGGTGACCTCACTTTTCTCTACTGCAGTTAAACTGTACAGCTAGGTCACCATCTTGCTCCCAGCCTTAGAAAATGGAGACTGAAGCAGCATCAGACCGAAAAGCTCATCTCTCTCCTATTTCCTTTTGCCAGTACTAGTGCATGCAAAATATTTGCTTGAGTTGTACTGTAAAGATGATTACTAGAATCTGTTGTGAAGATTCAAATTAAGCTTATTGCCTTCAAAAATAAATGTAAGAATTTTCAATTGTTAATATAAAAACATAACTCGATTAAATTGCGTTGTTTTTAAGAAAGGGATTAGTTCAACAGTTCAAAGAAAAAGTGGAAAAGAAGGACTTTAAAGTGAATGTAAAGTCTTGTTTTTTTTTCAATAATAAAAACAAAAATGTCATACTTACCTGCCCTGTGCTGTGGATTTGCACAGGGCAGCCCAGATCCTCCTCTTCTCGCGTCCCTCTTCAGCGCTCCTGGCCCCTCCCTCCTATTGAGTGCCCCCACAGCAAGCAGCTTGCTATGGGGGCACCTGAGCCGAGTCACAGCTCCCCGTGTCCATTCAGACATGGAGCTGTGGCCCGGCCCTGCCCCCTCTCTCGCTCCTGATTGGCTGACTGACTTTGGTTGACAGCAGCGGGAGCCAATGGCACTACTGCTGTGTTTCAGCCAATCAGGAGGGAGAGTCTTGGATGGCCGAGGGACTCGTGGACATCGCTGGACAGAGATGGGGCTCAGCTAAGTATTAGGGGGTGCTGGGGTGGCTGCTGCACACAGAAGGCTTTTTATCTTAATGCAAAGAATGCATTAAGATAAAAAAAAACTTCTGACTTTACAACCCCTTTAAGGTGCCAAATATGACTCCAAAGATAACAAAAACATGATATTAAAATTCAAAAGTTTTATTAACTTAGAAAATTTGTTAAACGATTATATAACAATAAAAGCTAGCTACCCAAACAAGGGTCCACACTTGTGGCATGAGTATCCCTGATAGGAGCGCTAATCACTGCTAGGCCAATACTAAAAATGCTCAGTCTACACAAGTATATATTCATGCAGTATTGTACAATATATACAAATACTGTATAATTGGCCGAAATACTGGATAATAGCTAATAGTCTCAATGAATTTCTCTGTTTAATAGCTTCATCAGGAGACCCTAATGTTTCAGGAAATAAAACATAATTAATACATATCAAATAAAAATATCTAAGTTATTGACATATAATGATTACATACTCACAAATTTTATGACCACAGCCACTTTTATGTAGTGCTACATTCGAAAAGGGAACACCCAGATTGACTCAGATGGGAAAGACAACACATAACATGTATCCTAATAACTTATAAACCCAACGTATTGAAGTAATGAAAAATAGAATTAAAAAAATAGGTAGAGGTAGAGGGGATGGTATGTGGAGTGCGAGTAATGGGGTACATGAAAGGGGCATATCACTTACAACGATTTGTCATGGGGAAACAACCCCCGTTTTCTAAAAAAGGGGTGTGTGGGACGTCATCTTGGCTGGGCCATAAACAATGAAAAATATACTGCAATAAAGAAAAAAAAATTAGAAACTCATAATATAGTCTAAAGTGGACCCCATAAGGGTTAAATCCACAATAGCATTGACACCCCTTGGTGATTCAAAACAGAAAGGGGTCAATGAGAAAAAAATCTCTTGAAATACAATGAAATCAACGCAAAATCAAAAACTTACAAAAAGCGCACCAAAAGAGAGAAAGCGATGGCCACCAAATAGAGACTGTGCAGCAGGAAACGAGCGGATATGCCTTCGGGCGTGTGTGACCCAGACCATCTATAAAGATGAATATTAAAGCTGGTGTTAAGATGCAAATTAAGTTACTTGCATTTATTTCAATCGTTAATATAATATATAACTGCATTAAATTGTGTTGTTTTTATTTCTACTTAAATTTCAGTTTTAAGAAAGGGATTTCATCGGTTGAATGCATAGGTGTTAACCAGGCCTAAAGGCACAAAATCTTGGAGGGCAGTTTCCCTGAAAACCCTGAAAAATCCTTGTTCCAGCAATATTAGACCCTATAGCAGCAGCCACAAAATGATGCTGAACTAAGAGGGGACAGCCAGCCAATCTGAGATCCTATTCGAGCAGTCATAGCCATTAAGCCCTCAAAAAAGCAGTCAAAGTCTTTAAGACCTTTGGCATCTCTTCCTCAGTGTGCAGTTCTGTAACTGGGGATCAAGGCAAAAGGCACCCTCTTCACCACCTGAGCTTCCACAGGCAAGTTTCCTTCAGCAAGTTTCCCTCAGCCCTTGGAGCCGGTGCCCCCCTGCCCTTTAAGCTGTTTAGGATGCCGATAGGCAGGATTTATGATCATGTGACCACCGTGATTGGCTGTCACGGCGGTCACACAATCAGAAAGCTCCCAATCGCAAGCAGCAGTGCAGGAAGCGCTCTCTCAGCACAGCTGATTTTGCACTACTGCACGCAAATATGCGGCCACTCTACACCAAGGCCCACCTGCCGAGATGTTGCATATTTGCGTGCGTCCGGCGCCAAAAGGTTAAGACCATCTTCCTTTAGGCCCGCAGCCAAAATACTTGCGGAGACCCAGCAGCAGTAACATCTCCAAAGGGAAAAGACCCCAGGGGAAGAGAGCTATGATCAGATTCTCCCAAAGATTTATCTTCTCCCCACCCACACCTTTTTGCAGGGATTGGCTAATGTCAGACAACTATTCAATGACTGATTCTTCCACACCATTCGTGGAACATTCTTCCATAACCAGACAGAAACTATCAGCCCCCAGGGATAAAACTGATCAGACTTAAAAAGTAAATTGCAGCTCAGCTGGCTACAGCAGAGTTATACACTAAATTTATCCAGCCCAGGTCAGGGGCACTACAATATGTATCTTATATCCAAGCAAATGAGACACCCCACAGGACTTTCCAGATGCAAAAGAAAAAATGTAATACACTATTGATACAAACATTTTCACAAGGTAAGAGACAGACAGACAATGGGTGCTATGGATATCCCCAGGTACTAGTATCACATCTATTAAAAAGCAAAAAATAAATATTATAAATAAAGAAAAAAAGAGAAGATATTCTTACCCTATGCCTTTATTGTGTTAATGCTTTTAATTCATACTAATACAGCCCTCAACATTTCCACAGTTGTTATATGGTATCATATATTTAAGTTTTTACACTTGAGTCTAAGTGTGTTTTTTTTAGTCCTTGCTACATCCTTGGCCCTGGCTGCAGCTAGTGCTCTATATAAATAATGTGTGTGCTTCGCTCATTACTCTAATCACCTCTCTAAATGATACAGCTATATTGAATATTGGGACTCTGATACCTCCATAATCTAATTGTGGAGCAATTATTGGATGACTGTAAAATATCCTGAAGAACATCTAATTTGGTGCTGTTCTCCCACTGAAGGGATCAGACCTGAGGCCAAAAAGTCGCTTGTCATTACAACAATTGTAAAGGAAGAAGGCCCAACATGTGGACTATAAATGACTTTTTGTGCTAGTTTAAAATAAATCAGAGAACAAGCACCCTGATGTTCCTCACAAGCTAAATGAACATCGACTTTGCTAACTGAGTTTTCTAAAATATATGTGAAGCACCCACTCCTGCAGCGGCCAGCTGTGTAGTACTCCCAGGGCTCTTTCCCAGCAATTGCACCGGCAGCCAGGCACATCATCACAGTCACTCTCTTGGCTCAGTAATCAGTCTAGGGTTATGCTGTTCTGATGCTTTTTGCACAGAACTTGAACTTGAGTAAGAGTAGGGTAACTGTGGGATACTCTTGCAACTTTAGGCAGCAACTTGAGGAATCAGAGCACAGTCCTTGATTGCAGCAAACGTTGGGCTGAGCTATACCAGGACACCATAGATATTGTCCCCTTTAAGTAATGCTGACTTTAGTACAAGAGGGATAACAGCAGCACACAGTCTCAATGAATTTTCACACTGGTCTGTACTCACTAATGTCCTTGGATAACTTTATGCCTACTCACAATATCTTCCAGACACCTACTTCTGTGCTCCCAGCCAGATCCTCAAGACACAGTCCCTCAGTCACCTCCAAAGGAATTCAGCAAAATAGCACCCCCCCCCAGCTATCCTAGCTGGGACCTTGATGGGCAGCCAACACATGGCAGGTCTTCCCAGAAGGGCAGCAGCCCTCCAGGCTGGGATCCCCTCCTCTAGGACAAGAACCCTTTTGCTCTAAGCCTCAGACTATTGATGCTCCCTCTCAGCCACCATCTGGGCACTTCTCCCAATGGATTGGCCAAGGCTGCATAAATATTCAGCTGCTGATTTGACTCTCTCAGCCCACTATCTTCCAGAACATTTCCAGAAAGACAGGGGGAAGCAGTTAACTCTGCAGCCAGTGAATCACAGAACAGACCAAAATAATCACATGCAACTCAGCTGATTACAACAGAAAGATAGTAACTAAATTTGCCTAACCTAGCACAATTCTAGGAGGGTGCTACATCTGTATATCCAAAACCTTTTCTTACTTTTGGATGGAATATTGAAGGGTTTAAAGTAGCTCTAAAGGTACAGTTTTTTTTTTTTTACTTTAATGCATCCCCTGCATTATGGTTAAAAAAACCCTTCCTCAAGCAGAACCCCCCCCCCCACACACACACACACACACACACACACACACACACACAAATACTTTCCTGAGCCCAATCTCAAGCCAGCAATGTACATGAGAGCAGAAGCCCTCCCAGCACTCTCTCACCTAATTGTACAGAGGTAGGAGCTATAGGGGCACTCGGAAGGGGAAAGGAGCCAAGAGCACCAGTGGGGGACCCAATAAGAGGAAGACCAGGCTGCTCTGTGCAAAACCATTGCACAGAGCAGGCAAGTATAACATGTTTGTTATTTTTTTTTTTTAATTATCTTTGGAATCACTTTAAACCTCTCTCTCTGTTTTTTTCTGTATGTGTCCCACTGAGATGCCTCTTTATTTCCAGTCTTGAAAACCCAACAAAGAAATCTCTACAAATATAGGGAAAATTCCCCCGTTAACTAATATTACAGAAACAGTTGTCTCTATTGGGAGATTTACAACATACATTTACCTGTTGGTCTGGTTACAACTTTAAAATTTTGGCTTTCCCATCAATTTCTGTCTTGATGACAATGGTAACCAGGGTAAACAGAGAAGGCAAATCTATCTGATAGGGACACAGACAGCAGTAAAAGCCTTTGTAACAAATCCATCCAGCACCAATCCCTTTAGCTTTCTTTGTCTGGAGTGCATGACTAGCGGTGACACAATTAGGCTGGTTTCACACAGGCGGACCGATCTGGTCCATCTGTCAGTTTTTCAGGCGGACCTGCTGACATGTATCCGCTGACATCTGCCAGCATCCGATCTGATCCTGTCTGCCAAAAACAGACTGATGGGGGATCCATTCCCCATTTATCTGGCAGATTGGATGACTATCATATGGAAACAGTCGATCCGTTTCCATCTGACAGCCCCATAGAAAACAGCTGGGCTGTGTCCATTTCGGCTCCGCTATGCAGAGCGGACTTGGATCTATCATCCGCTTGCTCAGCGGGGACCAGTGGAGATATCCCCTGCTGAGCAGGTAGATGCGCATTATAAAGACCGCATGTGAAACCAGCCTAATTGACCCATAAAAAAGAAACCAGAATTCAACCAATCAATATCAAAGTTTTAATGAGGCAATTTTGTGAGAGTAATATACAAACATGCAAAACAAACCATGATGCACTGACATTTTGGGGCCACAAGCGACCCCTTTCTCAAGGTGGCTGTCACCACTGCGGCCCCTAAAATTATATTAATGATATTAAAACTTTAAGGTTGATTGGTTGAGTGTGGAATTTATCTTTTACTAGCAATAAGAATCTGACCAAATTTCTAAACCTTTCCTACTCTTTAAAAGAAAAAAAAAAAAAAAACAGAAAGAAAGCTCTGCAATGGCAGCCTCCATAGTTACCCAGTAAGCTTTGCTGGCTTTTCGGCGTGGGGCCGCGAGCCACGTTTCCTTCATTTATCTTTGTAACATGACTACAAAGTTTTCAGTAAGAAGCATAAGAAGATACATCAGCTCTGCTGACTTCCATCATCCAGTCATGTGCAAGCAAAAATGCTATGTTTTTAATCTTCCTTGCATGTGATTGGGAATTCTTTGCAAAGTGAAGCTTCACCTCATTTATAAGCTTCAGAGAAAATGCCCTTGCAAAGTGCAACTGCACTTGCAAAGAGCACAGTTGTTCTCCCTTTAGTAAATCAACCCCTTTATGCCTCAGGGGACCCCTAAACATTTATATGCTCATGTTCCCATGGACACACGTGCTCACAAGCTTTTGCAACGTTGCTTTAAGCAGCTAAAAAGTGACAACATGTATCTCTAACCAGATGTAGGACTGCACAGTATATAATGGTACAGAGATATTTTTTGTTGCCAATTAAGTTTTATTGGATGCAGCAGCCTTTGACTATGTTTAGAAAATCCCACATTGCAGTGTAGATCTAGTTGCTCTTGGTGATGGGGTTAGGTGCCTGTATTTACTGAAGTTTTCCTGACCCCTGGACATATTGTATATGGTCTTTGAAGTATTTTTAGCCGTATTTAGGGGTCAGCAAAGCAAAAGTGTTCATGGACAGCTTCATTAATTATCTGTATGGCGACATACAGCATGTGCTCATGATTACATAATATAACCCTAAATTATGTCATATACGTGCTCCCTGCACTGTATCTTTGTTAATAGAATACTTTTTTTGCAGCTCATTTACATTTCCCAGTATACTGACTCACAAGGATGTTTAAAAACAGAAAATGACTCTTTAAGCAGTTTTAATGCACTGCAATGGGCACATGTAGACTATCTTTAAACAAATGCCTGAGCCTCCAGGATGCATTCAGTTTATCAAGTGCAGTGCATGGCTTCTGAATAGGGCAGGTTCCTATTTACAGGCTTTGCTCTGTGCTAGGCAAAACGGGAAAACAGGGCTAATCATAAAATGAAATTAACCCTTTAAGCAGTAAAAGGGGTAACTGTATTGATCATGCTGAGCACAGCCCAATATTTGAGGTACTTAAGAGTATTTAAAGAGGAATTCCAAATATGGATACTTTATACATAGTTGCATAATAGGGATGAGCTTCGAGTTCGAGTCGAACTCATGTTCGACTCGAACATTGGCTGTTCGCAAGTTCACCGAACAGCGAACAATTTGGGGTGTTCGCGGCAAATTCGAATGCCGCGGAACACCCTTTAAAAGTCTATGGGAGAAATCAAAAGTGCTAATTTTAAAGGCTAATATGCAAGTTATTGTCATAAAAAGTGTTTGGGGACCTGGGTCCTGCCCCAGGGGACATGGATCAATGCAAAAAAAAGTTTTAAAAACGGCCGTTTTTTCAGGAGCAGTGATTTTAATAATGCTTAAAGTCAATCAATAAAAGTGTAATATCCCTTTAAATTTCGTACCTGGGGGGTGTCTATAGTGTGTCTGTAAAGGGGCGCATGTTTCCTGTGTTTAGAACAGTCTGACAGCAAAATGACATTTTGAAGGAAAAAACTCATTTAAAACTACCCGCGGCTATTGCATTGCCGACAATACACATAGAAGTTCATTGATAAAAACGGCATGGGAATTCCCCAAAGGGGAACCCCGAACCAAAATTTAAAAAAAAAAATGACGTGGGAGTCCCCCTAAATTCCATACCAGGCCCTTCAGGTCTGGTATGGATATTAAGGGGAACCCCGGCCAAAATTTAAAAAAAAAATGACGTGGGGTTCCCCATAAATTCCATACCAGACCCTGGTATGGATTTTAAGGGGAACCCCGCGCCAAAAAAAAAAAAAAAAACGGCGTGTGGTCCCCCCAAAAATCCATACCAGACCCTTATCCGAGCACGCAACCTGGCAGGCCGCAGGAAAAGAGGGGGGGACGAGAGTGCGGCCCCCCCTCCCTCCTGAACCGTACCAGGCCACATGCCCTCAACATTGGGAGGGTGCTTTGGGGTAGCCCCCCAAAACACCTTGTCCCCATGTTGATGAGGACAAGGGCCTCATCCCCACAACCCTGGCCGGTGGTTGTGGGGGTCTGCGGGCGGGGGGCTTATCGGAATCTGGAAGCCCCCTTTAACAAGGTGACCCCCAGATCCCGGCCCCCCCCCTGTGTGAAATGGTAAGGGGGTACTTTTGTACCCCTACCATTTCACGAAAAAAGTGTCAAAAATGTTAAAAATGACAAGAGACAGTTTTTGACAATTCCTTTATTTAAATGCTTCTTCTTTCTTCTATCTTCCTTCATCTTCTGGTTCTTCTGGTTCTTCTGGCTCTTCTGGTTCTTCCTCCGGCGTTCTCGTCCAGCATCTCCTCCGCGGCGTCTTCTATCTTCTTCTCCTCGGGCCGCTCCGCACCCATGGCATAGGGGGGAGGCTCCCGCTCTTCTCTTCTTCTTTTCTTCTCTTCTGTTCTTCTTCATTTTCTTCTCCGGGCCGTTCCGCAATCCATGCTGGCATGGAGGGAGGCTCCCGCTGTGTGACGGCGCTCCTCGTCTGACAGTTCTTAAATAACCGGTGACCCCGCCCCCCTCTGACGCACGGTGACTTGACGGGACTTCCCCGTGGCATTCCCCGTGACGTCACAGGGAAGTCCCGTCAAGTCACCGTGCATCAGAGGGGGGCGGGGTTCACCGGGTGGCCCCGCCCACCCGGTTGTTTAAGAACTGTCAGACGAGGAGCGCCGTCACACAGCGGGAGCCTCCCTCCATGCCAGCATGGATTGCGGAGCGGCCCGGAGAAGAAAATGAAGAAGAACAGAAGAGAAGAAAAGAAGAAGAGAAGAGCGGGAGCCTCCCCCCTATGCCATGGGTGCGGAGCGGCCCGAGGAGAAGAAGATAGAAGACGCCGCGGAGGAGATGCTGGACGAGAACGCCGGAGGAAGAACCAGAAGAGCCAGAAGAACCAGAAGAACCAGAAGATGAAGGAAGATAGAAGAAAGAAGAAGCATTTAAATAAAGGAATTGTCAAAAACTGTCTCTTGTCATTATTAACATTTTTGACACTTTTTTCGTGAAATGGTAGGGGTACTTATGTACCCCCTTACCATTTCACACAGGGGGGGGGCCGGGATCTGGGGGTCACCTTGTTAAAGGGGGCTTCCAGATTCCGATAAGCCCCCCGCCCGCAGACCCCCACAACCACCGGCCAGGGTTGTGGGGATGAGGCCCTTGTCCTCATCAACATGGGGACAAGGTGTTTTGGGGGGCTACCCCAAAGCACCCTCCCAATGTTGAGGGCATGTGGCCTGGTACGGTTCAGGAGGGAGGGGGGGCCGCACTCTTGTCCCCCCCTCTTTTCCTGCGGCCTGCCAGGTTGCGTGCTCGGATAAGGGTCTGGTATGGATTTTTGGGGGGACCCCACGCCGTTTTTTTTTTTTTTTGGCGCGGGGTTCCCCTTAAAATCCATACCAGACCTGAAGGGTCTGGTATGGAATTTAGGGGGAACCCCACGTCATTTTTTTTTTTTAATTTTGGCCGGGGTTCCCCTTAATATCCATACCAGACCTGAAGGGCCTGGTATGGAATTTAGGAGGACTCCCACGTCATATTTTTTTTTTTTTTTTGGTTCGGGGTTCCCCTTTGGGGAATTCCCATGCCGTTTTTATCAATGAACTTCTATGTGTATTGTCGGCAATGCAATAGCCACGGGTAGTTTTAAATGAGTTTTTTCCTTCAAAATGTCATTTTGCTGTCAGACTGTTCTAAACACAGGAAACATGCGCCCCTTTACAGGCATACTATAGACACCCCCCAGGTACGAAATTTAAAGGGATATTACACTTTTATTGTTTGACTTTAAGCATTATTAAAATCACTGCTCCTGAAAAAACGGCCGTTTTTAAAACTTTTTTTTGCATTGATCCATGTCCCCTGGGGCAGGACCCAGGTCCCCAAACACTTTTTATGACAATAACTTGCATATAAGCCTTTAAAATTAGCACTTTTGATTATTCATGTTCGTGTCCCATAGACTTTAACGGTGTTCGCATGTTCGAACGAACTTTTTTCCTGTTCGCATGTTCTGGTGCGAACCGAACAGGGGGGTGTTCGGCTCATCCCTATTGCATAACTATGTTTATACCATACCTGGCCAAAGCCCCTGAAAGCTGATCACTGAAGTAGACACTGATCTCCACTATCTTCTGGGTTCTGTGCCAAGTGGCTGCCCTGCTGCATTGTGAATACAGGCGGTCGGCTGCTCAGCACAGGCACCATTCAGAAAATGCTTTGCATCTTCTGAATGAAGGCACAGCATTCACTGATTGGACAACATGGAAATTGTGATGTCACTGTCCCACCTCTCCACCTTGTCCAATCATTCATTCAGAAAATGCAAAGCATTCTCTGCATGGTGCCCATGTGGAGAGGCCAGCCTCCTGTGCTCAGAATGCATCAGGCCAGCCACTCGGCACAGGACCCAAGTATGCAAAAACAAGTGGAGATCACTTGAGTAGCGGTGTCTACTTCAGTGATTCTAGTTGCCAGGGCATTGGCCAGGTATGGTATATTCATAGTTACAATGGTCCAAGCTGAACCAATGCAACTATGTATAAAATATCCATAGCTGGAATTCCTCTTTAACCCTTTCCCACCGAGCATTAGCATATATGTGGCCTCACATAAGTGGGTCTGTGGGGGTACATATATGCTTACTTGTGTTTCTTATTGTGCTGGGCCTCATACTAATGATTGGGGATCGGGAACCGGGAGGCCCAGGGCTATCACCTCTGATTAGCTATCACAGTGAGTAGTCACTGTCCAGCCCACCCCTGTGTGTTTTAACTCTTGAATGGAGAAAAAGATACATTTTATCTTTTTCTCTTTGCTAGAGGAGAAAAGTGTAAACAACGAATAGTGTGAAAAAAAAGAAGAAGATTAAAATAAAGAAAAAAATATCTAGGTCAGGGTTAGGGCCAAGGTTCAGGGGCATAGGTCAGGTTCAAAGGTCAGGGTCAGTGTATTTGGAGTAGGATTAAAGAAAGGCATTTTTAAAATTTATTATCAGTGTCAGTTAGTGTCAGTGTAGTTTAAGTAGGATAAAAAAAAGCAAAATGTGCACTATTGTTTCTGGGTCCTACGACAGGTACAAACAACAAATGATATTCACATGTGGTATTGCTGCCCGCAGGAGTAGGATAATTTATTTTAGTTTGTTCTTTGGTGGTAGGTTATGGTAATAGCAAAAAATGTACAGCTAAATACAAAAAAAATTTAAAACGTTTTTAATGTATTGTGTCACTTTTCCTTTGATAATACAAAAATAAATAAAAAAATCAGGTTGAGCCATTACGATTTACCAACAAATGAAAGCCCAATTTGTCCTAAAAAAAACCAAAGGTATAATCCACCGGAATACACTAGGTAGTTGCAATGATATATGCTGTCTTGCTAACACATGTCAAAGTAGAAAAATTTGTATAAGCCTTAAGATTTGTTTTACCCTCCTTCTTGAAGGGGTTAAACAGCCATTTACACCTGCATATACATTAGTGCATAATATAATGGCATAAAGAACTATTTATTGATAACATCTTTGGTTCTCTTCTGTTTGTTGCATGACATATCCATACTTTCCATTGGGACAGCACTAGGAATTATTCATAATAAAACAAGCCAAAGCACAAATCAAACATCAGCTTAGCAAACACCAAATGCATCAAATTAGGCTTAAAAATATGGACTCATAGGCTAGGTTAACACTGCTATCCTGGAAAAATCACTGGTGAAATATGACTTCATGTTTTTCCATTGCATTCTCAACACATTGAAAAGTATCATTTAGAATGACATTTATTATTTAGAATATGTAAGCTATCATAACTACACCATGCAGTACATGTCTATTGCATCACCGAAAGCATCATGGCATAGACACTGGTCACTAGAACTGGTTTTATTATGTAGGAGACTTGTGCATAGAGAAACCTAGGGGAAGCCATGGCTTATCTCTTCTTATACAAATGCTAGTTGCTTTGCTGTCACGCTGATCTAAAGCCAACAATTTATTTAGCGTATGACACAAATATGCCAATCAAGTATGTTGTCATGTTCATCAAAATATTTTCTAAATAAATCGGGCCATTTTATATCATATTATAGCGAATATGTGCCATTAGTGACCAATGAAAATACTTTTTACCTTCTGAGACATTTTTGGAAAATACCACCCTACCTTTGTTGAGATAGGTAGACATAGGAATATAGGAAATAAGTACTACTTCATTCCTGAGTCTGTTTGATGATGATATTTTCCTCTCTTTCTTTTATTAGACCATCAGCTTCCGAGGCCGTGCAATGGAAAGATTCTCTGGAGAAGCTGCTTCAGAACAGCTGTGAGTCACCATCTCCCCTGCCTCTATTCTCCAGCTTCCTGTCTATATCTCATCACCAAAGGCTTAACATCATTATAATCCATGCCATTGACCCCATATAGCTGAGTGTTTTCCCACAAGCAGGCTGTTTTTTTTCCTGGCTGGAAAATCCAGACCTTCCTGTTCTATAGTCCGAGATGACCCTGTCCTGGTTTGTATTCCTTGAAAGGTTCAAAGGGGGCAATACAAAGCCCTGTGGTTTGTTAAACATTGTTCTTGGTTACACCAATTTTATAACATGGTGTCAAATGTGTAACTGGATATGGATTCCACATATCCATAGTATGAACTTTTTAGAAACAAAATTCCCTATTTCACTTGAAATGCCTTTGAAATTACTTGTATTTATTGTAAAACCCAAGTATAGGCTGTTCACTTAGTAAAGTTTATGTTTACTTAAACCAGTCAGACCTGTTTAGCCCAAGAAAATTAGTTAATTCCCCCATTCATACTAAACAGTGTGGATAGAGGAATCTCAACTGAAGGGGGACCAATAAATTTCCACCAAGCTCTGTCAAGTATTAAACTGACTTTTGTCAAGTCAAGTAGTTCTTGCAGGGCCACTCATGGCTCCAGTTTCAAGCCATGTATGGCCAGTTTTAGTTTAATAAATAAGGCAAAGCGGTATTCATTTTAAATATATAATCATGTGCAAAGGGGTTAAAGGCAAAGTTCACTTTAAAAAAAATAAATGCACATATATTTGCTGTAAGGAAGGTGCATTTATTATTTTTTCCCACAGAGGCCTGTAAAGCATTGTACCGATGACCAATGAATCGCAGATGCAATGTCAGGCTACTGCAAACTCTTCCTCCAGCATTCTGCCTAAACCTCTGTATGGGCTTTTAGTTAGAGACTAATGCTGCGTACACACGATCGGACTTTACGGCATACTTGGTCCGGCGTACCGGATTTCGTCTGACAATTCGATCGTGCGTGGGCTCCAGCGGACTTTGTTTTCTCAAAAGTTTGACGGACATAGATTTGAAACATGTTTCGAATCTGTCCGGCAGACTCGAGTCCGGTCGAAAAGTCCGCTTGTCCGTATGCTAGCCCGACGGACAAAAACCGACGCTAGGGCAGCTATTGGCTACTGGCTATGAACTTCCTTATTTTAGTCCAGTCATACGTCACCACGTACGAATCCATCGGACTTTGGCTGATCGTGTGTAGGCAAGTCCGTTCATTCGGAAAGTCCATTGAAAAGTCCGCCAGACAAAGTCTGCCGTAAAGTCCGCTCATGTGTACGCGGCATTAGAGGAAGTGTCTCTGGACTATGAGTGTACTGATTACTGCACTTTTCATTGAGAGCTACAAGTACATCTGCCACAGAGAATAACCCCACCACACTCTCGGAGGAAATGGGACACGTTGGGGGTGGGATGGCTGCCTAGCCGCACGTTACCTAAATATGGGTATAACATGCGGCATGTTACTAAAGGTGGAGGTAGCATTAAATGAAATATAAGTTTTAGGCCTCATGCACACTGGGTGTTTTCACAACTGCTGTTTTAGGCATCAGACTTTTTTTTAACTGCCTCTAAACTCCCCTGCATGTTATTCTATGTGTTCATGCACACATAGGCTTGTATCAGCTTTTTTTAGCAGGAGAGTTTAGTGGCATAAAAAAACCCCTCTGCCAACGTGTTCTGGAGCAGCAGCATTTTGACCTGAAAAAATGCTGACAGCTCCTAAGCTATCCTAAACTCTGCTAAACACTGGTGTCCTTGTTAAGGAGCGGGCCAGGAAGCCGGCCACCGCATCCTTAACAACGGATGAGTCATCAGCTCTCAGCAGAATGTAAAAAAAACATTGCCGGAAATATAAAAATGTAAAAAAAAGGGCGTGGAGGTCCCCCCAATCCATACCAAGCCCTTAGGTCTGGTAGGGATTTTAAGATGAACCCCCACGCCAATTTTTTTTTTAATGGCGTGGGGTCCCCCCTAAAATCCATACCAGACCCTCATCCAAACATGCAGCCTGGCAGGCCAGGAAAGGGGGGGCGAGCAAGCACCCCCCCTAAACCATACCAGACCACATGCCCTTAACAAGGGGGCCCCAGATCCTGGCCCCCCCATGTGAATGAGTATGGGATACATAGTACCCATACTCATTCACCAAAAAAGTGCCCCTTAGTTATGTAAGAGCTGCCAGACAACAGAGCCAGCAGACAGAGGGAGCCTTCATCGGGACCGGAGTTTTTTTTTTATTTGTTCGGGTCGGCGCTGGTGGCGGGCATTGGAATTGACAATGAAGCTACAGCGGGGGGGACATTTTTTTTTTTTTTTTAATAAAGGAGTCAAAAACTTGTGTTGTGTTTTTACTTACTTTTTACAATTATTTGGTGAATGAGTAGGGGCTCTATGTAGGGGGGGCTGGGATCTGGGGGACCCCTTGTTAAATGGGGCTTCCAGATTCCGTTAAGCAACCTGCTCGCAGACCTCCACAACCAGTGGCCAGGGTTGGCCAGGGTTGTGGGGAAAAGGCCTTTGTCCTCATCAACATGGGGACAAGGTGCTTTGGAATGGGGGGCAGAGCCCCCCTGCCAAAAGCACCCCCCATGTTGAGGGCATGTGGCCTGGTATGGTTCAGGAGGGGAGCGCTCTCTCGTCCCTCCCACCTTTCCTGGCCTGCCAGGCTACATGCTCATATAAGGGTCTGGTATGGATTTTGGGGGGACCCCACGTCAGCCATTTTTTTCATTTTTGACATGGGAGTTCCCCTCAAAATCCACACCAGATCTTTATCTGAGCATGCAGCCTGGCAGGCCAGGAAAAGGGGGGCGAGCGGGTGCCCCCCTCCTGACCCATACCAGGCCACATGCCCTCAACATAGGGGGGTGCTATGTTGATGGGGACAAGGGCCTCCTCCCCAAAACCCTGCATAGTGTTAGTAGGGGTCTTTGGGTGGGTGGCTTCTCAAAGTCTGGAAGCCCCCTTTAACAAAGGGGCCCCCAGATTCCTCCCCCCCACCAGACCTAAGAGTCTAGTATGGATTAAGGGGGGACCCCATGTGTTTTGTTTTTTTAATTTTGACATGCGGTTCCCCTTAAAATCCATACCAAACCCAAAGGGCCTTGTATGGATGCAAAAAAATGTTGTTTTTTTTTTTTATTATTCAGCTATCAGCTGAATGGGGAACCCGGTTGACATCTGATGACTAATCTGTTGTTAAGGATGTAGCGAAGAAATCTATATTTTAGAAAATTACCTTTTTTCTGTGCCTTTAATATATCAACCCTAATCTAGTCTAATTTTACTTCCTTAAATAACAAGATCATAACTACAGGGGGTATTCCATGGCCTGTGAGTTCAAGGGACTATAATTAAAGTGATACTAAACACACTGTTTAATTTACATTATCCCTTCTATTTCTGTACATGGGTGATGGCACTGTAATTGTTTGAATAAAAAATCTAAGTACCTTTTTCCTAATCAATATATAGCTATCACATGACCCAGATCTTTCCCTGCTTGTCTGCAGGGAAACATAAGCAGGAGGAGCTTCTAGTCCTCTGCTGCTGATCAAACGTTCAAAATAAAAAAACTGCCTTTGGAATACAGAGTAAAAATAAATAATGAATAGCAATAACCTGTTTTAAATTGTCATGCAAACATATATTTGAAATCACATCTTTATTATTTTTTGGTAATAACATGGTGTGGGTGAATTTCTGCCAGTCACAGGCTGTCACACCCCCCTCAAGCCTGTGTCTTAAGCCTCATACACACGATCAGATTTTCCAACAGGAATTGTGTGATGACAAGCTGTTGAAGGAAAATCCGACCGTTTGAACGCTCCATCGGACAATTGTTGGATTTTCCGTGGACAAATGTTGGATGGCAGGTTTTAAAATTTTCCGCGGACAAATGTCTGTTGTCGGATTTTTCGAGCATGTGTACACAAGTCCGTCAGAACAAAAGTCCAAAGTACAAACACGCATGCTCAGAAGCAAGGACGAGACAGAAGCGGTCGGTCTTGTAAACTAGCGTTTGTAATGGGGTATTAACATTTGTGACGTGGCAAATTATGAAATCTCAAAATGCAGCGCACAATTCTCTTCTTCTTTAATGGGATAATAATGAAGCTGCTTTGCTGGTGATACTGATGGAGTTATTGCAAACAAATTTTCAAAGGCTTTTTTTTTCTAGTGATATCAAGAATAATATTAATATGTTTTTTTTTTCTTTTTTTGGGCAAGTTGCCACAACACCATTATCCCGTAGTTTTTAAGATCAAAGATACAACTATGTTGGTGTCCCTTGTCAATTTTACATTGTATTTTTTTAATGTAACTGCCTACTCCCAAACTGTCATTTGAAGTAAAACACATAGCCAAGTATTATTCCCCACAATTTTTTTTATTGTGCACTAAAAAAAGAAAACAAGTAAAATTAGACATGCTATCTGCCAATAAAACTTAACCAAAAAGTGCATTCTATGCATCCAAAAATATATAAAATATAACAAATCAAATAATTATTATTCAACCAAAAAATAAAATAAAAGCCTCATGCATGTGTCCTGCTTCTTAACCACCTCAATACTGGGCACTTTCACTCTCTTCCTGCCCAAGCCATTTTTCAGTTTTTAGCGCTGTTGCACTTTGAATGACAATTGCGCGGTCATGCAACACTGCACCCTAATGACATTTTTATCATTTTTTCCACACAAATAGAGCTTTCTTTTGGTGGTATTTGATTACCTCTGCAGTTTTTATTTATTGCGCTATAAACAAAAGAAGAACACAAGTTTGAAAAAACACAATATTTTTTACTTTTTGCTATAATAAATATCAATTTTTTTTTTTTTTAAACAAATTTTTTTCTCAGTTTAGGCCGATATGTATACTTCTACATATTTTTGGTAAAAAAAATTGCAATAAGCGTATATTGATTGGTTTGCGCGAAAGTTATAGCATCTACAAAATAGGGGATAGATTTATAGCATTTTTATTATTATTTTTTTTTTACTAGTAATGGCGGCAATCTGCAATTTTTATTGTGACTGCGATATTGCGGCGGACATATCAGACACTTTTGACACATTTTTGGGACCATTCACATTTATACAGCGATCCGTGCTATAAAAATGCATTAATTACTGTCTAAATGTGACTGGCAGGGAAGGGGTTAACACTAGGGGGTGATCAAGGGGTTAAATGTGTGTCCTAGGGAGGTGATTCTAACTGTGGGGGAGGGGACTGATTGGGGGAGGTGACCGATCGGTGTACAAGGGACACACCATCGGTCTCCTCTCCTCTGACAGGATGTGGATCTGTGTGTTTACACACACAGATCCACGGTCCTGCTCTGTTACCCAGCAATTGCGGGTGCCCGGCGGACATCGCGGCCGCCGGGCACGCGCATCGGGTCCCGAGCGACGCGGCGGGCACGCGTGCGCCCCCTAGTGGCTCAGGAGGGCGATCACGTCATAGGACGTCCGCCCAAAACGAGAGCTGCCTCGTCCTGCAGTCATATGACAGTGGGCGGACAGCTAGTGGTTAATATAGGAGGTCAACAATGCCAAGAGTTGTTGAAAGCAGGGGTCCGTCATCCGGAGATAATTCTGAAAATCATACGGATTATTCTCCTGGAGCTCCCGCAGCAAAGGCACATGACACAATTGGTCACGATTAATAAAGCAACCAATTTTTGGTCCAATAAATCCTTCTCCTTCTGTTCCTGGACTGGACTCAAAGCAATAACTCCAAGGCCAAAAATAAGTAACATATTATCTCCTCTGATTCCGCAACATGTCTGGTTGACGAACGGCCGTTCAGAACGAACTGAGAAGCACAAAATGAAAAGCGCGAACTCAAAAGCGCTAAATGAAAAGCGCAAAATGAAAAGCACGAATCAACATTCACTTCTACTAACACGAAATTAGCAGAAGGAGCCCAAAGGGTGGCGCTAAAGAGCTGAAAAAACACGTAGTACGTCAATACGTTCGTGTTTGTTGGCCGACAATTCCTTGCCATTTGTATGCAAGACAAAATCCAGGCACACACCTTCAGACAAAAGTCCGAGCTTTTGTCTGCGGAAAATCCGATCGTGTGTACGAGGCTTTAGAATAAGAGGGAGGTGAAGCCTCCATTAATCTACACGCAGTACCCCATCCCCAGTGTGTTTAGCTGGTTAGTGGGCATTGAGGAGAAGGAGGAGGGAAGAAGTGGGATATCATGTAGCACTATTCAGATGTTATAGGCAAGAAATGCTCAGCATGGAAATTTACTGAAAACTGAGCATGTGCAGAGTTGCCACCACAGCTGCAAAATGCCTAGCTGAATTGGGGACATGAACAGAAGGTGAAGATAGAGAGCAGCAGGGTCAACCAGGTTTTTGCAGAATACAGAAAAATGAATCCCATAGTGACTGAGTGAGTATAAACAGCATGTAATACACTGTTTATTGATAGTTTTTTATGATGTATGTTTAGTTACACTTTAACATGTTATTTCTATTGTTTACCAATCGCATGCTCTATTTGCAATCTGTGAGGATTAAAGCAGTATTTCTCCTAATAATAATAATTTTACACATTTCTTTCTATCTTGTTATTTAAAGTCAAGTTAAAGATCTAACTGGATGACATTCATTAAATTTGTGTAGCATGGACAATACTCTTTTTAAACTGTATCATCATTTTTTCCCATCTCAGTGCTACTGATCTCCTTCTGCCTCAGTCCAGCATTGGCTGTGCATCATTGCTCTGGTCTGGCTTCCTGATAGTGATATTGGTTGACCATGCCTGTGCAAAGAGTGTCAGCATGACTCATAGTCTCCACCAGGGATACATATGACGGGGTGCCAACACAGGAGCACAGTTGGGAGATAGGTGTCATAAATCCATAAGTCCGTAGCCACCATATGATTATGTCAGATTTGTGTCTCAAAGCGGTACAATTGTTTTGCATAGAAATTTGGCGTTTTATATTGTAAGCCTGTAATTTTTAGCAATAACACACTTAAATCTGTCCAAACAAGAGTCTAGGAGATATCCTGGGTATGATAAAATTTAAAACACAAAATCATAAATTATAATATAATAAATAACTATAAATAATTTTAAAAAATAATAATATAATAATAAAATTAATTTCCCCACGATTCACTATTGCTCGATTCTGCAAGTGTTCTAATTTACTATTGCTGTTTTCTAGCTGGTCTAAAACCACTTTTGATGTAAAGGGACACTTTTTAGTTGCAATGGACAATCTCCAGTTTCCAGGCAGAAAGAACAGTATAAATAACTGCATGCAGGGCATTGGACTAACCACTAGGAACAAAAGGGATGTGAAATGATTTCATGCAGTAATGTAATCTGTGAGATTACAGTACTGTATGTGTTATGAGTTTTCTATTTTTTGAATTTGCCGCCGGGTTTCTGACGGTTTGTGTAGAAATTCTTTGGTTATGAAAACCAATTGTTGTAGCAGCTGTCCGGCTGGCTGGTCTCAGACGATCTTGGAGGTGAAGATCCTGGATGTGGAAGTCCTGGGCTGGTGTGGTTACACGTGGTCTGCAGTTGTGAGGCCGTTTGGATGAACTGCCAAATTCTCTAAAACGCCTTTGGAGACAGCTTATGGTAGAGAAATGAACATTCAATTCAAGGGCAACAGCTCTGGTGGACATTCCTGCAGTCAGCATGCCAATTTCACGCTCCCTCAAAACTTGTGACATCTGTGGCATTGTGCTGTGTGATAAAACTTCACATTTTAGAGTGGCCTTTTATTGTGGCCAGCCTAAGAGAAATAATCATGCTGTCTAATCAGCATCTTGATATGCCACACCTGTGAGGTGGATGGATTATCTCAGCAAAGGAGAAGTGCTCACTAACACAGATTTAGACAGATTTGTGAACAATATTTGAGAGAAATAGGCCATTTGTGTACATACAAAAAGTCGTAGATCTTTGAGCTCAGCTCATGATAAATAAGGGCAAACACAAAAGTGTTGCAATTGTTAATTTTGCTCAGTGTATATTGCAATAAAAGTATGATCAAAAAGTAGAATGGCATCTTCAAAAGTTTTTTTTTACATAAAACAAGAATTGGAATATGGGCAGTGCAGTGGTGTAGTAGTTAGCACTTTCACCTAGCATCAAAAGGGTTTTTGGTTCAAATCTCAGCCACGACACTACCTGGAGTTTGCCCATGTTCTCCCTGTGCCTGCGTGGGTTTCCTCCGGGTAATCCAGTTTCCTTCCACACTCCAAAGACATGCTAGTAGGTAATTGGATCCTGTCTATATTGGCCCTAGTATGTATGAATTTGAGTTAGGGACCTTAGATTGTAAGCTCCTTGAGGGTAGGGACTGATGGGAATATATATGTAAAGCGCTGCATAAAAATTTACAGCGCTATATAAGTACCTGAAATAAATAAATCTAAAATATATTTTGAACATGTTTCCCTACAGATTTTTTTTTCCTCGTATATGTTAATTTAAAATATACAATAGACAGGAAAAAGACATGTTTATATTCATAACCTATAGAGTTGTATCAGAGTGATTACAACTAGAGAGGAAAATATATTATTAAATGGGTCAGTAGTAATACATTTTTAATCCTAATGGCTGATTGATTGTATTTATACTTCTCACTCTAATCACTCACTAGTCATTTTTAGAATAATCAGCTTTGTAAATAGTATTCACTGCATTATCTCACTTCTTTTATACAATAAAATATCTTGAAGTTATCAGGGAGCAGCAAAGCAGCGGCGGTCACATAAGTGGCTGGGAAGACAAGCACATTTCCATTGCATTTAGCTGACAGAGTCACTTTCAGTGGTTTGGACCCCCCTCAGCTAGTCTGTGCTCAGGGAAGTGCAAATCTCACTTTGAATATTATAAAAAAAAAAACATGCTTCATAGTGGAACTTAACAGTATCTTAGCAACATGCACCAAAAATTCTATTTAATTTACTTTCAATATTCAGAGTAAACTCGCCCATTCATCCCATCCATGTCTCCACACCTTTTTTTGTTGAGAGATCACTATAAACCCCCCCGAGCATTTCTAGTTTCAGCCATCTTGAGTAAAGGCAGGTGATTCGTGTAGCATTTACTTCCTGGAATCCATCCTTATTGTGATGATACCCTAGAAAATCTTGTGTATGCACAGTACAATATACATGGGCTGCGGGTACAGCTTTGCAAGGTCGGGCATTCAGGCAGGAGGGTGTGCTTAGCTGGGAAAGTCCCTCTTCCTTTCCTCCAGATCAAAGAAAAAAATGGCCATTGAGACTCCTGGGATGTACACTATTTTGTCAAAAGTATTGGGACACCTGCCTTTACACGCACCTGAAATTTAATGGCCTCCCAGTCTTTTTCCATAGGGCTCAATTTTGAGTTGGCCCACCCTTTGCAATTATAACAGCTTTAACTCATCTGGGAAGGCTGTTCATGGACTTTTATGTTTATGAACCTTTCTTTGTGCACTGGTGCGCATCCCCAAACTGTTCCCACAAAGTTGGAAGCAAGAAATTGTCCAAAATGTCTTGGTATACTGACACCTTAAGAGTTCCTTTCACTGGAACTAAGGGGGCAACCCCCCAAAAAAAGCCTTAAATACAACCTCACACCATAATCTCCCCTCCACCAAATGATTTGGACCAGTGCACAAAGCAAGGTCCATAAAGACATGGATGAGTTTGGGATAGAGGAACTTGACTGGCCTGCACAGAGTCCTGACCTCAACCTGATAGAGCGCCTTTAGGATGAATTAGAGCGGAGACTACGAGCAAGGCCTTCTCGTCCACATCAGTGCTTGACCCCACAAATGCTCTTCTGAAAGAATGGTCAAACATTCCCATAGACACACTCCTAAACCTTGTGGACAGCCTTCCCAGAAGAGTTGAAGCTGTTATAGCTGCAAAGAGTGGGCCAACTCAATATCGAACCCTACGGACTAAGACTGGGATGCCATTAAATGTCATGTGCATGTAAAGGCAGGTGTCCCAATACTTTTGGTAATATAATGTAGGTTTATATATGTTGATGTAGTGTTTCATCCCAAATTTTTTAGCTAAGAAGAAACTATATACTACATTGCAATAAAAGTATGAGCAAAGGGTAGAATGGCATCCTCAAAAGTTTTTTAAGTAAATCAGGAGGAGAGTTATATTAATTAGAAAAAGAGGTTTTTACAGACTGGAAATAGTAAAGATATTTTGAACATGTTGTTTCCCTACAGATTTTTTTAAAATATATTTTCGTGTGTAAAATATACAACAATAGACAGTAAAAAACTATAGAGTTGTATGGGAGTAATTACAACTAAATAGAGAGGGAAATATATTATTAAATGGGCCAATAGTAATACATTTTTCAAGCCAAATTTCAGATTGATTGTAATAATAATTTCCACTGTAATCATTCACTACTCATATTTAGAATAATAAGTCAATTAGTTTTGTAAATAGTATTCACTGCATTATCCCACTTTTTTATGCAATAAATTATCTTGAAGTATCTCCTTGAAGCGATCAGGGAGAAGCAAAGCAGCGGAGGTCACATAAGCTGCTGGGGAGATGAGTACATTTCCATTGCTTTTAGCTGGCAGAATCACTTTCAGTGATTTGGACCCCCCTCAGCTAGTCTGTGCTCAGGGAAGTGCAAATCTCACTTTAAAGGCATTGTAAAGGTTTGTGTTTTTTCACCTTAATGCATCCTATGCATAGAGGTGAAAAAACACCTGTCAGTGACCGCCCCCCCCCCCCGTTTTACTTACCTGAACCCTCAAACTTGTCCCATGGGGACGCACCTTCTCTCTGCTAGGGGGTTCTCGGCTCTTGATTAGATAGATTGATAGGAGCGCATCCATTGGCTCTCGCTGCTGTCAATCAAATCCAATGACGCGGCCGCCGGGAGGGCGAGGCCAAGTCCTGCATTCGGCATCTATGAATGCCAAATGCTGGACTTGGGAGAACGCCCGCAAGGTAACCCCCCGGTTGAGCGTTTCTTCCTGGGGGTTATCTGATGCGGGGAGGTGCCGAGAGAGCCGCCGAGGGACCCCAGAAGACCAGGATTGGGGCACTCTGTGCAAAACTAGCTGCACAGTGAAGGTAAGTATGACATGTTTGTTATTAAAAAAAAAAATACCTTTAGTGTCACTTTAATATATTATAAAAATGCTTAAAAAAAATCTATCTAGAAATTCTTTAGATTAAATGGAACTTACCAGTATCTTAGCAACATGCACCAAAAATGCTGTGTAATTCATTTTTATTATTCAGAGCAAACTCGCCCATTCATCCATGTCTCCATACTTTATTTTGTTTTTTGGGGGTACCGCTACATATAGAAAATAACGCCACACTGCACCTTGTTATATCGTCCTGTGGATAAAATTGACTGTGTGTTATACTTATTCCATAGATCACTTTAAACCCCCCCCAAGCGTTTCTAGTTGCAGCCATCTTGAGCAAAGGCAGGTGATTCATGTAGAATTTACTTCCTGGAATCCATCTGCCCTTACTTTGATGATACCCTAGAAAATCTTGTGTATGCACAGTACAATATACATGGGCTGCAGGTACACCTTTGCAAGGTCAGGCATTCAGGCAGGAGGGTGTGCTTAGCTGGGAAAGTCCCTCTTCCTTTCCTCCAGATGAAAGAAAAAAATGTCCATCAAGACTCCTTCGATGTACACTATGTTGTCAAAAGTATTGGGACACCTGACACTTTGTGTTGGTCTATCACATAAAATTCCAATAAAATCAATTTAGGCTTTTGGTTGTAACATGACAAAATGTGGAAAATGTCAAGGGGTATGAATACCTTTTCAAGGCACTATATATATATATATATATATATATATATATATATATATATATATATATCACATGAGGTGCTAAAGGGGTGTGAATCAACCTCTGCATATAAGCCTCTGCACACTGCTATACACCTTCACACACACTATATTGTCAAAAGTATTGGAAAACCTGCCTTTACACACACATGAAATAATGGCACCCCAGTCTTAGTCCGTAGTGTTCAATATTGAGTTGGCCCACCCTTTGCAACTATAACAGCTTCAACTCCTCTGGGAAGGCTGTTCACAAGGTTTAGGAGTGTGTCTATGGGAATGTTTGACCATTTTTCCAGAAGCGCATTTGGGAGGTCAGGCACTGATGTAGACGAGAAGGCCTGGCTCGCAGTCTCCGCTCTAATTCATCCCAAAGGGTTGAAGGGTTGAGGTCAGGACTCTGGGCAGGCCAGTCAAGTTCCTCCACCCCAAACTCGCTCATCCATGTCTTTATGGACCTTGTTTGTACAATGGTGCAAAGTCATATTGGAACAGGAAGGGGCCATCCCCAAACTGTTCTCACAAAGTTGGGAGCATGAAATTGTCCAAAATGTCTTGGTATGCTGATACCTTAAGAGTTCCCTTCACTAGAACTAAGGGGCCAAGCCCAATCCCTGAAAAACAACCCCACACCATAATCCCCCCTCCATCAAATGATTAAGACCAGTGCACAAAGAAAGGTCCATAAAGACATGGATGAGCGAGTTTGGAGTGGAGGAACCTGACCTCAACCCGATAGAACACCTTTGGGATGAATTAGAGCGGAGACTGTGAGCCAGGCCTTTTTGTCGAACATCAGTGCCTGACCTCACAAATGCTCTTCTGGAAGAATGGTCAAACATTCCCATAGACACACTCCTAAACCCCATGGACAGCTTTCCCAGAAGAGTTGAAGCTGTTATAGCTGCAAAGGGTGGGCAAAACTCAATATTGAACCCTACAGACTAAAGCTGGGTACACACTATACAATTTTCTGTAGATGTTTTCCTCCAGATTTACCAAAACCATATAATAGGTCAAACTTTCCGTTTCAATTCGTATGTAATCAGGCAGGCCCTTACACTACATGGTTTTGGTAAATCTGAAGGAAATCAAAAAAGTTGTATTGTGTGTATGGGGTCTAAGACTGGGATGCCATTAAAGTTCATGTGTGTGTAAAGGCAGGCGTCCCAATACTTTTGACAATATAGTGTACCTTCCTATCTAATTACTAATGCTAGCAGCATAAGGATTAAAAATAGCTAATGCTGTTTGAAAGAGTAAAGTTCTGCTTTAAGGAAGAGATGCGACTTTGGTTAAGGAGGTCTTCAGAGGATTTACCTTTCAAAGATCGAAATACATTACATATTTATTTTCTATGCATAATAATTAGTTATGAACTGCTCAATAGGAAGCTATACTGAAGTCACATGGGAGTACAGTTGTAGACAACCACAGTGCATGGTCTGTATGAGTGTATCTATTCCTGGCCATATGCCAGTAACTTTTTCATCTGCACACATTTAATTTATTTTTCCCCCTGTTGTTAATTTGCTTTGGGCTATTCATTCAAAGGAGGCATCATATTTACTGGGTTTAATTGCTCAAAAAACAACAGGCATTATCAGAACATATACCCAAGGCAGAAAAAAAAATGAATTAGAGGACCTTTCAAAGCAAAATGTCATAATTTGTCTGATTAATTATGAAGCATGTTGTCAGCCTTATAATTACCATTTATTTAGCTTCAGGGCTGTGAAAAGCAGATTATTTGTAATATCGCATTACCCCCCCCCTGCAGGAAAAGAGCACACAATTATTCTTTTGTTTACGAAAACATTAGCAGCTTCAGATATGTTTTTCACAAGAAAAGCTCGCTCCTACAAATAAACGCAAAGCAGTTTTTACAGTTGACTACTGGCGAAAGTATCCGCATATCAACAATCTAATGAGCATATCATGTTACATAAGAGCACTCAACGGCCTTGTGAGTACTAGGTGGTATTGATGATGATATACTTTGACTCTATACTGGTAACAACTGCGATGCCATATGGAAATGTAGAAGACTTGCTAATGATGCAAGGATATCTATATTAATTATATTTAATGACTATAAGCGGTATGTGCTTTTTTGTGATCTGCACTTATAGTCTACATTGCCATTTAGCTAAGCGCTAAAGGAGAAATCCATAACTTTGCTTTGATGTTCTCAATTTAACTTTTTCAAGCTCATAAAGAAAAAAAAAAACCACATGCATTTATTGCAGAAATGTACTGTTTCTTTGTTTAATTTGCCCAGAAATACAATTTAATTAGATAGAGTTACCCAATGGTCTGTAAGGCCTCATGAGCTATTGGGAAAGATGAGTTCAAAATGTGCAGGGAAGGACAAAGGAAGAGATAGAGAGAGAAAAAAGAAAAATAAGAAGGAAAAAATAAAAAAAATGGAGAGATGGGGGGTAAAAGGATCTCATTTTGCACCTAGAATTTTATTTGAGCTCCTTCTTGGACAATAATATAGGGAACGCATATAATGGTCTTGGTTATTATTCTTAGTCTTAGCAGGTTTAGACCTATGACCTTTTGGAATTACAGTTACATTGTGTGACAATAATAGTATATGTCAGTTGAGAATAAATGATGGAAATAACAAATTCTTGTAAGTTGAGAAGCACCTTCTTCTGAGTAGGCCAACCTTTCTTTGAAAAAAATGGGATAAAAATTCAAAAGGCACAGCATCTCATAATAAAATGTACAGTATGTAATATCTTTTTATAGTTCCAGTAAAATTAACCAGTATTTCAGGTTTGAAAAAAATATTCATTATAATAATGCAAGTAAAAAACATTTAATGGAATAAGTATAACACACAGTCAATTTTATCCACAGGATGATATAACAAGGTGCAGTGTGGAGTTATTTTCTATATGTAGCGGTACCCCCGTAGGGGCTGCTGAGTGAAGTGGCCCACCTGTCACCCTGCCCAGCCCACATTCATTTCCAGACACTCCAAGACAATGAGTCAGTCTATCAGCTTTGTTTTTTGTATTTTAGCGAGAGATTAGAACTTGGATGGGGTTAAGCGATTAATGTAATACCCAGAAAATGATTCTTGCATGGTTTGGGACAATTCAGATATTTTCCTCCTGCACAACACTTGCTACAGACTACATCTCCTTTTCTCTCCAGCACAGTTCTTCAGGCTCAGCTAGCACGTGGTTAGGCCTAACTCTGGTTTCAGCCAGGTCTTAGCAAAGTTCCTTATTACAGGCAGGGACCGCAGGCCCCTATGGTGTAGCAAATAAAGTTCTGGTGCTAGCTGCCCTCTTAGGAGGACTACTGATCCCAGTCCACTCCGGCATGCCTCTCCCAGCTCTCCTGACTGTGCCTGTCACTCAGTCACTCACCGACACCTGATGGATCCCTCCTGGAGATTTACCTGGCAGTATTTCCCGCTGTCCTCTCCTGCTCCCATTCATGACATTCCTTGGGTTGCGTGGGTTTCCTGTTCAGCTCTGAGCCCCTGGTCAAAGGTCACCCCACCCCAGACTGGGGGGCTCCCTCCTAGGCCCCCCACAGCCTAACACTCCATCTCCAGTTCTTCAACTCCTCTTCAGCTGGGCCGACCCTGGGTATTTAAGGAGGCTGCCCCCTGCCAATCCAGGTTGGGGATTGGTCAGGGCTCTTTAGAACACCCCAGACAGCACCACCCTTCTTCACCTCCATCTTTCTAGAAGTGTCTAGAAGCTGAAGGGAGGTGACCGAAAGATGATGCTATCTGTGAGTCACCAGCCTACTTTAAGCCACTCCCAGCCCCACAGATCAAAACAAACAGGCCTAGCTAGGGCCTGCCTAAATTTACCTGTTCTACAAAAAACTCACTATAGTACCTACACTAGGTAGAGGGTGCTACATATAGTATGGAAAAAGCTCCTTATTCTTTTAGTAAGCCATTTAATTATTATACCACAAAACACAAAAAGGTTAAACCGGGATCTAGGAAAGTATTGAAAGAAACAATGATAGGGCTCAAGCGAACATGATGTGAATATAAAGAGGAGTATAGTGTGAGGAGAAGGAGAAGGGAATGGGTGGCTCAGGCGGTGGCCCTAAAGGGCTCCAAAGTCCAAATCTTGTGGTTGAACATAATTAATTTACGGTGCCAAGGCCTCTGAAATTTCTCACGAGTACTGTTTATTATGACCATAATTTTTTCATTAATCATGTAACACTGTCTTTATTTTTGACCTTATCAAAGTATAGGGCAGACTATTTCCATGCTTTTGCAATGGGCTATTTTGTTGCAATAAAAATATGGGTTATTAATGTTCTGTCCTTGTTGAAAATGATACTTATTTTCCTATTTCCTAAGGGGAGCGTCCCATGGGTTCTTCCTTAGACATTAATGCGCAATCAAACTGATAAGGCTATAGACAGATATCCACAATAACTGCACATTTGTGTAGGTCCACTATATACGTAATAACATATCGTCTAATTGTCAAGTCCAAAATCATTCAGGTGGACACATTGTTATGCAGAAGATTAGTTGAACATGGACACGATAATATCTATATAGTACTTTATGGTAATTTCTTAGCACAAGGATGACGCTGGAAGTTTTGGCTGACACTTTAATTTTTTTGGACCATCTAAGTTATCAGGGAGTAGTGAAGTGTTGCACCCAATGGTTTTGATTTTAAAGCAGAGTGTAAAAAAAAGTTTAACAAACAAAAACTAGAAAGGTCCTCCATGGAAGATCTTCTTTTGCATGGAGAAATCCTAATGGTGTAGTTTGGGCAACAGAGTCATTTTCGAAAAATTGATATTTGATTCACCTATGTGAAAATGCTGGACCCATCATCTCTGTCACAGGGAGTGTCTGCTCTTACTGCATTCTCTTGGTGTACATCCAGATGTAAATTTGCAAAATTCTTTGCTATGAACATGTTTATCTCTGCTGACTAATTTAATGTTAATGATTGAATGGCTTGTGAAATGCAATATTTGTACATATTTTCAGAACAAAGATTGTTGTATCTGTAGAGTAAACTAAACATAATATGAGTTATTAATTAAGTAAAAGTGTGGGCAAGTGGGAGAAAACACAGTGATGATGTAACTTCCTGTCCTACACAGGAAACAGAGCCCTAGAGATAATTATTAACATTCCGTGTATCCTGTCATTTTATACTTTTGCCTTCAAGGAAAATATCATTTACAAGGGACATTTGTTTTTCAAAATAAACAGATGTCTGTGAAGCATATACAACAATTCTGAGAATATCTAGATGAGGCATGTTAAGAAAGCACAGGAAGACGTGGAGACACGGAGACCCAAACAACTTGCTTGCTCCCATTTTTCTTGCATGTATAATTCCTATAACGTCTAATTTACTAAATCTGAAGAGTGCAAAATGTGGTGTAGCTCTGCTAATTAGCTTCCAGGTTTTAGCATCTGTTCACATTGGCGCGATTTGACATGCCAAATCGCAGCTTATTGCCGGCAACGGCACTGTCCCAATGAATGCGACGCCGACTTTGTGGCACGTACCAATTTCCAAAAGTAGTTCCTGCACTACTTTTGGCTCCTTTGGGGGCAATTTCAATAGACATCTGTGCATGAACCCGCATAGATATCTTTAAAATCGCCCCCAAAACTCGCACTGAATTACGGGTTTGAAATCGTGCGAGTTCAGCTAAACTCACACGATTTCAAACCCCACCTTCAGTGTGAACGAGGGCTTATTGTCAAAGTTTAATTAAACAAGCTGATGTTAGAAGCTGATTGGTTGCTATGCACAGTTGCACCAAATTCTGAATGCACCAATTTTTGTAAATCTCCCACTTTGTGTTTCTTGTCATTACCTTTCAAATTTTTGGCCAAGTAAGCAAATATCTATAGTAATGACTATATACTTTGTACTATAAACAAATAGAGCAATACATAACTAACAAAGTCAACCAAAAAAAAAATGTAGCCTCAACTCAAGCTGCAGTGGCTAACAAGAAAAAATCAACCAACTCTCCTAATCATATACTGTACCTTTAAGGCCCAATTCAATTGAAGCCTTGATTTTTTTATTTAGCAAAAATATGGCATGTCTTACCTTTTTTTTTTTTTTTTTTTTTTTATGTGTGCTTACAACTGTAAAAGCTGTCCTGTGTTGGCAGCATACTGGAGAGTTAGACCATGGACCTCACACAGAGGGCAGTGGTACAGTATTTAAAATTAATAAAACTGCACAGGGAGGGCAGGTTCTGATATAGGCAAGAATTTACACCCTGTGTATTAGTGACAGGGTCACTTTAAATTCAAGCAGCTCTTGATGTAGGCACACATTCCTATTTCCTAATTTGTGTTACTTCTTAGTTACTTAGCTACTAAAAAGCCAGGTTGCTCTGTGTGTTAAAATAGTGACCATACTTATTGTGCTTGCACTGTGAATCATTACTTTTTGCACCAGTGTTAATTTTGGCAGCAAGTTTCAATTTAGTTTTAGTCCCATTTTAATCTTCTGCAATTGTTTTAGTTTTAGTCCTATTTAGTTGACTAAATCTCCAGTACATTTTAGTCGACTAAAACTCATTTTAGTAATCTAAAATCTAATGGGTGTAATTAAATTGTAATGCATTAGTTAACATTTCTCTACAATTTCCAAATTCATTATATACTGCTGGAGTGAAAAATTTCATATATTATTTAAGGTATTGAGGTATGAACATTCACTACAGACCAGTGTTAATTTTGAAGTCAAATTTCAATTTAGTTTTAGTCTTTTGACTAAAATGTCATTTTAGTTTTAGTCCCATTTTAGTCTTTTGACTAAAATGCCATTTTAGTTTTAGTCGTATTTTCGTCATCTCAATTGTTTTTGTTTTAGTCGTATTTTAGTTGACTAAATGAGTATTCATTTAGTCGACTAAAATGTTTTAGTTGTTTTATTCGACAAAATTAACACTGCTTTGTACCCTATTCATGAATTGGGAGGTGAGGGTATGGAGAGAGGGTGGGTGTACAGAATGAGCATGGTAGCTGTAGCTTATGCTAACCATCAACCTATAGGGAAGGATATCTTTGTACTAACCACCAATGTATCAAGGGACACACTTTCCACTGTTCAATAGTGCATAACAGTGTCATATTTGCTCTGCAGAAGGGGCATTTTTGCATTGATCGCTGTACTAAAAGGGATACCATGGTAAGGAAAAGTAGTACTGGCAACTGGCTAACAGTGGTGCAATTAGGGTGTAAAGTTAGATTTTGGTTTCTATTTATACACCTTATACTCTTTTCTGCTAAGAATTTATGGGTTTTTTTTGTTTGTTTTGGCAATCTGGGAAAACACAAAGTAAGCCTGTCATGGTTAATTCTCTTAATTCCTCCTAAGTTTATTTTTATAGCTAATGTTCTTGCTGTCTGTTTCTTCTCCTCCGCAAATATTCAGAGGCATCCTCCACCCTTAGGCTATTTTTACTGCAATGGTCTGGGACAAAGTATTGTTTTCTGTTTTGACTAGCCATGTAATATTATCTTCATGGTTGAAAAGCATTCATTATACCATACGTTATATTTATGTTTATAATGTTGGATCAATCACTGTTCCCAAAATAGCTGTCCAATATAAATATGTATGTGAATCTTATTTAATCAGGATAATCAGTTCAGTAGAAGTCACATATTAGATGTTTAAATCATTTAGATGAAAACCAGGTGTCATTCTGAAAGCCCACATCCTATACAAAAGTGCATTGACTTTCACCATCAGAAATTGATACTTTGGTGGCATTTTGGCTCCGTTAACATAAACTGGCCTGGGAAATTTGAGTGGAGCATATAATGAAAAAAACAGAGATTACCTTCAGTGAACACTGAGCAAGTCAAAACAATCCGTAGATCCAGAAATACAGGCAGCTGGTATAATATATAAATGTTGACTTTACCTGTAACATTTGAAGTTGTCCCTCTCATGTTTTGTCTCTTGAGCTGCCTTATTGGTCAGTGAGGCTGCACATAACAATAAAGAGGAAGCTTGGGTGTTGAGAGTGTGGAAAGCCAAGAAGCTTGGGGGTTGATTTACTAAAGGCAAATTGACTATTTGCAAGTGCACTTGCACCAAAGCTTACTAAATGAGATAAAGCTTTACTTAGCAAAGAATACTCATCCACATGAAATGAAAATTTAAAAGAAAAAAATGCATTTTTACTTGCACATGATTGGATGATGGAAGGCAGTAGAGCTTCACCTCATTTACTAAGCTTTGGAGTAACTGCACTTGCAAAGTGGACAGTCTATTTGCTTTTAGTAAATCCACCCCTAAATGTCTATGGGGCACCAACAGACACTACCATCATGGCTTCATAATGAATTAACTGGTTAAAAAATACTTTGTTCTATGTCTATTTTTTGTTTCTGATAAGCCAATGCCAAAGGTGACATTGGCTCCAAATACCTAAACACCAATGGCCAATTATGAGCTTCATGTTTAGGGATACAAGATACAAGATCACTGCATGTTGGCTGACTGCTCTCTAGTGTATATGGATAGCTTACCACTAACACAACTCCCACTGTCAGAAATGTGTATCTAACTAATGACACAATGATAAATTGCCCATGCCCAGTATACTAGTAAGAGAATCACAGTCCTGTAAACTACTTCTTACATGGATTGTAGGGGCTTGCACATCTATGGAGCAAACTATTTTTTACCTCTAGGCACACAGCTGAATACACAGTGATATATTTATTTAATGAGTAATTAAGCTATGTATATCAGCTCTGCTTCCAGTTGTCTGAGTGAATAACAAATCTGCACCATGAGTGGTCATCATGGTAAATCACAAGTATGACTCAGCAAATTTATGAAATGAATTCATCAAATCCTTAAATTTTTAAAATAGTTAAAAAATAGCATATGGATTTCTATTGTGTACTTGGTCGTTTGTCTGGAGTTCAGTTTAATACCTTTGTTCTAGAATAGGCCACAATAGAGACTAAAGACACAAGTCCAGGTTGCTCTTCTGAAGATTTACTTTTCTGCAATTGCAGTATATACATGCCTTCTGTTCCAGAGGCGGCTGTCAGCATTTCCCATAAGCAAGTTGTCATGCTTCCTGCTCTCTTCACTAAGCCCGGCAAAGGGGGAAACAGGATATCACAGCATTTCCCAGTAGTGTAAGACTGATTACATGGTAGCCTACAATACTGGGCCCTAGGCCTTTCTACGTTCTATGGGGCCGGACTAAAGGACTCTGTCCTTATCTCTTCTGGCTACAAGCCCAAACTCCATCTCTAGCTCAAGCACACCAATTTATAAGCTATGGAAGGCCATCACCTAGGGGTAGATCCAGGGAACTACTCCTCACTTTAAAACCCTGGAGCAAGTCTAAACCAAACTCTTCCGGTCACCTCCTTACAAGAGGACCTAACATGCTGATCCTACTGCTGGGAGAAAAAAGGTGGTGACACTGGAATCACACTAGAACCTCAAATTATGTGTGATGCTGCAGCAAGGGGGTTTATTTACTAAAGCTGGAGAGTGCAAAATTAGGCTCACTTCTGCATAGAAACCAATCAGCTTCCAGTTTTTATTTCCAAAGCTTAATTGAACAAGCTGAGGTTAGAAGCTGATTGGATACCATGCACAGCTGCACCAGATTTTGAGTGCACCAGTTTTAGTAAATCCCCCCCAATGTCTCCAACAAATGCTAAGGAAAATCAAGAAACCTCAACTTTAGTTTGTTGTGGTAAGTGAAGTTTGAGTTCCATCCAGTGACTGTCAGCCTGAGAAAGATGTTTTTAAATAATGTGCTGTATTTTTGCACTAAAAGTGTCAGACATCCATGTATTGGACTGCCTTTTCTAAAAGAGACCCAAGTGAGTCAATACTATGCCTAGGGACAAGGTAATCTCAAATAAGGCCCTATAGAGTGGAGGAACTGCCAGAAACACTCTACTGTTGGTACCATGTCGCCACCTTTGTACAGGTTTAGCCTCCTGTTTACTACACAGGTGCATTGTGTTTTAGTAGCCTAATGAGAGAAATATCTAAGAATCTTGAGAACAGGGCTACATGTACAATAAAACATTGTGTCTTTATAAAAAGAGATAGCTTCTCTATGCCAGCTATTTAGATAAAGTACTAAGGGGGAGTCCATAGAGCAATAAGTAGGGCTGAATTCTGTGCAAACAGGTATTCATATGAAATTTGGAGTTAGCATGTAGTGGGGTCAGTGCACTGGGCGTTTGTCCAGCTCTTCTGAACACCTTCAGCCTGACAGGAGAAAAGCAGCATCAAAAATGTGCCAAAAGGCATCTCAAGAGCCTGGGTGTTAATTCATTTCATTGTCCAGAATAATAATTTATTCTGGCCATTGAAATTAATTAATGCTCAAGAGCTAAATGAGGCTTGCGCTAACATGCGTTTAGACGTGTTTATACATGTTTAGATGCTTCAATCGATTTTTCTGCCAAAACGATGCTGCTTCTGAATGTCTTAGTGGTGGGGTTTTCAGCCTCTAAACGCCTCTGGGTCTAAATGTCTGTAACCGACTTTGTGTGCATGGAAACATAGGCTAACATTGAGTGGTGTTTAGAAGCAGAAAAAAAAATCAAATACTCCTAAAAGTGGCGCTTTTAATGCCCAGTGTACATGAAGCCTTTCCCAGAATAAATAATATTTTTAAGCTACAGCTTTTTTTCACAGGGTAAAGAATAGCGTCAAAATATGTTTTGTAAATGCACAAATACTTGTTAATTTTATCAGAAATTTAGGGTTGTCCTGTGGCCTGTGCAATTTCAAACAGACTATTTAATTTAGCTTTCCATGTTCCTATCATGGACACATTTAAGCCAGCCATAGACTAATCAAAAATCAGCTGGTTGAGCAGGAACCAGTTGAATTTCGATCCATCTATGGGCAGGCTGGTTGCTTTTTTTGCATTCAATCACTGCCGATGGCTATAGCTGATCATTGCATTCTGATGGTTGGGAAATCCTGCCAGAATACAATAGCGCAGTAGGAGGGATTCCCCCATCAACACTCATTGATGGGGGAATCGATCAATTTTCTTTTCTTAAAACTGTTGTTGAAGGAAAGGAAATTGCATAATGTATGGCCTGCCTAACTCCCTGTGCTATCAATAAAAATCCAGTGCGGGTGGTTGAGTAGTTTAACTAAAGACAATGGCCAGGGCTGATACCAGTTTGTACTTGCAGGGTCTTTAACTGCTTTCTGTCCACCCACCGTCAAAAGACGGTGGGGCGGTGCAGCTCTCGTTCTGGGATGCCGTTATATGACAGCTTCCCAGAACGGGGGGTGTGCAGTGCGGCGATCGTGGTCGCGCCATGTTGCTAGGACACGGCGTGACCCTGATCTCTGTAAAGAGCCACGGCTCTTTAACCATGTGATCGGCTGTGTCCAATGACAGCCAGTCACATGTAAACAAGGAGATGCCGGTAATCAGCTCTCCTCACCTCAAACTGACAGAGTGTGAGGCGAGGAGAGCCGATCAGTGGCATCTTCTCACGGGGGACATCTAGGGATCATCAGTGCCCTGATTACAATAAGTAAATACAGTGTCACAAAATAGTGCCCACCAATGCCAGCATATAGTGCCCACCAGTGGCAGCAATCAGTGCCCACCACTGCCCACAAGTGCCACCAATCAGTGTCCATTAGCGATGTCAGTCAGGGCTGGCAATCAGTGCTGCCTATCAGTGCTGCCCATCAATGCCCATCACAGTTGTCGATCAATGCCCATCAGTGTTGCCCATCAGTGCCACCCATCAGTGCCTATCTGTACCACCTATCCTTGCCCCCTATCAGTGCCCACCAGTGCCGCCTATCAGTGCCCACCAGTGCCACCTATCAGTGCCCATCAATGCCACCCAACAGCGGCCATCAGTGCAGTCTATCAGAGCTCATCAGTGCCACACATCAGTGCCACCTATCAGTGCCCATAAGTGTGGCATATTAGTGCCTCCTCATCAGTGCCACCTCATCAGTGCCCATAAGTGCTGTCTCATCAGTGCCCATAAGTACCACCTCATCAATGCCCACCAGTTCAGTCTATCAGACCCATCAGTGCCGCCTTATCAGGACACATCAGTGAAAGTGAAAAATTACTTTTTACAGTTACAAAATTTACTGACAGAAAAAAAGTAAACTTTTTTTTTCAAAATGTTTGGTCTTTTTTTGTAGAAAATAAAAAACCCAGCAGTTATTTAATACCACCAAAATAAAGCTCTATTTGTGTGTAGAAAATGATAAAAAATTTGTTTGGGTACAGTGTAGCATGACCGCGCAATTGTCATTCAAAGTGTGACAGTGCTGAAAGCTGAAAAATGGCCTGGGCAGGAAGGGGGTGTAAGTGCCTGGTAGGCAAGTGGTTAAAGGGATAAAACATGGGAAAATATGCATGTATTCTAGAAATGTACTGCATAAGAGGTTTAGACAGTGTGCCATTCACATGTCAAAGCAATATACAGTGGGGACGGAAAGTATTCAGAGCCCCTTAAATTTTTCACTCTTTGTTATATTGCAGCCATTTGCTAAAATCATTTAAGTTCATTTTTTTCCTCATTAATGTACACACAGCACCCCATATTGACAGAAAAACACAGAATTGTTGAAATTTTTGCAGATTTATTAAAAAAGAAAAACTGAAATATCACAAGGTCCTAAGTATTCAAACCTTTTGCTCAGTATTTATTAGAAGCACCCTTTTGATCTAATACAGCCATGAGTCTTTTTGGGAAAGATGCAACAAGTTTTTCACGCCTGGATTTAGGAATCCTCTGCCATTCCTCCTTGCAGATCCTCTCCAGTTCTGTCAGGTTGGATGGTAAACGTTGGTGGACAGCCATTTTTAGGTCTCTCCAGAGATGCTCAATTGGGTTTAAGTCAGGGCACTGGCTGGGCCATTCAAGAACAGTCACGGAGTTGTTGTGAAGCCACTCCTTCGTTATTTTAGCTGTGTGCTTAGGGTCATTATCTTGTTGGAAGGTAAACCTTCGGCCCAGTCTGAGGTCCTGAGCACTCTGGAGAAAGTTTTCGTCCAGGATATCCCTGTACTTGGCCGCATTCATCTTTCCCTCGATTGCAACTAGTCGTCCTGTTCCTGCAGCTGAAAAACACCCCCACAGCATAATGCTGCCACCACCATGCTTCACTGTTGGGACTGTATTGGACAGGTGATGAGCAGTGCCTGGTTTTCTCCACACATACCGCTTAGAATTAAGGCCAAAAAGTTCTATCTTGGTCTCATCAGACCAGAGAATCTTATTTTTCACCATCCTGGAGTCCTTCAGGTGTTTTTTAGCAAACTCCATATGGGCTTTCATGTGTCATGTACTGAGGAGAGGCTTCCGTCGGGCCACTCTGCCATAAAGCCCCGACTGGTGGAGGGCTGCAGTGATTGCACTTTCTCCCATCTCCCGACTGCATCCCTGGAGCTCAGCCACGGTGATCTTTGGGTTCTTCTTTACCTCTCTCACCAAGGCTCTTCTCCCCAGATAGCTCAGTTTGGCCAGATGGCCAGCCCTAGGAAGGGTTCTGGTTGTCCCAAACGTCTTACATTTAAGGATTATGGAGGCCACTGTGCTCTTAGGAACCTTAAGTGCAGCATAAATTTTTTGTAACCATGGCCAGATCTGTGTCTTGCCACAATTCTGTCTCTGAGCTCTTCAGGCAGTTCCTTTGACCTCATGATTCTCATTTGCTCTGACATGCACTGTGAGCTGTAAGGTCTTATATAGACAGGTGTGTGGCTTTCCTAATCAAGTCCAATCAGTACAATCAAACACAGCTGGACTCAAATGAAGGTGTTGAACCATCTCAAGGATGATCAGAAGAATTGGACAGCACCTGAGTTAAATATATGAGTGTCACAGCAAAGGGTCTGAATACTTAGGACCATATGATATTTCAGTTTTTCTTTTTTAATAAATCTGCAAACATGTCAACAATTCTGTGTTTTTCTGTCAATATGGGGTGCTGTGTGTACATTAATAAGGAAAAAAAATAACTTAAATTATTTTAGCAAATGGCTGCAATATAACAAAGAGTGAAAAATTTAAGGGGGTCTGAATACTTTCCGTCCCCACTGTATATATATGATGTATTTCCCAACTTTCAAAAGTCCCAAATCAGTTTTTTCATAAATCAAAGTTTCACAAATACAAAACTGAACTTTATTAGCCATCCTTTCATGTTGTCTTGAAAAACATAATTTGCATAACGAGCTACTCTAGGCCTATAATCAACATTCTTGTTTATATGTGTAGTGAGTAGTCTGGAGCTAAAAAGTACTTTGAAGTGGAACTATACTGTAGACTTAAAAAAAATGCTGGTAGGTAGGATTTTTTTGCAGAAGACATATACTTTGAGACATACACAGTGCTGTACACTTAGCTGTATGTTCTCGGCATCCCTCATTGCCGGGATAAATTCCCACATGCATGTGTGCGATCATCCCAGCCCAGCCAATCAAGATGGCTATACCTGGAAGAAGACCATGAAAAGATGCCAGCACTAGCATGGGAGCGGGGGGAAGTGAGTATAGTTCTCCTTCAAGAGATGGGCAAGTGCAGCTTGCTTTCAGTTGCATTCAGCTTGGAGATCAATTTAAGATGCTTCAGAGATAATTCAGAGTTTATTGATGGGTGTATTTGACCTAACATTGATCTCCGTATCACCTTTTTCCAAGCTGCATCAACCTGCTTTTGTATTCCCTCAGATTTGTTTGAGGAAAGAATCAGTTCTGACGATAGTGCTTGTTATGACTGTATATGGCTTTTATCACAGCATAAATGGCTTGTAACTGTGCTTGTAACTAGTGATGAAGTCAATGGGAGCCGAATGTTGAAAAACAGTAATGGGCATTTTTTAGGCTAACAGTCAATGAATTGTCAATTAAATGGCATGGGGTTGCTGGGCATTGCCTTGGGGAACATGCACCAAAGTAAATCAAATGTTGTAAAAAAACTAAATTTGGCGTAAAAAGCCCACAGCCCCTGGGTCAGGATTGTGAGAACAGGCCCCTGTCTTAATCAACATAGGGGCAAAATGCTTTGCCCGGGGGGGGGGGGGGTGAAGGGTTTTGCCTGATATGGTTCAAGAGAGAAGGAGGTGCACCCTCGCCCCCCACTTTTCTGGCCTGCCTGGCTGCATACTCAGATAAGAGTCTTGTGTGGATTTTTGGGATTCCTTGTGCTTTTTTATTGTATGGGGTTTCCCCTTAAAAGACAATATCAGACCTGAAGGGCCTGCTTTGAATTATGGAACAACCCCAGCACTACTTGTTTTAAAACTACTCCCAGCTCCTTTGTTTATATGGCTGGAGATTCCCTTCATCTTTACCAGACCATTATCCTAGATGAGGGTCTGATATAAATGTTGTGTAAAGCTTTTCCCATAATTTATACTTGGCCTGTCAAGAGGTTGCAGCTTGGCAGGCCAGGAAAGGGGAGAATATGAACATGCAGCCCCCATTCCTGAACTATACCAGACCACATGCCCTCAACATGGGAAGCCTTTTTACCTGCCTGTGGCTGTGGGGGTCTGCAGGTGGGGGGCTTATTGACATCTGGAAGCCCTTTGAACAATAAGGGGCACTCGGACAATGGCTTCCCATATGTGAATAAGTGAGGTGCACATAGTACCCCTACCCCTTCACAAAAAAGTTAAAATTAAATAAACACAAAAGCACAGTTTCTGACAAGTCCTTTATTACAAAAAAGTCCCACAATGTATGTTTAAATCAATCGTGATGCCTGTCTCCCATTGAAAGAAAAAACCTTAACACAAAAAACTCCACTCACCGAATAACCTAACCTGTTCCTTAAACAGTCATTGGCAATATAAGAGAAGAGGGTATAATCATATTTGGTCAATGTTATATGTGGCCATATTAAGGCAATGATATCACCCCCTATCCTTGCACCCTTGTTTGCGCAGCTGGGGATTCCCAGCCTCCAGAGGGAATGTGCCAGGTAATGTCAGCAGTTAATAAAGATGCGGCGGGTGCAGGCGCCTGTTGCTTTCTTAGCAACTGTTGACAGCAGGAAGCTGTCATGTTCATCTATACTGAACATGCTAAATGTTTGGGCAAACATCTAAACACTAGAATGGAATAACACATGTGTATGAGCTACTGGTGCTGCACATGTGTATGAGCTACTGGTGCTGCATACCCCAGAATGTTATACAAAATGGAAGAATTCCCTCATGGGGTTTTTTAGCAGCCAAAAAATATTCAAAATTGTTAATTAAAATTCTTTTATTTTATCAAAAAGCAATTGACAATTTTATGAAAGTTGTAAAAAATTAGCTCTGGCATTTACATAAAAAAACTTGTTACATAAGAAACTCGTTATTTGCATTTTACAGCAATGTGGTCTTCCACGTGATAACCCTATGCGTTTCGACTCTTCTAATTATGGTCTTCTTCAAGGGGGCTTTTTTATTATTCTATGCAAGGAAAAAGAAATATTTTTTCATGTTTTAGTCATCATTTTATATTTTACCATTATATTTAAATACACGCAATAGTGTGTATTTACCAATTATGATGATGGAGAAGAAAAAGACATGTCCTGTAGCCAGAAGTTTCTTTAAAATCTACTTTCGGTGATCCTAGAACCATTAATGTGTCGTCTCCGCTCTCCCTGGGACAGACCCCACCTTCAAAAAACTTTCAGGAGACCACTTTTATGGACCTCCAAGGGGATGAAAAGAGGAGCAAGCAAGCACATGTAGTATATTATGGCAGCCTTAGTATTTTCCTTCCACTTCACAATTATGTACCATTTTGTGTTGGTCTATCACATAAAATCTCAATAAAATACATTTACGTTCGTGACAAAATGTGGAAAATTTCAAGGGGTATGAATACTTTTTAAAGGCACTGTAGCTACTTGTAAAAGTGCTTGTGGCAGAGCCTGGGACGGGGTTTGCTATCACTGCATAGGTGCTTTGTAGCAATGCTTGTAATAGTGTTTGTTATTTAGGAAATGTGCAGGAGGTATAGCATGAGTTAATGGGGGAGGGAATAGTAAGGAATGTTCTAATGGCAACCAAACCCTCAGTGAGGACAGACTCAAGTGCCTTGAAAAAGCATGCATTTTGTACAACCAACATTTGCCAGCTTGGTGTATTTTAATTGTTTTAATCCCTTGGAATTTTTGACTAAATAAAAAAGAGTGATATGATGTGAGTGCCCTGCACTGTGTTTTCATGGATTGGTGGGGGATTTTGTATAGCAGCGGCTGACAGGTATTAAACTGTAAATATACGTCTTTACCTTGAAATTAAATACCAGAGTTGTGCCAGCAGCTAGCTGCTATAACCCTGGTATCATTATTTACAGCAGGTGGCCTGCTATTAGATAAAAGTGGTCTCTTTTTTACTTTTAAAGGGCCATGGGAGAGGTGCCCCCCACCCTCCTGCCACTTCCTGGTGTTTTCCGAGCTTGCCGTACCCGTCGGTAACCCGGGAAACCATTCGGTGCGGCCAATCATCAGGTAGGAAGCCGGGTGAGGGCAGGATAGTCCCCACTCTGCTCTATGTCCTTGGAGGACTGGAGCGACGTCTGACGTCACTTCTCCCTCTCTGTGCCTTAAAGGGATGGGTTTTTTTCCCCTCTTAAAAGCAAAATGTCCTTTTTTTTTGCTTTTAAAGGTAAATGGGAGATCAGAGGTCTTTTTAACCACAGATCTCTCAATAAAGAGAACCTGCCATGCTTATTTCTTTCACAAGGGATGTTAACATTCCTTGTAATAGGAATTAAAGTGATAAAAAAATTATTTAAAGGGGCAGTGTAAAAAGAAAAAATGAAAATAAATAAGAAAAAAAAGATTTTAAAGCACCCCGTCCCTCTGAGCTTGCGCGCAGAAGAGAACGCATACATAAGTCGTGCCCACATATGTAAATGGTGTAGCACTAGACCTCCTCTGTAACTCTAAATAGGTAACCTAAAATTTTTTAAAGCTTCGCCTATAGAAAGCAAGAGTCACTACTAGCCCACATTACAATAATACCCAAAGAGGGAAAAGATAAAGCCATCTGCTCTAACTACAGGCCCATAGCCTTATTGAACACGGATACGAAGATCTATGCAAAAATCCTGGCAATGAGATTGAAAAAATTGATACCAATGTGGGTGGATCCAGACAAAACAGGGTTTTTGCCTGGTGGAGAGGGCAGAGATAATAGCATAAAAACAGTGTTAATGTTGCGAAAGGGGAAAAATAGGGGATCCCCAGAACTACTCCTGTCAATCGATGTGGAAAAAGTGTTTGACAGGGTAGACTGGGGATTCATGATGGATACACTTCAACACCTAGGACTTGGACCTAAAATTATGCGATGGATTAAAAACCTGTATAATCGGCCAACAGTAATAGTTAGTCAATGGGAAGCTGTCACCGTCTTTTGAAATGTATAATGGAACGAGACAGGGGTGCCCACTCTCCTACGTACTGTCAATGGAACCCTTCCTTGCGACCTTAAGGAATAATGAAGACATAGGAGGGGCGAGAGTGGGGGAAGAGGAACATAAAATTGTGGTGTAAGTGGATGACATACTGATGTATGTAACCAAACCAAGGGTGACATTGCCAAATATAATCAAAGAGATAAAAAAAATATGGTGAACTCTCGAATTTTAAAATAAACCCCATCAAAACAGAAATATTAAATATAGGAGCAGAAAAAAACGAAGAGCTCGCACTACTAAAGGGAATTCCCATTCACATGGGTAAGAAGACAATTGCCATATTTAGGAATCAAACTGACATCTACCGCCAAGAAGTTATATCTGGTAAATTACATCCCATTACTGAATGAAATCAAAAGGAGAATTAAAGAAGGGCTCACTGCAATCTATATCATGGATAGAAAGGATAAATATGTTTAAAATGGTGATCCTCCCAAAAATATTATATAAATTCAAAATGCTACCAATAGCTATACCACAGAGTTTTTTCAGAATAATAAAAACAAAAATGATAAAATATATTTGGCAAAAGAAAAAACCGAGACATTACACTTTGAGGCACATGACTTGACTACAAATGTATTTAAAATATGGGATACACTATATCGACAAAAAAATTGGGTATATAATTCACCACTAGGGATGAGCTGAACAACCCCCGGTTCGGTTCGCATCCAGAACATGCAAAAAATTTGTTTGAACACGCGAACACCATTAAAGTCTATGGGACACGAACATGAATAATCAAAAGTGCTAATTTTAAAGGCTTATATGCAAATTATTGTCATAAAAAGTGTTTGGGGACCTGGCTCTTGCCCCAGGGGACATGTATCAATGCAAAAAAAGTTTTAAAAATGGACATTTTTCTGGGAGCAGTGTCTTTAATAATGCTTAAAGTGAAACAATAAAAGTGTAATATTTCTTTAAATTTCGTACCTGGGGGGTGTCTATAGTATGCCTGTAAAGTAACATGTTTCCCGTGTTTAGAACAGTCTGAGAGCAAAATGACAACAAAAAGTCATTTAAAACTACTCGCGGCTATAATGAATTGTCGGTCCCGGAAATAAACATAAAAGTAATTGAAAAAAATGGCATGGGATTCCCTAACAAGGGAACCCTGAACCAAAATTAAAAAAAAAAAAATGCGTGGGGGTCCCCCCAAATTCCATACCAGGCCCTTCAGGTCTGGTATGACGATAAAGGGGAACCCCATGCCAATTTTTTTTTTAAAATGGCGTGGAGGTCCCCCCAAAAATCCATACCAGACCCTTATCCCAGCACGCAACCTGGCAGGCCGCAGGAAAAGAGGGGGGACGAGAGAGCGCCCCCCCTCCTGAAACGTACCAGGCCACATGCCCTCAACATTAGGAGGTAGTCCCCCAAAGCACCTTGTCCCCATGTTAATGGGGAGAAGGGCCTCATCCCCACAACCCTTGTCCAGGGGTTGTGGGGGTCTGCGGGCGGGGGGCTTATCAGAATCTGGAAGCCCCCTTTAACAAGGGGACCCCCAGATCCCGCCCCCCCATGTGATCTGGTAATGTGGTACAAATGTACCCCTACCATTTCACAAAAAAAGTTTTAAAAATGGTAAAAAAGACAATAGACGGTTTTTGACAATTCCTTTATTAATGTCTTCTTTTTTCCCCGCTTCTTCTTCCATCTTCTTCTGGTCTTCCTTTGGTTTTCTTCTTCTTCCTCTATCTTGTTCTTCCCCCGCTTCTTCCTCTATCTTCCTCTGCTTCTTCCTCCGGTCTTCTCCTCCGGCATCTTCCTCCAGTCTTCTCATTCGGCATCTTCCTCCGGCTTCTTTCCCGCTTCGACCTCCGCCTCAATAGGATGCTCCCGCTGTGTGATGCTTCTGTTCTTGTGACAGCTCTTATATAACTGAGGGCGGGGCCACCCGGTGACCACGCCCCCTCTGACGCACGGGGACATCCCTATGCCTTCCCCCTTGGTGTCAGGGGGGTGGGGTCTCCCTTTTATGTAAACGGATGACCCCGCCCCCTCTGACACCAGGAGAAAGCCATAGGGAAATCTCCGTGTGTCAGAGGGGGGTGGGGTCACCAGGTGGCATCGCCCTCAATTATATAAGAGCTGTCACAATAACAGAAGCATCACACAGCGGGAGACTGTTGGGTTAACTTTACTGTTTTGTTTTTTTTTTTAAATTAATTAAAGCGTATTTTTTTAATGCATTTGAAAGACCGCTGCACAAATACAGTGTGACAAAAAATATTGCAATGACTGCCATTTTATTCTCTAGGGTCTCTGCTAAAAAAAATATATAATGTTTGGGGGTTCTAAGTCATTTTCTAGCAAAAAAATACAGATTTTTTACTTGTAAACAACAAATGGCAGAAAAAGGCCTAGGCTTTAAGTGGTTAAGGAGGCGACCCAGTGAGCCAAGCTGTCTGTCATAGCCGACTCAAAATTGTACATGTGCATGTGTACAGACCTGTTCAGCTGTAATGTTAGAATTTAGTTGGGCAGCTGGGGCAGTAAAACCGTTTTTACCACCTCCTGTGTCGCTGTAAGGGAACCTGAGGGATATTGACATTACAGGCCTCTGAAAATGATGCAGTTTTGATCTTCATATTTAGTTTGGGTTAAAGTATTAAAGCCTGTGGACCAGCATAACAGTCAGTTAACTGGCACTCCAGAAGGATTTTTCCCAAGAAGAAAAAATGATAGCCTGTATGAGGTCTATGTACAATGGGATGTGTGCCCACAGATAGTACAATAGGATGGTTAATAGCTCGGCTTTAATCCCGAGAGCTTATAGGAATGATTGCACATTTTATCCCCTTTATCTGTAGTGACCCTCTAGACTGGCAGTATGGTTTAATCTGGTGGTATAAGAAGAATGATTTCTGGTGTTGTTGCTGTTGAAATTCTTTGAGCCACTTTAGATTCTGTTGGAAACAGCATGGTATCATCATATTATTTTTCTTTTTGTATAGATGGACTTTCTGCATTCCAAAGCTTTCTGAAGATGGAATTCAGCGAGGAGAATGTTGAATTCTGGATTGCTTGTGAGGAGTTTAAGAAGATCAAGTCTCCAACTAAAATGGCTCTGAAAGCCAAGAAAATCTATGAAGAATTCATCCAGACTGAGGCTCCAAGAGAGGTAACTGAAACTGCATGGACAATGCCTTGAAACATATAGAAACTTGCAGACATCTATTACATAAATACATATATATTTTGGTCCCTAAATCCGTAAATAAAATAACATATAACTTATAAAAATGTAAAATAGAGTCACAGGTTCAGTATCTTTATCAATATACAAATATGTTATACTGTAATGAGTATGCAGATATCCCATTGCCAAATGGCACTAATCCAAGAACCTAATCATGGGGCACGGTAGCTCGTAAGCTTAGTAATGGGATAGTTGGGATCTGGGTCATAACAGTATGTGTATAATTGTATAATGTGTATAAAAGGTGTGAGATATAAATATATATATATATATATATATATATATATATATATATATATAGTGTGTATGTGTATATATATATATATATATATATATATATATATATATATATATATATATATATACAGTGTGTATGTGTGTATATATATATATATATATATATATATATATATATATATATTGTTGTTGTTCAGTCGTTGTCGTTTAGTCGTATCCGACTCTTCGTGACCTCATGGATCATAGCGTGCCAGGGTTTTCTGTTCTCCACTGCCTCCCAGAGCTTGCTTAATTTCATGTACATTGTTTTGATGATAATGAACATGAAATTAAGCAAGCCTGGCGCGTTATGGACCATGAGGTCACGAAGAGTCGGACACGACTAAACGACTGAACAATAACAACACAATATATATGTATAATACTCTGCAAAAGATTTAGGCTCGGTTCACACCTAAAATGGCTGTGAGTCGCACAGGAATGCTGTGTGTCCCTATTCTCCATTTCAGGGACGAATCAGGGCCAAATCTTTGCCTGAATTCAGCCCTGAAACTGAGCCAAAGATGAACAGCATTTCTGTGCAGTGCGCTCCGCAGCCGCCCCAGGGATATGTAAACCGGCTCCACAGAAAGACGGTCACATTCCCTCCACCAAGGAGTAAAAGAAGGAATAAAAATAGAGAATACATGGAAGGGAGGAACAAAGAAAAAGAGAGAGAAAGAATAAGAGAAAGAACAAGAAAGATGTCTAGTGAGAGGGATGGGGGAAAAAAAACAAGAAATTGGGATAGCAAGAGATAAAAAGGAAAGAAATGAGAACAAAGAGAAAGAGTGGTACACCCTAACATGTACCATAAGGGATTTTAATACTGTACGAATGGAAGGGACTCAAAGAGTGCTAAATGTCCGTGAGTTAGGGGCGCAAATTACTTGTCTTGCTTTGGATGCTGACAACTAGGGATGAGCTTCGAGTTCGAGTCGAACTCATGCTTGACTCGAACATTGGCTGTTCGCAAGTTCGCCGAACAGCAAACAATTTGGGGTGTTCGCAGCAAATTCGAATGCCGCGGAACACCCTTTAAAAGTCTATGGGAGAAATCAAAAGTGCTAAATTTAAAGGCTTATATGCAAGTTATTGTCATAAAAAGTGTTTGGGGACCTGGGTCCTGCCCCAGGGGACAAGGATCAATGCAAAAAAAAGTTTTAAAAACGGCCATTTTTTCAGGAGCAGTGATTTTAATAATGCTTAAAGTCAAACAATAAAAGTGTAATATCCCTTTAAATTTCGTAGCTGAAGGGTGTCTATAGTATGCCTGTAAAGGGGCGCATGTTTCCTGTGTTTAGAACAGTCTGACAGCAAAATGACATTTCGAAGGAAAAAAGCCATTTAAAACTACTCACGGCTATTGCATTGCCAGTCCGACAATACACATAGAAGTTCATTGATAAAAACGGCATGGGAACCCCGAACCAAAATTTAAAAAAAAAATGACGTGGGGGTTCCCCTAAATTCCATACCAGGCCCTTCAGGTCTGGTATGGATATTAGGGGGGACCCCTGCCAAAATTTAAAAAAAAAATGAGGTGGGGGTCCCCCTAAATTCCATACCAGACCCTGCAGGTCTGGTATGGATTTTAAGGGGAACCCCGCACCAAAAAAAAAAAAAAACGGCGTGGGGTCCCCCCAAATATCTATACCAGACCCTTATCCGAGCACACAACCTGGCAGGCCGCAGGAAAAGAGGGGGGGACGAGAGAGCGCCCCCCCTCCTGAACCGTACCAGGCCACATGCCCTCAACATTGGGAGGGTGCTTTGGGGTAGCCCCCCAAAACACCTTGTCCCCATGTTGATGAGGACAAGGGCCTCATCCCCACAACCCTGGCTGGTGGTTGTGGGGGTCTGCGGGCGGGGGGCTTATTGGAATCTGGAAGCCCCCTTTAACAAGGGGACCCCCAGATCCGCCCCCCCTGTGTGAAATGGTTAGGGGGTACAAAAGTACCCTACCATTTCACTAAAAAACTGTCAAAAATGTTAAAAATTACAAGAGACAGTTTTTGACAATTCCTTTATTTAATTGCTTCTTCTTTCTTCTATCTTCCTTCATCTTCTTCTTCTTCTTCTTCTTGTGGTTCTTCTGGCTCTTCTGGTTCTTCCTCCGGCGTTCTTGTCCAGTATCTCCTCCACGACGTCTTCTATCTTCTTCTCCTCGGGCTGCTCCGCACCCATGGCATGGGGGGAGGCTCCCGCTCTTCTCTTCATCTTCTTCTCTTCTTCATCTTCTTCTTCATCTTCTTCTTTTCTTCTCTTCTTCTCTTCTTCATTTTCTTCTCCGGGCTGCTCCGCATCCATGCTGGCATGGAGGGAGGCTCCCGCTGTGTGACAGCGTCTCCTCATCTGACGGTTCTTAAATAAGGGGGGGCAGGGCCACCCGGTGACCCCACCCCCCTCTGACGCACAGGACATGACGGGACTTCCCTGTGGCATTCCCCGTGACGTCACAGGGAAGTCCCGTCAAGTCACCGTGCGTCAGAGGGGGGCGGGGTCACCGGGTGGCCCCGCCCCCGTTATTTAAGAACCGTTAGACGAGGAGACGCCGTCATAAAGCAGGAGCCTCCCTCCATGCCAGCATGGATGCGGAGCGGCCCGGAGAAGAAAATGAAGAAGAGAAGAAGAGAAGAAAAGAAGAAGATGAAGAAGAAGATGAAGACAAGAAGAAGATGAGAGAAGAGCGGGAGCCTCCCCCCATGCCATGGGTGCGGAGCGGCACGAGGAGAAGAAGATAGAAGACGCCGCGGAGGAGATGCTGGACGAGAATGCCGATGGAAGAATCAGAAGAGCCAGAAGAACCACAAGAAGAAGAAGAAGATGAAGGAAGATAGAAGAAAGAAGAAGCATTTAAATAAAGGAATTGTCAAAAACTGTCTCTTGTCATTTTTAACATTTTTGACAGTTTTTTAGTGAAATGGTAGGGGTACTTTTGTACCTTCTTACCATTTCACACAGGGGGGGGCCGGGATCTGGGGGTCCCCTTCTTAAAGGGGGCTTCCAGATTCCGATAAGCCCCCCGCCCGCAGACCCCCACAACCACCGGCCAGGGTTGTGGGGATGAGGTCCTTGTCCTCATCAACATGGGGACAAGGTGTTTTGGGGGCTACCCCAAAGCACCCTGCCAATGTTGAGGGCATGTGGCCTGGTACAGTTCAGGAGGGGGGGGCGCTCTCTCGCCCCCCCCTCTTTTCCTGCGGCCTGGCAGGTTGCCTGCTCAGATAAGGGTCTGGTATTGATTTTTGGGGGGACCCCACGCCGTTTTTTTTTATTTTTGGCGCGGGGTTCCCCTTAAAATCCGTACCAGACCTGAAGGGTCTGGTATGGAATTTAGGGGGACCCCCACGTCATTTTTTTTTTTAATTTTGGCCGGGGTTCCCCTTAATATCCATACCAGACCTGAAGGGCCTGGTATGGCATTTAGGGGGACCCCCACGTCATTTTTTTTTTAATTTTGGTTTGGGGTTCCCCTGTGGGGAATTCCCATGCATTTTTTATCAATGAACTTCTATGTGTATTGTCGGACCGGCAATGCAATAGCCGCGAGTAGTTTTAAATGGCTTTTTTCCTTCGAAATGTCAGACTGTTCTAAACACAGGAAACATGCGCCCCTTTACAGGCATACTATAGACACCCCCCAGCTACGAAATTTAAAGGGATATTACACTTCTATTGTTTGACTTTAAGCATTATTAAAATCACTGCTCCTGAAAAAACGGCCCTTTTTAAAACTTTTTTTTGCATTGATCCATGTCCCCTGGGGCAGGACCCAGGTCCCCAAACACTTTTTATGACAATAACTTGCATATAAGCCTTTAAAATTAGCACTTTTGATTATTCATGTTCGTGTCCCATAGACTTTAACGGTGTTCGCGTGTTCGAACAAACTTTTTTCCTGTTCGCATGTTCTGGTGCAAACCGAACAGGGGGGTGTTCGGCTCATCCCTACTGACAACCCATGCTAAGAAAATAATTTTACTGTTAGGGGTCTCCACAACTTGGGAAATTTTATCAAGGGGTCACAGCACTAGAGGTTGAGAACCACTGATGTAAAGAAAGAATGCTTTCAGATATAGAAGTATTAATAGTTTATTTTTATCAGTTAACAAAATGGAAAGTAAATGAACAGATGAGAAATTCAAATCAAATCAATATTTGGTGTGACCATCGTTTGCTTTCAAAACAGCATGAATTCTTCTAGGTACACTTGCACACAGTTTTTAAAGGAATTCGACAGGTAGGTTGTTCTAAACATCTTGGAGAACTAACTACTTAGTTCTTCTGAGGATGTAGGCTGCTTCTGTCTCTTCGTGTAATCCCAGACACACTCAATGACGTGGAGATCAGGGCTCTGTGGGGGCCAAACTATCACTTCCAGGACTCCTTGTTCTTCTTTACGCTGAAGATAATTCTTAATGATATTGGCTGTATGTTTGGGGTTGTTGTCCTGCTGCAGGACACCACCTGTCCTGCTGCAGGACACCATTGATCCTAACCAGATCCCCAACTCCATTTGCAGAAATACAGCCTCATACTTGCAAGGAACCTCCATCATGCTTCACTGTTGCCTGCAGACACTCATTACTGTACCACTCTCCAGCCCTTCAGTGAACAAACTGCCTCCTGCTACAGCTAAATGATTCAAATTTTGACTCATCAGTCTAGAGCACCTGCTCTCATTTTTCTGCATACCAGTTCCTATGTTTTCATTCATAGTTGAGTCACTTAGCCTTTGTTTTTTCCACGTCAGAGGTATGGCTTTTTGGCCACAATTCTTCCATGAAGACCACTTCTCGCCAGACTTCTCTGGACAGTAGATGGGTGTGCCTGGGTCCCACTGGTTTCCGCCAGTTCTGTGTTGATGGCACTGCTAGATATCTTCTGATGTCGAAGGGAAGTAAGCATGATATGTCTTTCATCTGCTGCATTAAGTTTCCCTGTGCGACCACTGTACCTATGGCCTTCAATGATGCTTGTTTCTTTGTGTTTCCTCAAACGAGTTTAAACAGCACATCTTAAAAACCCCAGTCTGCTTTGAAATCTTTTCCTGGGAGTGACCTAGCTGATGCAGTATAACTACCTTGTGTCTTGTTGCTGTGCTCAGTCTTGCCATGGTGTATGACCTGTGACATGAAACTGTCTTCCACAACCTCACCATAGTAGCAGAGTTTGGCTGTTCATCACCCAGTTTTAAGCCTCCTACACAGCTGTTTCTGTTTCAGTTAATGGTTGTGTTTGAACCTCCATATGACATTGGTGATCATTAGCACCTGCTTGGTATAATTGGTTAATTATACACCTGACCCTAATCCTACAAAATCCCTGACTCTGTGCAATCCAGGGTGATGTCATTGACCAAATGTGACATGACTGTATTTGACCAATGATATCAGTTGGCGTATCTTGTTGTTTTTTGTCACTCAGCAGCAAGCTAGAGACTGTCAGTTGTGATGGTAGTATTGACAGAAGTCGTCAGGGCATTGCTCATATTTATTGATAATGGATCTATTTTGCAGGACAATGTGATTGGTGTTGATTTTACATTGTGAGACATTTTCTTTTCTAAAAGATTTTTTCTACGGTGTAGGTGTTGTTATTTTCTATTTGGGTTTTTTAGTGAATGAGTAGCAAGGGGTATTATGTAAACCATACTGCTTCATGTGGGGGGGCAGGATATCTGGGGGAGCTGCATTATTTTAAAGGGATCTTCTAAATTACAATAAATCTCTTAGCACAGACCCCCATATCTACCATGCCAAGAAAGTGAGAATGAGGTCTTTGTTCCCATCAACATGGGAACAAGGTGCCTTACCAAGGATGTCGTCCTGGCAAGGCATCATCCCAGTGTTAAGGGCATGTGGCCGGGTATGGTTCAGGATGTCTTAATGTTGCCATTTAAATCACATTAAAAAAACAGTTCCCCCTAAACAATATTACTAAAAAATTTTATTTTTTTTGCATTAGTGCATGTCCCCTCTGGCACTGCCCATCTACCCATGTCTTTTTTTATCACAGGCTTGTGAAATGGCCTTGAATAAGGCCAAATGAAAAAAAAATACTAGATTAAAGTCCAGTAAATTTCTGTGTGGTGTGGATTTCAGGCTGCAATTGTATATTTATATTTTCCAATGTCTGCTGCCTACTGTAATTGCCTATTTTCTAATCTAATGTCAATTGTCTAATGTCTATTTCTATCACTAATGTGTCATGACATTTGTGTACTACCTTTCTCATGTATATTCCCAACTTTTCTTTCCTTGTACTAGATGAAACAATAAAAAATGATTATATATAAGTATTCAATCAAATCACCTTGCTTACACTCTAGCATTATAAAGGGTTCTGTTAGGGAACACCAGGTGTGGTGGGACTACACTGGGCAACTATTCCAGCACAGTCACGCGCTGTGTCCAACAGAATTTTTTGAAATGTCACATAAACAGTGTGATGCGCCGCAACAGGCGCATCAGTATTGCTGTCATCCTATTGCACACCAGTGACTGAGTTCTAATGCAGCCATTGGTGTGAACCAGCCATTAATTAACCCTTTCATGACTAAGCCTATTTTTGAAATTTGGTGTTTACAAGTTAAAATCCATATTTTTTGCTAGAAAATTACTTAGAACCCCAAAACAATATATATATTTTTTTAGCAGAGAATCTAGAGAATAAAATGGAGATTGTTGCAATATTTTTTATCACATGGTATTTGTGCAGCGGTGTTTTAAACGCAAATTTTTAGGAAAAGGGACACTTCCATGAATTAAAAAAAAATCCAAACAGTAAAGTTACCCCAATTTTTTTGTATAATGTGAAAGATGATGTTACGCCGAGTAAATAGATACCAAACATGTCACACTTTATAATTGCACGCACTCGTGGAATGGCGACAAACTATGGTAGCTATGAATTTCCATAGGCGACGCTTTAAATTTTTTTTATGGTTACCAGGTTAGAGTTACAGAGGAGGTCTAGGGCTAGAATTATTGCTCTCACTCTCATTATCGCGGCGATACCTCACATGTGTGATTTGAACACCGTTTACATAGGCGGGCGCTACTTCCGTATGCGTTTTCTTCGCTGCGCGAGCTCGCGGGGACGGGGGCGCTTTAAAATTTTTTTTTTTTTTATTTTATTTATTTTTAGACTTATAAATTGTGTTTTAAAAAAAAATGTTTTTTTTTTTACTTTTATTGCTGTCATAAGGAATGTAAACATCCCTTGTGACAGTAATAGGTGGTGACAGGTACTCTTTATGGAGGGATGGGGGGTCTAAAAGACCCCCCATCCCTCCTCTGCACTTCAAAGTATTCAGATCGCCAAAAATGGCAATTCTGAATACTGTGTATCTTTTTAAATTTGGCGCCAGTGGCAGCCGAGTAAACGGGAAGTGACGTCATGACGTGGCTTCCGCGTTTACATTGAGAAGGCTGGAACGAAGCCACCCACAGCTTCAATCTAGCCCTCCCACAGTCACCGGAGGCAGCCGATTGGACACCGGGCTTCCCGATCGCACGGGAGGCCCAGTAAGAGCGGCGGGAGGCGGCGGGAGGGGGGGGATGTCCCCTCCCGCTCCTCCGGTATCACAGCCAAGCAGCTTTTAGCCGCATCGGTTGTTATATACGGGTAGCCGATCGCCCGCTCAAAACAACGGTACCGGGATGATGCCTGCAGCTACGGGCATCATCCCGGAATAACCCCGGAAAGCCGAGTATGCACATATGCGTACGGTCGGCGGGAAGGGGTTAAAGTAGTTGTAAATCTCAAACATGAAATATGAACATCTATAGTGTGTACTTATCTTAATCCAGAGCACTAAATGTAATTTCTGTCTGCTGCCCTGTTCCTCTGCTATCTGCATGAGGGGGGTGCATCCCTTCCTGCCAATCAGCATTCAGAGCTCTCCTAGCTAAGCTAAGAGAAGACTGCAGATAAACACATGCAACTTTTGTTTTGGAGGAATTTTTTAATCTCTGTGCATCACCTAAGGCTAGTCACTAAGGGTTTACAACCACTATTGCCACTATTGCCACTACTGTAGTCTATATGATTCCAAGGAGTCCTGAATGCTCGTGCAGGATTTCTTTGTTCACACTGTCATGCCCCAACCATCCACAGCAGTCTAGCTGTGCATGTATGAGTAGGTGGATTACAGTATTATTTATAATAAGCCTAAAAACATCTAATTACCTTTAACCTCTTCCCACTCGTGCAATAGCTGAAAGATGTCTACAGCGAGGGCTCACATTGCCAGGAGGGTGTCCATGGATGTCCTCCCATAATCGCGCATCGGCAGGAATCTGTGAGCACTGTGGCCTTAAGACACAGTTGATCACAGATCGAGGGAAAAGAGCCAATCACAGTGACTCTTTACCATGTGACCACCTGTGCCCTATCACGGCTGATCACAGTGTAAACAGGATTTGCTGGTTATCGGTATTCCTCTCTTACGCTGAAAGCACGTGAGGGGAGGAGAGCTGGCAAATCCACACAGGGAACATCTACACTGATAATCAGGGCACTGATCATCAGTGTCCTGATAATTAGTGCAGCCCAACAGTGCACTCCAGTGCTGCAAATCTGTGCCCACAAGTGCTGCCTGTCAGTATCCACCAGTGATGCCTATCAGTGCCACCTATCCGTGCCCATCAGTGCCACTTATCAGTGCAGCCTCATCAGTGCCTCATTAGTGCTGCCTTATCAGTGCCCATTAGTGCCGCCTTATCAGTGCACATCAGTGCTGCCTCATCAGTGCCCATCAGTACAGCCTATCAGTGCAGACTATCAGTGCAAAAACTAAGAAAAACTGTTTTTTTTTTTCAAAAAATGCAAAAAATAAAAAATCCAGTAGTGATTAAATACCACCAAAAGAAAGCTCTATCTGTTTGAAAAAATGATATAATGATAAAAATCTTGTTTGGGTACAGCATTGCATGACCGCGCAATTGTCATTCAAAGTGTGACAGCAATGAAAGCTGAAAATTGCCCTGGGTAGGAAGGGGGTGAAAGTGCCCAGTAGGCAAGTGGTTAAAGACTGTCATATTTTATCTATATTGTATCTATTTATTTCAAAGCAACTGGTGTTTTTCATGCTAAAGTGTCGGATTGTTGGCCAACAAAACCGTGGAATTTTGTCCGAAGGGCGTAGGCGCAAACTTGTCTTGCATACACACGGCACACAATTGTTGGCCAACCAATACGAACGTAGTAATGTACTAAGTTGTTTTTCAGCTGTTTAGCACCACCCTTTGGGCTTCTTCTGCTAATTTCGTGTTAGTAGAAGTTTTGTGAGTGTTGATTTGCGCTTTTCAGTTCGCACTTTTCATTTCGCGCTGTTCAGTTCGTTTCGTCAACCAGCCAAGTTGCGGAATCGGAGGAGATAACGTGTTATTTATTATTGGCCTTGGAGTTATTGCTTTGACCCAAGTCCAGTCCAGGAACAGGAGGAGGCGTTCTTGGACCAAAAATTGGTCATATGCCTTTGCTGTGGGAGCTCCAGGAGAATAATCTAGATGTTTTTTGGAATTATCTCTGGATGACGGACCCCTGCTTTCACAAACTCTTGGCATTGTTGATCCCCTATATTAAGAAGCAGGACACATGCATGAGGCTTTTATTTTATTTTTTTGGTTGAATAATAATGATTTGATTTGTTATATTTTCTATATTGTTGGATGCATAGAATGCACTTTTTGGTTAAGTTCTATTGGCACATAGCATGTCTAATTTTATTTGTTTTCTTTTTTTAATGCACAACAAAAAAAATGTGGAGAATAATATTTGCTTTACTTCAAATGACAGTTTGGGAGTAGGCAGTTACATTTAAAAAAAATACAATGTAAAATTGACAAGGGACACCAACATAGTTGTATCTTTGATCTTAAAAACGGCGGGATAATGGTGTTGTGGTAACTTGCCCAAATAAAAAAAAAAAAAAAAAGAAGCATAATAATATTTTTCTTGATATCACTAGAGAAAAAAAGCCTTTGAGAATTTGTTTGCAATAACTCCATCAGTATCTCCAGCAAAGCAGCTTCATTATTATCCCATTAAAGAAGAAGAGAATGTGCGCTGCATTTCGAGATTTCATAATTTGCCACGTCACAAATGTTAATTTTCCAGTACGAATGCTAGTTTACAAGATCAACTGCTTCTGGCCCATTCTTGCTTCCGAGAATGCGTGTTTGTACTTTGGACTTTTGTCCGACGGCTTGTGTACACACGCTCGGAAAATCCAACAACAGACATTTGTCCACAGAAAATTTTAAAACCTGCCATATAACATTTGTCTGCAGAAAATCCAACAACAATTGTCCGATGCACACGGATGGATTTTACGCCAACAGCCTGTCATCACACAATTCCCATCGGAAAATCCAATCGTGTGTACGAGGCTTTAGAAATCTCAGCTGAAATACATCTAAATAATAGGAAAATTGTTCTCAGTAGGGAAGCTGTTGGAACGTAATCTTTCATGTAGTTATAGAGAAAACAGAAATGACCTTGGAGTGCCAAAAAGCTGGATGGTTTTCTACCAAAACATTGTTCTTGAGCCAAAGTAATCCACAACAAAACAAATGTGATCACGTTGCTGAATACAAAACATTGTTAATTGTCAAACACCTAATTGAACTTGAAGTAACAATTTATAAAGTATGACATGGCTTCAAACCAACATTTAGCAATTACCAGCCTGCGTCATTTTAGATTATCCACAAAGCAGTAATACCATTCTGTGTGCCACAAATCCATTCTGTGTGCCATAAATTATTCCATGTTCTCCTAATTTTTATCCCTGAACAATAATGGCATTGTTTTACTTAACAGAGATATGTTATAAATATCATGAGAGTAGTGGGAAAGAGCTATGCTTGCAGATGAAAAACATTTATATAAGCTATTTTTCCTGCCAAAAGAAAATGCAGTTGTGTTCAGATAACAAAGATAGCTAGTTGACCTCACTTTTTTGAAGTGCAGACAAGCAATATAATCTGGTCACCAACTTTAGCCTGTGACCGGACAACGAAAGAGAGGCAGGACCCTGATGAAGTCACACCAAAGAAACGGGGTGCTGCTCAAGGCACCTATCTATTCAAATCCCGTCAAATCCACTTGGAGTGCAGTCTAGGAACGAGCTTATCTCAGCTCAATAATTACAAACCCATTGGAAGAAAACATTTCAGCTGTCGCACATCCAACAAAACCCAATGATATCAGTAGTAAAAGCAACTTCAGCCCAAACTCCATCCAGACCACATCCCCCTGACGTGTTTCGCCCGCCCTTAGAGCTTCTTCATGGATGTTTGTACACTGATGAAGTCATTGTATTGCTTCTTTTAGTAAGCATGTTTAAACTTTTGACTCACAGCAGTGTGCAAAGACGTGTATCCTTGACTTTCCCTCCCAAGCCCAGTGCTACTGTGTAAAGGTTTTAGGTGGCCTTATACACATAGACTCTTTTCGTTCACGCTGCAGGCTAATTAGAAAAAAATCTAAAAGTATCCTGTATAGCCTTATGGCCTGTACACACGGTTGGCATTTCTGACGGAAACATTTATAACATGCTCTCTATCTAAGTCTGTCGGAAATGCCGACAGAAAAAGTCCGATGGGGCATACACACGCTCGGAATATCCGACCAAAAGCTCCCATCTGACTTTTTCTGTCGGAAATTCCGACTGTGTGTGCGGGGCATGAATGTTTTAATGTCCCGCTGTGTTTGAATGTTTGAATGTCCCGCTGTGCTTATCATATTTTGACAGCTGGCGGGACTGTCTCTCAATTTACCTGAACAGGAACTGCATTTGATTGGATGCAGCCACTGTTTAGCTGACAGTTTTCCACCTGACCTCATTGATTTTTTAATAGGAGGATGTCAGGCAGGAGGGTGGCAACAGGGCAGCCCACTAATGGAATTTTAGCCAGTTTATCAGGAATTAGCCAACATTAACACAGTGCATGGCCAGCTTTTTATGACCCTGGTATCAAAACAAATGCATTTGTGATGCTATATGAATATATAACTGGATTGTTTGTATGTATATTTGCCTGTCTGTTTTTTTAATTTTTCAGGTTCAAGTGCATGAAATGTATTGCTGGGTTTTCCAACTTTCAGACAGGGTGATGAAACTGAGTTTAATGCCCAAACGTTTTTTTTTTTTTGTTTTAAGCATTGCGCAAGTTGTTACTGAGCTTATAATTAGTTTATTTCAGTTAAGAAAAGCAAAATGCTTTGATCTGCTCAAAAATGCAGTGATTTTGTTGAACAGCTCCGTTCAGTTGTTAGGGTTCATGCACATGGAGGTATTCAGTATACATTACAAGAATGTAATGTTTTTCCATGCTCAGGATTCACAAGTGTTGGCAGACAGCCGCAGCCTGTAAAAAATCAATGACGGGCTGCCTTACACTTCAAGGGTCACTTGTGACAGACCTAGCCGGGACAGAGGCTGTTGGAGAGGACTGAATGCAAGCCTCTTGCCTTTTGATTATGGGCCCTGGATTTTCAAGGGAACAATACTCTTTGTGAGGTGAATTAGAAATCCAGTCTGAACTGTACTAATCGGACTCAGTCGTGTATATATGTATATATTGTATGATGTTTGATTCATACTGTTGGGACACATACTGTGAGGAGATGCTGGTGTCATCAATTCCAACTACCTGTCTTGTTCTCTGCTATAATGTGTTTAATGTAAATTGGCTTACCACAGGTTCTAAGGGTATTCCACACATTGATGTTTGTTCTAATTAACCCTGTGCTTATGTTAATTGAATGAGCTGATCACATTGTCCTCTATACAATGTAGGAGACGGGATGACTCCTATTGGAGCTGCTGCTATTGTGAGAAAATGTCCTGTGATAATTAACAAAGTCTGGGCAAAAGGTCATGTCTCAGTCACCTAGGCTGTATAAAGGATTAGTTAATTAGCTCATGTTAATTAGGTTAATTAGGTTACATTTGTATTGTTAGAGTAATATGAGCAGGAGGGGGAACCTCATCTTCTCCTGTATATAAGACTGTCTTCTGGTTCTGAATAAAGTCAGTTCATGTTAGCAACAAGCAAGTGTCGCCTTGTTTTGTGCTCAGAGAGGTTGGAATATCTGATATCTGTATACAGACTGGGAGGAAGTGGTATATGACGGAAGCACTCAAGCGGAGTGAGGGACGTTCCGTGACATTGGTGGCAAGCAGCGGGAAAGCTTCCTGCAGTCTGGGACATCCCAACCTCCAGCTGGATCCAAGATCAGCATAGCAGACTTCAGTCACCCCAGCGGAGATATGGACCTGGCATCAGAGTTCCCGGGGCTGCTGCGGATCATCCTTTCAACATACACCAGGATTGTGTCTGAGGATCAATACCTGGAGCTCAGGCAGCAGATTCGGGCGGAGCTCTGGATTGGAGCCCTCCAGCTCGCTGGTATAAAACAGGGCAAGTGCTTTCCAACCCAAGAGCAATGGGCCAGTGACCAACGGGCATTGCATATGGTCGTCCTGGGAGAGCGGCCCCAGGAGCAATGGGTGACTGAGTTGGATAGGCTGGTCCAACAGAAGATAGAGCTGGACAATCGTTATCGGGCTCTGCAATGGCACGCAGAGCAGGGATATTTAGGGGAGACAGCAGAATGCTCTCCGGAGGGATATGACTTTGGAGGCCCTGGATTGCTGTGGGAGAGCCTTACAGATCATTTTATGTTTGGCGATGAAGGGGAACCTGACCTTGAGGACCTGCGAGAATATAGAGATGCTATGCTCGGTCTTGCAGGGGTCTCAGAGCTCAAACCTGATCTGGACCATTTGCTAAGGAAGGAACAGCATCTGGAAAGGGCATACAGGAAACTGCTAGAACACGTTCAGCAGCATGCCAGAGAATTGGCAGTGGAAAATCCAGAGATTGCCGTCCCCAAACCTGAAGTGCTGACAACAGGGCAGAGCTCTGCTAACCTCTGCCCAGAAATGATAGCATCTTCTGGGTTCCATGGACAGGAGTTGGTGAACCTATATCCCCAGACATCAGTTGCAGAGACATGGGATTTGATAGACTTTTCTGCTGAGGAAGAACAACCTGATGAGCCTCCAGCAGAAGAGCTGCTATCAGGGCCAAAGTTCACTGTTCTCTGCCCAGCACCAACAGTGGCTTCGGCCTTCTTGAGAGAAGAGGTAGTCGGCCTTTCTCCCACAACACTGACAGGGACATGTGATTTTCTGCCAGCAGCATCTATGGAGTTACAACAAACTTCTCCAGCTGAAGATCTGGTATCTGAACAGAGGGTCCAAGACCTTTGTCCCACACTTTTAGCAATTCCAGAGACTGAGGATTTGATAGACGTTTCTGTAGAGGAGGAACCACCTAGCAAATCCCTAGCAGAAGTGCTGGCAACCGGACAGAGGGTCCAAGACCTCTGCCCCACACCTGCAGCAATTGTGGAGGCCCAAGTTGAGGAGGTGGCAGTCTATCGCGAGCTGCAGATCAGGATCCAAGGAGAGAATGCAGCCAACACCTCACAACTGCAGCTTGATCTGGTGTCGGTGGATGGGGCTTCAGTCCCCACCTGTATACCCCAGGGATGCTGGGCAGTCGGCTCAGATCCCCAACAGCAGGATGGAGTGAGCCCAGTCCCCATTTCTTCTCTCCAGCGGCAGAAAGGACTCCAGGGAGAAGGGCCAGTCCAGGCCTCTCCGCAGTGGTGGGCACGTTCTCTGAGAGAGGCAGAGGATGGCTGGGTAAGTAATACTCTGTTTGGAACAATTTGTTTGGGGTACTGTGTGGGTACAGGCAGTAGAGGACTGGAACTATGGACTAACTTCGGAGTCAACCCGTCTGGGGTCTCCTCCTGTGTTAGTCTCCTGCCGAAAAGGGAGAAATGTGACAGACCTAGCCAGGACAGAGGCTGTTGGAGAGGACTGAATGCAAGCCTCTTGCCTTTTGATTATGGGCCCTGGATTTTCAAGGGAACAATACTCTTCGTGAGGTGAATTAGAAATCCAGTCTGAACTGTACTAATGGGACTCAGTCGTGTATATATGTATATATTGTATGTTGTTTGATTCATACTGTTGGGACACATACTGTGAGGAGATGCTGGTGTCATCAATTCCAACTACCTGTCTTGTTTTCTGCTATAATGTGTTTAATGTAAATTGGCTTACCACAGGTTCTAAGGGTATTCCACACATTGTTGTTTGTTCTAATTAACCCTGTGTTTATTATGTTAATTGAATGAGCTGATCACATTGTCCTCTATACAATGTAGGAGACGGGATGACTCCTATTGGAGCTGCTGCTATTGTGAGAAAATGTCCTGTGATAATTAACTCAGTCTGGGCAAAAGGTCATGTCATAGTTACCTAGGCTGTATAAAGGATTAGTTAATTAGCTCATGTTAATTAGGTTAATTAGGTTACATTTGTATTGTTAGAGTAATATGAGCAGGAGGGGGGAACCTCATCTTCTCCTGTATATAAGACTGTCTTCTGGTTCTGAATAAAGTCAGTTTATGTTAGCAACAAGCAAGTGTCACCTTGTTTTGTGCTCAGAGAGGTTGGAATATCTGATATCTGTATACAGACTGGGAGGAAGTGGTATATGACGGAAGCACTCAAGCAGAGTGAGGGACGTTCCGTGACATCACTCATTCATCCTTGTATGTGTGTAACCACTCTGATATGCAGTTACAGGTGTACAGCCATGACATCTGACAGCCTGTCATTGATTTGTACAAGCAGCTTTAAGATAACACCTGAGACTTTCAAGCGCAAAGATCCACTGAATTCTTGCACTATATGCCTGGACGTGTTCATATGTATGAGCCCTTCTAATTGCTGGTCATGTGCTTGTGTGATCCTAGCTGTGGTTTCTGACATTAACACCTGTGCATTCACTAATTATGACACCTGTGTTATTTCAATGAACAGTAGCCTGGCACACATGATGAGATTATTGGACGAACAATTGCCTGTTTAATTTTTTTTTGCATGCTAGTCTCATATCGAAAATGAAGAGTTTACTATAATTATGAAAATTCTCGTATGACAGAATAAAAATCCGGAAGTGATGTAATGTATTTGTATTGTATTTTCAAATGACAACTGTACTGATTAAAGGAAAATCGCACGATCCGGTAGCGTACGAGAAAAATTTTCGTGCTTGTCCGATCGGATAATTTCACATGAATTGTCATAATCGGGTCTCGAAAGCTGTATACTAAGGATTAGATTATCGTGCGATCGCTTTGAAAGCAGTATTTGTCTTATGATTTTTTGATTGTGTGTAGGGGCCATTATTGGTAGACTCGGGCTAGGAAGGTGACAATTAATTTGTCGGTTTTACTACTTAAATCATGTGCAATTTTTCACTTTTATGTGGTATTTTAAGCTTCTTGCGAGCTACTACATAAATTATTAGCACTTGCAGAATCAGTCATCCACAATGGAGCAGTGCTGCAAATTAAACTCATTGTGGAAAATGTTGAAGATTAATTTTCTCATCAATGAAGAAGGAGATTAATCACAATCGCTTATTTGTGAAATTGTTTTATAATTTTTTTTCCCACATTAAAGGACCACTATTGGGAAAATAATTGCATTACTACCACTGTATGGGTAATGTAATTATACAGTATTACTCACTATATGAATTCCTTTTTTATTTCGCATCTTCATGAATATTTATCTTCACATTTTTCTGCACACCAAGCTGCCCAGAAGTGACAATGACAGAGGTTGGAACAAACTATAAAACTGTCAGAAGTCAATACAATTGATACCCTTTACTTTCATAATTTATAGCCCAAATTAACTTTCAATTCAAAGCCAAAGTTTAGTCAAAAAAGGTTTTTAACCACTTCAATACTGGCCACTTTCACCCCCTGGCCAATTTTCATTTTGATTGACAATTGCGCGGCCATGCAACACTGTACCCAAATTACATTTTTATCATTTTTTCTCCACATTTTTCCCCACAAATATAGCTTTCTTTTAATGGAATTTGATCACCACCATGTTTTTTTTTTTTTGCTAAACAAATGAAAAAAGATCAAACATTTTGAAAAAAAACACGTTTTCTTCGTTCCTGTTATAAAATTTTGTAAATTAGTACGTTTTCTCCTTCACTGACGGGCACTGATGAGGCAGCACTGACAGGCACTAATGGGCACTGATGAGGCAGCACTGATAAGGTGGCACTGATGAGCACTAATGAGGAGGCACTAATATGGAGCACTTATGGGCACTGATCGGCGGCACTGATATGCAGTACTGATGGGCACTGATAGGTGGCACTGATGGGTACTGATAGGTGGCAATGATGGGCACTGATAGGCAGCACTAATGAGCAGCACCGATGGGCAAAGGTGGACACTGGTGGTTGGCATTGATAGATGTCACTGATAGGCAGCACTGATGAGGAGGTACTGACAGGCATTACCGATGGGCACTGACGGGCATTACTGATTGGCACTGATTGGCATCACAGGTGAGCCCTGATTGGCATCACAGGTGAGCACTTCTGGGCACTGGTGGGCATCACAGGTGGGCACTGGTGGTAATCGCTGATGGGGCTGCACTGATAATCACTGCACCGATTATCAGTGCAGATCCCCCCTGTCAGCAGTGAATTGAAATGCTGATAACCGGCACTTCCTGGTAATGCTGTGATCAGCTGTGATTGGTAAAGCTGTGATTGGTACGTCATAGGCATGTTATCGTAAAAGAAGATGCGGTGCCCCCGGGAGTGCGTGCGAGCGGTTTGTTCTACTGGACGTTATATGATATCCAGTGAGAACAGGAGAGCCACCTCACTGTGATCATTTTGCTATAGGTCTGGTGGGATGTGGTTAAAAATCATCACAAAGGACTTTACTTACAGTCAATGTGATGTATTTGTAGCACCCTTCTGACCCCCGGAGGCATGTGGGGTACCACCAGGGACAGGGTGGCCTAGCATTTTCCCAGGGCTAAGTCCATGGCTGAAAGCTGAGGGATGTGTAACAATTGGACGCCCACCAGTTTAAAGACTGTTTATAGATTTGTATCCCTCACAAAAACACAAGAGAGAGAGGGGTAGGGAATTCAGAACACCAATACTGCCTTGTAGGCTCCCAGGCTCCATCCATAGATCTCAGCACAGGCAACAATTGGTCTTTAAGCTGAATCAGTAGTATCTCTTACAGCAGCAGCCTCAGTAATCCTGTTAATGCTTTCCTAGCTTCTCTGCGAGCTCTTTGTCCTCAGGACAGAGTCACCTCTGATACTCCATCCCAAGCATCACTTCTCCTCCTCCTGTTTTCTGCAAAGCTTTCTGACCCCAGGGCCTCCAGCAACTCATATAGTCCTCCCTAAATATGTATGCCCTCCCCTAGACTGCACCAGTGGCAATAAACCTTTTACTGGATGAGCGTGGAAAAATAAACATTCATAACTCAGTATTACTGCGGCATCCCACTCTATTACCAGAGGTACCAGTGACACCTTCTGGCAACAATAAGAAGCAACAGCAACACTGAGCTCAGGGGAAAATTCAAATGGAAATCAGCATGGGCTATCTACCACCCAGCCAAACTAAATTTGAATAGTCACCCCTGATTAGGGCAGGGTGGTTAACATGTAGCTTGTCCTGAATTAGTTGAAATGTCTAATCTCCCCTGCCCCTACATTGCAATATTCTGGCATGGTGGGGTTCCATAGAGCCAGGCAACCCATAATATGCACTTCTAGGGCATGCCAACTATGTCTGTCTATTTTGCCCCAGACTCAATTCAAATTTTTAACTAAACTTAGTTTTTAAGACAGCTAAATCAGCTATCTTTGCATCAAAACAAAAGGCGTACAAGTTTTAGGGTTCATTTTGTTTAGAAAGCAGCCACAGTCTGAGTAGAAAGACCTGTCCCATGCCAGAATGGTATAGAGAAGTACTCTTGTTCTCTGTGTGGAAACAATGGTTTCACTGAAGAGGTTCTATATGCCCCCTGTTGAATCAGAGGTAGAGCTCTTTTATCAGCAGCGAGTGTAAGCTTTGCTCACGTCTGACTCCCAAGGGGCATGTCGCACATCTGCAGAGAGACTACTGCTTGTATGTTACAGTAATGCTGGCAGGGGACAGGTGTTTCTGCTCAGTTGTGGCTGCTTTCTAAATAAAATTAACTGTAAAGCTGCGTACACACGAGCGGAATGTCCGACAGAAAAAGTCCAACAGCAGCTTTTCATCGTCTATTCCGATCGTGTGTGTGTGCCTCATTGGACTTATTTTTTCGAAAAATTCTGACGGACCTAGAAATAGAACATGTTCTAAATTTTTCCGATGGAACCAATTCCTATCGGGAAAACCGCTCGTCTTTATGCTGTTCCGACAGGCCAAAAACGATTGCTCTGAAGCAAGTACGAGACGGAAGCTATTGGCTCAAAAGTGTGGAAATATGACCGCCTCTACCTCACACTACTCCGCGCCAAGAATTAATACAATATAAGATATAGTATGAATAGAGCAGCTACTTAGAATAATAAACATGTGTGTGTGTAAACAATAAAATCATAGAAAACAAAAATCGATGCCAAGTCTCTAATCTCTTATTGCAGCAGCGCTATGTGTCAGACCTTTCCAGACACATTTAAAATTAGAAGAAAAAGATCAATGATCAAGGAGATCTAGGAAAGTTCAAATAGCTGTGTTCTGCAGGAGTGAAGAGCTTCTTTCACCAAAGATAATCACCGCGTGAAGGGGGAAACAACCCCCAATGGGATTGCACTCACCAAAAATTTAGCATACACAAGCATTTATGATGTTGTCATTAGTAGCTTTCCATCTCCTCTGTCCGACCACCAGATGTCAGTAACACTCTCGGTTAATGCCGCATAACATATGAGAAGAATAAGATATCCATATAGCGTAATATTGCTAAAAACAATTTTATTTGAATCATCTAAATATCTCCCCCTTGTTAAAACTGCGTACCAAATATATAATATAATCGAGCATTTGTAATAAAGTGCACTGTGCCTGATATCCCATCTCCCGGGAGGTTCTCCAGAGCGTTCACTGAATACAGCTAACTGCCCACTTCCTGGTTCCTCTCCGGTGCGTGGAACGCACATGTTACTTCCGGTAGATTACGTTCCTGACGCGTTTCGTCACTTCCAGACATCGTCTGAGGGCGTAATCTACCTTCTGATGGGCCGGTATTTATACAAGTGGCAGGCTCGGCAGCCAATGGGGTGAGACCTGCTATCAAGACTCCGCCACGCATAGATCAGCATTCGGGGAGCTGTCAGCAGTGGGGAATAATAGCTACAAAAGCCCTTATCTCACACAGATTATTCAGACTGCTCAAAGCCTATCACAGACGGCTTCTCAAAGGAAAATGACTAACATGTCTATTTCAAGAATATACCTTAGATGTATTCATACTAATACAAATATACAGTTAGCATGCAGATATAATTCTGTACCTATAATAATACAAATATACAACTCGCATGCCGATATAATTCCATATAACCAATCAGGACATGTGTGATTTTCTGATGGAATGTATATATCATCCTACATGTTAATCCATCCTGTTTCGACTTCCTATTTCCATACTGGGCAACTGCCCTCAGCATTAATATGGACATCAGGATAAATATACATGGAGGATACAATACAATGGCACTAAACTAAAATGGTACATAATCCACATGATGGCACTGAAACTAAAATTGTACATAATCCGCATGATGCCCAAAGTGTAGGTCATGTATGACCAGCAATATAAAATATCTAAAATTAAAGTTATGACCTACATGAAATTTAAAATTTTAAGAGATTAAAAATTTACGTTATATAATGTAAAACCTACATTTATTCTTACTATATATGTGACTGAGACTACTCGAGGTTGTATGTGCAGATAAATACTATGTGTCACTGATAAAACAATTAATATCTAGCTCAATATTAAGGCCTTTGGGGGAGAGTACATCCACAGAATAAATCCACCAAGTTTCACGTTTGTATAATTCTCGGATGCGATTCGTACCTCTCCAATGAGTTTGGAGATGTTCCACACCCCAAAATTCCAACCCTGTTGGATCCATATTATGTTTCAACTTAAAATGTAATGAAACATTATGGTCCTTGTAACCTATTTTGATGTTATTAATGTGCTCAGAAATTCTGACTCGTAGCAATCTCTTTGTGCGGCCTATGTAAATCAGGCCGCAGTGGCATTTTAGAGCATAGACCACATAAGTACTATTGCACGTTATAAACTGTTTAATATCAAAAGAACGATTATTCACAGGAGAAACTAAATTGTCAATACCCCTCAGGGGTCTGGCAACTTCTCTGCATGCCTTGCATTTTCTGCATGCGAAGAAACCGTTTCGGTCCCAAAATGTCTGAGGGCGTTTGGAGGGATCTATTACTTTTTTTACCACTTTATCACCAAAATTTGTGGTTTTTCTGTAAATGAATTGAGGTGTGGGTGGAAGCACAGTAGTGAGTTTCTTATCCATTAAAAGGATGTGCCAATGCTTTTTAAAGATGTCCTCAACTTCCTTATACTGAGAATGGAATTGAGAGATGAAACACCATTCTTTATTGCGATTATTTTCATTCCTGGAAGGCACATCAGAACTCTCCTGATCTATTTCTTGTAAGCACGCTGCTCTGGGCAGAGCTGCCTCTTCTTCCACCACTTTTTTTAACATCTCCGGTTTGTATCCCTTAGCCTCAAATCTCTCCGTGAGGATTTTAGATTGGAGGAGGAACTCAGCTTCTTCAGAGCAGTGTCTTTTCACCCTCATGATTTGACCTTTTGGAATATTTTTGAGCCATAGGGGATGATGGCCGCTGGTGATGGGTAAATAGCTATTCCTATCCATTTTTTTGAAGAACACCTTTGTCTCTAATTTGTCGTTCCGTCGATAAATGGTAACATCAAGAAAATTGATTGTATCCCTGTGCCAATTTGAGGTTAATCTTATATTGTTATTGTTTAATGTTTGTAAAAATAATTCTAATGAATCAGGTGACCCGGCCCAAATAAAAAACAGATCATCAATGAAGCGTTTGTAGAAAATTAATTCTAGACGTTGTTCTCTGAAGATGGTTTCGTCTTCCCACTCTGCCATGAAAAGATTTGCGATGCTAGGCGCGAATTTCGCGCCCATCGCAACACCTCTCTGTTGTGTATAGAAATTGCCACCATAGCAAAAGTAATTGTGACTAAGGCAGAAATCAAGAGCATTCCTCAAAAAAACTTTTTGATTATGGGGAAGGTTGTCTCTTTGGCATAGAGCCCAATTGAGCGCCAAAAGAGCATCATCGTGCTGTATAATGGAGTACAGAGATGCAACGTCTGCTGTGACCAAGAGGGCCTGTGGTTTACCTGTTAGATCAACGTTCTGCAAACAGTTCAGGAAATTTTTAGTATCTCTAAGATACGAGCGAGTACTCATGACGCTCTTTTGTAAAAAACAATCTAAATACTGGCCCATTCTTGCAGAAACCGACTCAATGCTATTTACAATGGGTCTTGCTGGAGGATTGGAGGGATCCTTATGAATTTTTGGCAGAGTATATAATGTATGTATACGGCTGCTCAAAGGTACTAAGAACCGCTTCTTTTTCTCAGTTAGGACCCCACTTTTTGATCCCATATCCACCAGAGTTTTCAATTGATCCCTATAGGCTTGAGTTGGATCATTATCAAGAGGTTTATATGTCACCTGATCAGATAGCATCTCCATAATTTGACCATGATAAAAATCCTTTGGGAGTATCACCACATCTCCTCCCTTGTCAGCTGGCCTTGTGATGATTTCTTTTCTTTCTTCTAACATAGTGATGCTTTCACTGATGTGTCTCATGTTCACCTCCTTGTTTGGTTTGAGGTGTTCCAAGTCCCGTAAAATCAATCCTTTAAATACCTCTACTTGGTGATTCAGGTTATTAAGAGGATTGAAGAGAGATTTGTTTTTAAGGCCGCTATTAATCACTTCATTGGGCTTCTGAACAGTGACAGTAGTAGAAGAATTACAACCTATAAAATATTTTTTGATATTCAATTTTCTGATGTATTTGTGAATATTGATGAAAACATCGAATTTATTAATGGGTTTCTTAAGACCACATTTTAAACCCAGGTTCAAGATGTTCATTTCCTTATGTGTTAACTTTGCATCGGATAGGTTGAAAATACCTCCTACTCCGACCCCCTTCTTCTTTTTTTGGATTCTAGATCCTGCCCTACAGCCCCGATATTTCCTTTTATGGGAACGGTGTGCTAAGGATGATCTTTCTCTTGTTGTGGGTGTTGTTCCTTCCAATGGGGGATTTTTTGATAATTCCAGGGTTGTGGACCCCTGTGCTGAGTAGAGGGTTGTGGAGCCCTGTGTAGGCTTAGGGTCTGGGAGTGCGGTGGGGGCCTTCCTTCTGCTTGAGGGTTGTCCCCGTCCCCTTCGTTGAAACCCCCTCCCTTTCCCTAAAAAAGGCAGAGAAAAGGGGTTGATTGGTGTAATATTCTTGATTCATCTGATATTCCTGTAATGGCTGAAATCTATTGTATACAGGGATATCAAATTTATTTGATTGATAATATTCCTTCTGGTTATTTCCCTTTTGTTTGTTTTTCCTCATTCCCCCCCTTCCATTTCTACCGCCTCTTTGAATGAAAACCTGGGGGAATGTATAGATTCATCCATATATTCATTGTCATACACATATTGATTAATAGGTAATGGTATAGGAATAGATTGGCCTGGTGCCTGTGTGGAGCCCTGCAATCTCTGAGCAGGTTGATCAGTCCGCTCTTTGTTACTGGGAACTTGCTGCCAAGCATATATGCAGTTAGTTTTAAAATCTTCTAGGTCCCTGTGATATTTCTTTATTTTATTTTTTTGTGTTTCTCTATCTACTTTTTCTAATTTCTTTTGGACTCTAGCATTCAAATCGATGATTTGCTGACTATCTTTAATAGGTTCCAATTGTTGCTGTAGGTCAATAATTCTTAACTCTATATTTGCCATTTTATGTTTTTTTCTTTGGAGTAGTAGTTCTTGTAATTTATAACTCACTCAATTAAAAAAATCTAACCACTCCTGAGCCGAGCCTTGGTCATCCAGACCATCCTGTGGGGCTATTGGCTACTGGCAATTGAACTTCCTTTTTCTAGTCCCGTCATACATGCTGTACATCACATCGTTCTGGATGGTCGGACTTTGGTCAGACTTTGGACTGACCGTGTGTAGGCAAGACCGCTTGAATGGAATTCCGTCGGAGTTCCGTCGGAGAAACCTTCGGAGTTTATTCTGATGGCTAAACCGGTCGTGTGTACGCGGCATAAGACCTTGAACATCTTCTGTTTTAATGCACCTGGAATGTATCTATCTGCCGTTAAAAAGAAAGTTAGGTTGGACTTTAAATCTCTTTAAAAAAAAAAAAACAATTTGTTGCTGCTTCAGCACCTTTTTCAGTGTTATACTATGGCCTAGTAATTCCATACATGAGGATGTATGCTATAATTATAAACTTCCTTTGTGTTTTTCTGTTTCAACAACACGTATTGATTTTTGTAGAAGGAATAAGAGCCATGACCAAGCAAGGTGCTTGTGTCAAGAGAAGAGTCCTTGTGTGTTCAACTCTTGCACCTTTTAATCTATAACAAAACAAAACTTTACAAACCTTTTAAGTCCAACAAGCACAATTTTCTTTCTCTTTATGAGAGAGTGAAACAAGACAGAAATACAATCAAACTCCAAAAAGAAATAAAAAAGGATAAAGATGGTCCTTGTCAAGCCAGAAGAGTAAGTAAGGGTTTCAGCTAAATTGATTCTTTGCCACCAGTGTCTGTAGACTAGAAAAACAACAATTTCCAGATTCTATGTAATAAAGTTTGTTGACCAAGATAATTAACAAAGTGAACTGAAACATTTACCGTCAGTCCAGAGATTTTCCTCTGTTGCTAAATATCCATAATCTGACAGGCAACAACATTCAACCCACTTCCTCTGAGTCCAGATCCTGGACCTGCCCCAGCCTGTGAGTGGACGTTGAGAGGATAAACAGCATAGTGATAAGCTAATCTCTCATTAACTCTGCTTTATCCTCTAAGAGCATAGATAAGGAGGGAATAAGGGGGTCCAACCACTGCAGCTACCGCCCTGGCTGCTACCTATCAGAAAGCAAATGCAGGCAATGGTAGTTCAGAGCAAAGGAAGTTCTATTTATCTCTTGCTTGTCACCAGTCACATGATACAGACATGCTGGGACTTCCCTTCACTCCTAAATGCCTTGTTTGGTGAAAGGATTTCATGGAGAGGAGAGACCTGTACTGGATAGGTTGTGATCTGTATTAGGGGCAATCTCTACCAGGGAGTTCTGTCCCTGAGAGGGTTTGTACTGGGGGGGGGGATCTTGACTAATGAGTGGGGGAAGGGAAACTGTACTGGCCCTGCACTGGCCTTGTATAACATTTCCATCACACACATTTCTAGAAATGGCAATGTGTAGGTGGGTGTCAGGGTTGCCAACTGTCTGTGACTTCACAGACAGTTTGTAAAGTCCAGTCATTTTTACAGCTGTTTGTAAATGTCCATTATGGACATAAAATGTCCATAATAATCAGGGATCTTTTACAGGCGGAATACTGGCAAGAGTCTGGGAGAGAGTTTGGCTTATTTTTTAAAAGAAACAGGTCAGGCAAATTTGCCAATTCTGCTCCTCTAGTTCTGGCTGCAACCTTGAGGCAGCCCTGGCGGAGGGATGTCACCTGGACTCTCTGTATCCCTGCATTGATAGGAACCAGGTGCTTGTCAGCAGCTCTTGAAACATGTACCCACCCCACAGCCTGTGCTCTACATCCTCTTTCTGAGGCAAGCTATTGCAGTATGTAGTTCTTCATCTGGTACTGTCAAGGAGGGGAAGGAGAGCATGGTACTGGGGGAAGGGAGCGATTTTCTGGGAAAAGGGGTGTAATTTTTCATGAGATTCGTACTCTGTATGTCACATACTCCTGAACCCTGCACAATGTACATAGCATACTCCTGAACCCTGCACTCTGTATTCAGCACACTCCTGAACCCTGCACTCTGCATGTAACGCACTCCTGAATTCTGCACTATGTATGTAACACACTCCTGAACCCTGCACTCTGTATGTAATGCCTTCCCGATCCCTGCACTCTGTATGTAATGCACTCCTGATCCTGCACTCTGTATGTAGCACACTCCTGCTCTCTGTATGTAGTGCAATCCTGAACTCTGTACATAGCACACTCCTGAACCCTGCACTCTGTATGCAGCACACACCTAAACCCTGCACTCTGTACATAGCACACTTCTGAACCCTGCACTCTGTATGCAGTGCACTCCTGAACTATGCATGCTGTACATAGCATACTCCTGAACCCTGCGCTCTGTATGCAGCACACTCCTGAACCTTGCACTCTGCATGTAATGCACTAAGGGGCAGATCCAGGGGGGCACTGGGGCAATTGCCGCCTCCGAGAATGCGGGTGAGTGAGTGGGCGGGTAGGCGTCGCCGCGGGTAAGAGAGCCGGTGGGCGGCTCCAGGGGTGAGAGCACGGGCGGCTCCGTTGGTGAGAGACAGCGGGCGGCTCTGTGGGCGGGCTGGGCCGCTCAGTTGGTGAGGAGCTGTGCGGCTCGGTGACAGTGTGTGAACGGGCTGCTGGCCAATCAGGGAGCCAGCAGGCGGGGGAGCAGAGAGATGACAACATCTCTCACCGCCCGGTGCCCGTCCTGCATCCCTGCAGTTCCGCCCTCACTGTGCAGTGTGCAGGCAGCCATGGCAGCAGAGAAATTACATCATCTCTCTGCTGCTTGACTGGTAATCTGCTGCCTGGCTCTGGGACACAGCAAGAGACAATTATAGCAGGCAAGTAACAATCCGCAACGTGTGGCATGGGACGTGGCAAGTGACAATCCGCAACGTGTGGCAAGTGACAATCTGCAATGTGTGGCATGGGACGTGGCAAGTGACAATCTGCAACGTGTGGCGATGGGACGTGGCAAGTGACAATCTGCAACGTGTGGCATGGAACGTAGCAAGTGACGTGGCAAGTGACAATCTGCAATGTGTGGAATGGGATGTGGCAAGTGACAATCTGCATCTGGTGACAGGTGACGTGGCAAGTGACAATCTGCATCTGGTGACAGGCGACGTGGCAAGTGACAATCCGCAATGTGTGGCATGGGATGTGGCAAGTGATGTGGCAATTGACAATCTGCAATGTGTGGCATGGGACGTGGCAAGTGACAATCTGCATCTGGTGACAGGTGATGTGGCAAGTGATAATCTGCATCTGGTAACAGGCGACATGGCAAGTGACAATCCGCAAAGTGTGGCAGGTGACAGTGGCAAATGACACGCTCGGGGCTCGCACTGATTCTGCATTATGGTGAGTTGAACCATTTAATTTTTTATAACAATGTAATAATAGTAATAATGCACTTCAATCATCCTGACACCATAACAACCATGGTGCCGTGATCATTGAGGCACTAACACTAGCCATTACCCCGATAAATTTACCCCAAAAAAACATATTTTCTGGCAGTGCCCCTCCCGAGATTAGGCTCTGGATCCGCCCCTGAACGCACTCCTGAACTCTGCACTCTGTATGTAATGCACTCCTGAACCCTGCACTTTGTATGTAACGCACTCCTGATCCCTGCACTCTGTCTGTAACGCACTCCTAAACTCTGCATTCTGTATGTAATGCACTCCTGAACTCTGCACTCTGTATGTAATGCACTCCTGAACCCTGCACTCTGTATGTAACGCACTCCTGAACCCTTCACTCTGTAAGTAATGCACTCCTAAACTCTGCACTCTGTATGTAATGCACTCCTGAACTCTGCACTCCATATGCAGCACACTCCTGAACCCTTCACTCTGTATGTAACAGACTCCTGAACTCTGCACTCTGTATGTAGCACACTCCTGAACCTGATGAGTCTCAGTCCACAAAAATCATATGTGAAGGTAAAACAAGAAATATTCAGCTAGTTCATTAGTAGAATTTCATTCAAAATGTTTTATTTTACGATTGTTCATTTTATTTCATTTTATTTTTTTCTCTTTTTCTTTTTTCATAATTCCTTATTTATTCAAAAAGGACTGCGCATGCATCAAAACATCCATCATTTTATTTTCTAACGGTTAGTGGGGTCAAATTGGCATTCGTTCTTGACTGCAGTGGTGAGACAATTTGAATAAGCAGGATGGAAATTTGTTTCTCGAACAAATGTCTAACAATTTGTGTGGTTTGGTCCAGGAAAGTCTATTCATTCTAAAATTGAAAACAGTATTTTCAAACAACATTCATCAGGTCATTCAATGTATTGAGAATTTTCATACGAATGTTCGTACGAATGTTTCTTTGAAACTCTACTAGGGTATGGGCAGCTTTTGTTATTGGTTTACTTTAATCTTTTTTCCATTCTACAGCTTTGACCGGTGGACTGTACAGTCTAATGGCACTCCTGCATATCATTTAGCCTACATGTTACCATCAGGAGCACTTTATGGTTTTCACTTTTGTGTAATTCATGAGTGCCTAGAGCAGTGATGGCAAACCTTGGCACTCCAGGTGTTTTGGAACTACATTTCCCATGATGCTCATGCACTCTGCAGTGTAGTTGAGCATCATGGGAAATGTAGTTCCAAAACATCTGGGGTGCCAAGGTTCGCCATCACTGGCCTAGAGCAAGATCATGGATGGAGAATGGATTTCCATCCATCTGTTTTTAGTGGATAGGATCAGATGTCGGCGGGTGATTCTCGCCGCTCCATAGAGGAGACTGGGGATTCTGATTGGATCCGACTGAAAAAACTGACCGGCAGACCTGATAGGCCTGTTAGTTTGAAAGGGACTCAAGGCATTAGTGATTATTTACTTATGGAATTAAGAATCTTCATTCACAAAATTGTGTGAATATTATCTACAATTATCCAGTCATGTGAAAGGTATCTGCACATGACTGGGTATTGATAGTAAACAGGAATGTGCTTTTCACAACGTTTACATAAATTAAATCTTTCCAGCACTAAAAAAATCACAGCAGCATACAGCTCTGCATGCTGATACAAAATCATCTTACATTTATTAGCTAAACAAACCTTTTTTTGCTTTTATTTACAATTACTTGTTTTCCACTTCCTGGTTGTGAGGCACTGGTGATGTAACCCTGGCCACATAGATGCATCCAGGGAGGTTCTGTCACATATTCCAGGAGGCAGACCCAGAGTTCTAGGCAGAGTTTCAGGAGGTAAAGAGAGATGGATTCATGTAACCTTAGTAAAAATGGTTTTAACAAAAGCAAACTCTCCTGCAAATGTGTCTGGTAAAGTGTGGAGACAAACCATGTACCACCGACAGAGGTGCTTACAATGATCACCTTTTATTTATTCATGTAAAACCTTTCTCCCAAAAGAAAAAAAACTGTTTTGTGTGACTGCTTGTGTAACTGCAGTGTGAGTTTGGCTTCAATTTTTTAGTGTCTCTAAATCTGCTAGTATATCTAACACTCCCCTCCACCCATATTAACCACTTGTGGACCGCCCACCGTTGTTATACGTCGGCAGTTTGAAGAAGAGTATCCTTGTTATAGCAGCAGATAGCTGCCATAACCCCAGTATCCTCTTCTTCAGCGGGTGGTCCACTTTCGGATAAAAGTGGTCTCCGCTCTCCTCTGAGCCTGGATGCAGAGTGAGGGAAAGATGGCCCCCGCTCAGTTCCATAGCATTGGAGGGTGGAAGCGAAGTTTTTTCTAATGACATTTTTGTCATGCTTTTTTCTATTACAAGGGATATTTACATTCCTTGTAATATTAATAAAAGTGACCAAAAATAGTTTTTTTTAAAAATACAGTGTCAAAATAAAAAATAAAAAGTAAAATAAATAAGAAGAAAAATAAATTAATTAAAGCACCCCGTCCCGCCGAGCTCGCATGCAGAAGTGAACGCATACATAAGTGCGCTTGTAAGACCGCTGCGCAAATACGGTGTGACAGAAAGTATTGTAATGACCGCCATTTTTTTCTCTGGGGTGATCGGAAAAAATATATATAATGGGGGTTCTAAGTAATTTTCTAGCAAAAAAAAAAAGATTTTAACTTGTAAACACAGAGTCTGAAAAATAGGCCCGGTCCTTAAGTGGTTAACAATGCTGCATCCAAAGGTGCCCCCCATGATCCTAGGCACTTTAACACAGAACGTGTGTTAGTGGCCAGATCACCAGGTGAAAACTGAAGGAAAAGACCCTAAAATAAAAAAGTAATACAGCCACCACATCTAAGGGTTGGTAAGCTGCAATAGATTACATTTTTGGTTATGAGTTTAACAGCCTCTCTGCCCCAGACACGTTCTTTAGTTTAGCTTAATGATCGCTAGAGAGAGCCCATGAGAGATGTGTGTACCTATTATTATAAAGGCATTCACAGAAAGAGATTGCAAAATGCAATATTACGACTTTCCTATTATTTACCAGACGTTATATAAATTTTAGCAGAAGCAAATTTATCATCTCAGTTATAGTGATAATTTTTTATGCTGTGTATTTGAAGAAACAACATAAAATATGCATGTTTAGCACCAATTCCCGTCAAATTAATGAATCCCTTTCAATGTCCTCTTATGGTAAATACCACAAAATAAGGGCCTTGCGTACATGTACAATTAAAAAAACAAAAGGGAATAGATAAGAGGTGCCAAAGAAAAGAAGATTGCCAAGACCCTGAAACTGAGCTGCACACGGTGGCCAAGACCATACAGCGGTTTAACAGGACAGGTTCCACTCAGAACAGGCCTCACCATGGTTGACCAAAGACGTTGAGTGCACGTGCTCAGCATCATATCCAGAGTTTGTCTTTGGGAAATAGACATATGAGTGCTGCCAGCATTGCTGCAGAGGTTGAAAGGGTGGGGGGGTCAGCCTGTCAGTGCTCAGACCATACGCTGCATACTGCATCAAATTAGTCTGCATGGCTGTCGTCCCAGAAGGAAGCCTCTTCTAAAGATGATGCACAAGAAAGCCCACAAACAGTTTGCTGAAGACAAGCAGACTAAGGACATGGATTAATGGAACCATGTCCTGTGGTATGATGAGACCAAGATAAACGCATTTGGTTCAGATGGTGTCAAGCGTGTGTGGCGGCAACCAGGTGGGGAGTACAAAGACAAGTGTGTCTTGCCTACAGTCAAGCATGGTGATGGAAGTGTCATGGTTTGGGGCTGCATGAGTGCTGCCGGCACTGGGGAGCTACAGTTCATTGAGGGAACCATGAATGCCAACATGTACTGTGACATACCGAAGCAGAGCATGATCCCCTCCCTTCATAGACTGGGCCACAGAGCAGTATTCCAACATGATAACAACCCCAAACAGACCTCTAAGACAACCACTGCCTTGCTATAGAAGCTGAGCGTAAATGTGATGGACTGGCTAAGCATGTCTCCAGACCTAAATCCTATTGAGCACCTGTGGAGTATCCTCAAACGGAAGGTGGAGGAGCGCAAGGTCTCTAACATCCACCAGCTCTGTGATGTCGTCATGGAGGAGTGGAAGAGGACTCCAGTAGCAACCTGTGAAGCTCTGGTGAACTCCATACCCAAGAGGGTTAAGGCAGTGTTGGAAAATAATTGTGGCCACACAAAATATTGACACTTGGGGCCAAATTTGGACATTTTAACTTACGTACCCGCTTTTGTTGCCAGCGGTTTAGACATTAATGGCGTGTTGAGTTATTTTGAGGGGACAGCAATCTAATTTCTTCAGTGTTGTCACATAAAAAGATATAATACAATATTTACAAAAATGTGAGGTGTGTACTCACTTTTATGAGATACTGTAAATAAGTCCACTGATAATACAAAACTCTAATGCCGCGTACACACGATCGGAATTTCCGACAACCAAACCGTGGATTTATTTCCGACGGATGTTGGCTCAAACTTGTCTTGCATACACACGGAAATTCTGACAGCAAATGTCCAATGGAGTCTACACATGGTCAGAATTTCCGACAACGAGCTCACATCGAATATTTGTTGTCGGAAATTCCGATCGTGTGTACGCGGCTTAAGAAGTTGTTTCCATGTGCAAATCATATCCGATTTTCAGCGCACAACACATCAATAAATTGTCTATTATAGATACCCATGTTGGAAACACGGTTTATGTTGCGTCTTAAATATGGAATTATACTAAGGTTAGTTATCTGATATGGCCAGTTCTGGGTTGGAGATCAGTATGGGGCTTACATGTTGGGTTGTTATTTCGGGAAGCGTGGATAATGAACGGCTGCACTGGTGCCAGTTTTGGATATTTTTATAAACATAGCTGAATTTAATCTAGCTTATTACTGTCATTAATGTACCATAAATTATTGTGTCCCCAATACAAAAGGGCGGTTTCTCTTGCTTTTTAAAATTTTGGATGTTGTTATAATCCCAGTCTGAGATCTTATCATGTTGTTGAGTAATTGAGTAGTGCTAAGTTATATATATATATATATATATATATATATATATATATATATATAACCGTTACCATCCAAACAAATCATGTCATTTATCTGTTTGTGACTCTTATACTTTGGTTCTAGGTAGCATTTACTTTCATGATAAAGCACAATGCACTAGTGTAACAGAATGTAAAAATACATTTTCTACATAATTCTAGGGAAGACATAATGAAATTGTATTAGGCAGGCACTGGAAAGGTTAACTCTAATCACTGCACACCTACACAAGGCAGGTGTACTGCACAGCTGTAAGTAAGGGAACATGTGAATTTTGCGTGGACACGAGTGAATTCAGCACTTAGTTTCTATGGAGCTGTTACAAAGGTCAGGTTTAAAATTAAGTATTGTTTTAAGGGAACACAATTAGGAATATGAAAACTGACTTGTGATTAATTCACAGCTAGAGCAGAATCAGTGAATGGATACCAATAGTCTAATTACTTTTAATACACTATTTTTATTTTAATATCAGTGAATAGACATTTCTTAAGGAATATTGATGATTTGAAGAAACAGTGAAATCAGAAGGCAGTCATATGTGAGGAGTAGGTTAGACCATGTATCAAACCTATTGAAGGAATGAAGAAACCACGTGTAATATAAATCTGAAGTGCTGCAGGAATGAAAAACCACCGCACAGCGATGTTCTTGCTATAAACCAAGATTATTCCATAGAGTAACCTTTCTCAACCTTTTTCACGTGGAAGAACCCTTAAAAAAAATGTTCTGGTCCCAAAGAACCCCTGATAATAACAACTATATTTACAGCTCACAGGAGGGAAGAATGCTCCTTACATTTGTGGTCAGTGGGAAAAATCCTACCCCAGAGCAGGGGTAGGCAACCTTATTGAGGTGGAGATCTACCTGAACAACATGAGAGAAGTCAAAGATCACAGGGTACAATGTTGCAAAGTGTCACATCCTCACACCTGATTTAAACCTCAAATTGCCCTACTACTGTGTTGCGATTGCATGCATTGCATGACAATCTGGTGGTGAAGAGGCAACATATTGCCCCCTCAACAACTGTCAAACACACTTGGATCACTTTTCAGAGGAGCAGCAGTGCCTACTGCACTTCTGAATGAGCCCTTAGTTGCAATTGACAGTGGCACCCTTAGAGCTCGTTCACATGTAAGGTTGGGGGGTTGGAAACCCTGTGGTTGAGTCTTGGTTTTATCGCCCCCTACCCCTTTATTTGCTGAGGCAGCGGCCAAAAGGTGTACACCTGCCGCAGCAGGAATTAAACACCCTGTTGTTTTTGATTGGTGCTACCACCTGCCTATCTCGACCCATTCAAGTAAATGGGGCCACTCTGCAAGCGCCCCACAACTGCATGCTTCTGCATTATCCAAAGGGTTAAAGCAGGTGGCAACCTGAGAGAAAGCAATACAACGCTGCCTGCTTTAACTCCTTGTTTGCTCTCCTGCACAAGATTGCAGGGCACTTGCAGAGTGGTCTCATTCACTTGAATGGGTCATGCTTGGTAGGTGCGACACCCAATAACCATTACAGGGCGTATAACTCCTGCTGTGGCTGCGACATGTGTATACCCCTTGCCACTGCAGCTAAAGAGGGTGTGGTAGGGGTGGGGGTGGTGAAAACACCTCTTAACGATGGGGTTTTACCACCCCCAAAACTGCAAATGTAAATGAACCCCTACAGTTCTGAGCACCCTATAAGGCACTCTGATGTGCTGCTGTTTACCTGTACCATGGGTGCAGTGCAGTGCATCTGTGACTTTCTTGGGCTAGATGCACTTTGCCATAGACCTCCATTACATTCTGCAGGTGTGGTGCACTTTGTGAAAGAGCACCAAAACTTCTGCATTCAGGAGTTTTGGTGCGCATTCAGAAAGTATACCAAGCTAGCGGGAGTGCAGTTGCTATCACTCCGCATGGGACAGGAGACAGCACTACAGAGGAGGCTCTTGCTGCCTACTACAGCTCCAACTTTACAAGTAGCCCCTCTGCATTGCACTATTTGATGCTCTGGGATGGTGGGTCAGCACGCCCAGACTGAGATTTACCAGTCACCTGTCCGCAATCTACTTGTAGATCTCGATCTACAGGTTGTTAACCCCCGCCCTAGAGATAACTAAAAAGATCATTGCTATTAGTGGTAGCGTATCTAAAAGGCAGAAATATCTCAATGCTTAAGAAATCCCTAGCAACCTCTTGAAGAACCCTAGTTGAGAAAGGCTGCCATAGAGCAACCACAGTCCACTCTAGGGCTGCCTCCCCAAAGCATTTAACCCAATGACTTATTCTATTAGGCCCTATTGGGTGAAATGTGCCAGAGGGGGCAGTCCTAGGGCAGGAATGGCTATTGTGGATTACAGTTGCTCTTATCCATCTCCATCCAGCTTGTGGGAACAGCCATTAAGGGACAAGCTGTTTCCAGAAACACATCCATGAGACGTGGGAATGATGGGCATCCTTTTGGCCACCCTCTCATGTGTAGAATTTGCTTGCACCTGTTTGGGGACATTACTCCAAAACTTTCTAAAAACCTTATGAAGATATCTCTGTGGATTACAAATAACTTCCCTTGAAGGTAGAGTAGACCCCTATTTAATTTAATGGGCCCCACCACTGACAGACATTGCAGCAGATTTACCTTCTGGCTAGTGGTTAGTCAGGTTCTGAAAAGTGTATTTAGGTCCTTAAAGTTAGACTTATTCTTCAGATGTAGTATCTGGGATATTTATTGTCTTGTCTGCAGTATTGTTGTTCACGCTCTGTGTTTGAGGCAAGGGCTTTCACTGGCAGTGAGGAAAATGAATAACATATCAATAAATTAACAATAATTTTGTCATTACATAATACTGCTGGTATTGAACTTTTGTTTTTACTACTGTCTAACCCATCTTTCTGCAGGGCTTATTGCTAGCTATAATAAATCCTAATCTATTTGATTCTAGTCTATTCTATTTGTTCTAGTGATATAGACTATTGTTGTGTCTGTGTATTAGCGGGTCCAGTTGCAGGGTGGGCCATCACTGGAAACAATAATAGAACTCAATATTTCCAGCATCTCTTTCAGGGGCCATCGCTACACTTATGATTTTTGGAATGTGTGTGACACATAATATGCACTGGATCTTCAGGCACTAGGACTTGTTTGGCTTTTGTCCTTTTGCTTGATGGAGAAGATTGATTGATTGTGTACTCCCTGTATATTGTATATTTTTTATATTAAGAAATAGCAGTTAAAAGTTAATAGGCAAAGAGAAAGCTACTCATCAGCAATTGTCTTCAATTGTTTGGCTGATAGAAGGTAAATCTGATTCACTGTGATGGATAACAGAATGTCATTGCTTTTTATTGTGCTTTTAATAATCCATAATAGTTGAAATGTCAATTTTAATGTAAGATTTACAGGTGCTAGGATGGACATTTCACACTTTATTTCCATATCTTTGTTTCAATATAAATTTTGGAACACTAGTCTGTAATTGATCTTAGAACTGCTAAATGCTGACACACTAAAACTTGCCACTTGGTTAGTTGACTTAAGCATTGCAAATGCAGTACAAAGTATGTCTTTTTCTCCTCAATAGAGCTTATTCATCCCACTTCTTATTGAGATGAGAGAGGATTCAGCATTCTTAAACACCCATTTTCCAGCACAATCACTATGAGCAATAATGAGATTTCCTGGTGCGTTTTCCATTCCTAGGTTTGCCCTTCATGTTCCAGATCTGTCATATCAGGTTTTCAAAGCAGGACAGGATTGGGGTCACCTTCAAACTGTAATCATTAAGGAAAAGTTCTTCATTTGTAAATCCATTAAAAAGCCCAACAACAATCATTGGTAGATGTCATGCTAAACTTTTTCAGCATTAAAGTATATGTGCCGACAATTTTTTCTTAGTTGAATAGAGTGGGGATGGACTAGAACCTCTTTTGTGGAGCTTTATACCCACTTCATGTTCTTCTGACAACAATAAAGTCTGCAGATCTGTGAAGGATATGAGATATGTTAAAGCATTGTATATATCATGCTTTTGGTATGATCTCAGCTATTCTGTCCTGTATTTTACTGTATTTTACTGTATTTACTCAAAATAAAACAAACAGAAAAATTGAAACCAATGTATGCAGCTCACCTTGGCGAGTGGCTGTGAAAACATTAAAGAGGTAGTAAACTCCAGCGCAAAAATCCTCAGAAATCATAAGGCCACTACGCTACTACATCAGCAGTAGTTAGCCCCATAGTATGTTTCTTATTATTTTTTCCGCTTGATTTTTTCTGCCCATATTCCAGCCGAAGCTGGTGCCATATTTGCAGTGGTCTACTGATTCTGTAAAGCAGTGCACTTCCGCCCCTCCTCCTGTATCCAAGACATAATCTCGCTCATGGGCAGTGAACAGTAATGGGTCTGAACTCTCCTAGGATTGATATGCATTGTCGTGGAGTGCTAATAACGAAGGCACAGCATCTGTATGATGAGACTGACTGCACACTGAGCATGCCATCAATGGGGACAAAATGCGCATGCGCTATTGATGTCATTCAATAAAAAATCAGTTGAAATCTCCTAAACAGTGTGGATTGCGATATCATGAAAGACATTTACATGTAAGTCATTTAACAACGCCTTTCAAGGTGCAGAGTAGGTCAGGAGACTTTACTACCACTTTAATTTGTGTACTAACTAACAGGCTTACAAAGCAGAAATCCATGTCGACTTTTTCCACCATTTATGAGGCTACTCAAATATGCCAGTTTCAGAACTTTTACTATGAGAAAGTCTAGTTTAGTTTTGAATTATATTTTCTCAAACTCTTTATGCAAGCTCCGAAAACTAATTTAGATGGACCTATTTATTGGACTCCTTTAGACCCCTTTCACTCTGTGCCCACGGCCACATTGTTGCAGCGCTCCTCAAGAGCTTTTTAGGCGCTTCGGAGGTGCTGCCCATTCATTCAAATGGGTGGGGCATTTTGGGAAAGCTAAATACAGTGCTTCCAAACCGCTCCAAAGATGCTGCTGTAGGACCTTTTGGAAAGTCCTGCAAGCGCACCGCCCCAGTGTGAAAAGTCACACTTGAATGAATGGGAGGCGGTTTTCAGGCACTTAGCAGAGGCTATTTCCAGCGCTAAAGCACCTGAAAACCGCCCCAGTGTGAAAGGGGTCTTATTAAAAAAACAAAACAAAGAACAATTATGAGAAGAGTAATTCTGATAATTATTAGTTAAATGTTGACTGGCTAATAAGAGCTGATACCTAATTGCTTTGTTTTGCAGCACAGTTGCTTTGTACATTTTTTCACTTGAAGTGTTTGTAAAGCCAAAAATGTTTTTGTTTATTTTGAATGAAGGGGAAAGGATTTGAACCCCTTTTGGGTTTTTTACGGCTCTATTGGAAATTTCCCTTCACTTCCTGCTGACAATGTTTTACTATAGAGAAAGCAAGGAGAAATCTCCTATTTCAGATTTTCCTTTCAGGAAAAGATGAGAGAAAACCCTCTAATTAAGTCCCAGATAGCTGTAAAGACCATACAAGGGTTCTAATCCATCTCCACTCTATCCAATGCTTAAAGGAAAAAAAGGACTTGGCATACACTTTAAAAATTAAATATAGCCTCTTTTGTTTTCTATACATGTTTTGTGGGAACATTGGCTGAGGAGCAAAGCACTTGTGGCGTTAGAACATCTCATTTGTAGTTATGCCCATGAAAAGGCATTTCTGTAATAGATTATGGCACCTTATATGCACTTTTCTACAAAAGGGTAAATTTGTTAAGATTAGTAAGAAACATGTTGAGAGGACCAAGACAGAGAGTGGAAAACACAAAAGTCAAATTCAGATTTCATAGTAATGTAAGATGTTCCAGAATTTCAGAATAAACCTTGGATAGTAAGTCAGTTATGATTGATTTGTATTGAATCATGCCTTTTCCCTGACTATTTATTGTCTTTAGAATTAAGTGCTCTTGAAATATCTAATACAAACTTCAATAAAACTTTTGATTCTAAGTAAGCCTGAAACAGCTTTCCTCGTATATTTGACATTTGTTGAAGTTTGTGGTGTTTGCCAAAAACCAATGCTGCCTATGTCTGTTCACTCCATTTATGGATAAATTCTATTAGTAATAATCCTGTGTGGTTTATTATGTTGAAAGTTCTTTTAGTTCCGAGAGGTACTGCAGCAATGGTCCAATTCAGCAATTAGTAAAAGTCATCTTGAAGCAAAACTAAACCCACTGATCTGTTTCCTAAAACAGTTAAGCCGGCCATAGACAGGTCGAAATTTGGCCGGTTCAGCAGGAACTGATCAAATTTTGATCCATGTATGGGCAGGCTGGTTGTACTGAAGATGATCCATCGATTGACTTCAGTACAACGGCTGTAGCCGGAAGCAGTGATCATTGTATTTTGATAGCGGGGAAACCTCCTGCTGTCAGAATACAATAGCTCAGTGGGAGGGAATCCCCTATCAACACTAAATGGGTTGAGGGAATCAAGCAATTTTCTTTTTCTTCAACCCCTAGTTAAAGGAAAGAAAATCAGTTAATGTATGGCTTGCTTTACACTTAAGGTATGTCCTGGTGATAGCTGTCTCAGTTACTAGTGTTCTTATGTCAGCTCTCAACTGGACTGTCCAACCATCAAATGACTGCTGCCAAAACTAATCATATGTGTAGTACCATGGCAGATCAAACAGAGGCTAAGATGGCAGCTTCATTGCCTGTAAAAAATTGAAGAGTTTAGTTCCACATTAAGGTCCTTCCTGCCAACATATATAAAATATGTTGATAACCATTTATATTTTGTTACCAGTGATGGTAAAGCAGAACTTAACCCTCTATTCCTTTACAGCCAATAAAGTTGCCATCTTAGCTTCCTTTTGATCTGTATTACCATGCACATGTGTTCAGTCATGACACCAGCCACTTGATGGCTGGACAGTTCAGTAGAGAGCACAAGGCTAGAATGTCTTGAATGTAACTGGTTTGGCAATTGATGGTTTTAGTTCTGCTTTAAGGCCCAACTGAACTTTTGATTTAAATCAGATAAATATATTCCTGGCCCCTCAACAAAATGGCATGCTGTTTACAATTAGTTTTCTTTCAAAAACTGCCCCAGTCTAAGTAGAAAAGCCTGTCCCTTGTCAGCGTGTTGTAGAGAAGCACACTAGCTTTCTGTGTGGAAACAGTGGGCTCGCTGCAGAAGCCTGTCGCCACCTCTGCTGAGTCAGACTTATAGTTCTACAATAAGAACAAAGTTTTAAGCTTATGTTTATTTTTTTTTTCACTATTGATATAACCATTAAATGTAACATTTACTTTAGGGTGCATCCATGACACTTTCTTTCTCTCTCAAAATTATATTCTAATCATCTGTGGAGCTAAGAGGTAAAGCTGTCTCTTGTCTGAATATTCCGCCCTATGCAGAACAGCTGAGTAGTTTCAGAGTCTGAATATTGCACGTATTAAAAGTTAGGACTTTCCTTCCCATGATGATCTCCCAAAGCCGAACACAGATGTTTTATCCCAAAGGAGCAGGTCCTGCCACATACTGCGGATGTTGAATGTCCCAAGGGAGCCTTAGTGACCCTGACTATGTTCAGGCACTTGTGTAAATATTTCATGCGGCAGCCTGTGACATGCGGTACGATGAAGACCGCCACTATTGAGCTGGAGTCTGGCCAGATGGGCGGCTGGCAAAAGAGGGTTTTCTAATAAGAAAATGTACTCTCTTCCTGAGAATGAGCAGTGCTTTCAGTGATCAGAGTGGAAAGCCTATTTTGTATGTATTTATATATATATATATATATATATATATATATATATATATATATATACACAGAGTGACTACTATACTACATTTATTATATACAAACTTGGATGTTTGACAAGAGTCACTCTTTCTGTTATCTAAAAGATATTACAAATGTGCTTGAAGACGTTTTTAAAATGGCGAATAAGCATTTCTTTAGTTGGCTGTGTTAACATTCAAGAAATAGTGATGTTGCTTTGTAGTCAACAGAATGTACTCTCCTGCAGCCTAGATAGTACAGTAAATTTAGGAAATTACGATGGATACCACCTAAACCATAGAGCAGGGATATGCAATTAGCGGACCTCCAGCTGTTGCAAAACTACAAGTCCAGTGATGCCTCTGACTCTGGGTGTCATGCTTGTAGTTGTCAGAGTCTTGCTATGCCTCATGGGACTTGTAGTTCTGCAACAGCTCGAGGTCCTTGCCCTAAAGTGTATAAAGTCACAGAAAACTGAGATCTAATATTCAATGATATTAATATATATATACAGTATAAAAAAAAAAAAAGAAAAGCAGCGTTAAAAAACACACACCTAAAGCCAAATTTTTCAAATGCATTTAGACACATTCAGGCGCATCAAGCGTTTGGGCATTAATTAATTTCATTGGTCAAGATAGTCATTTATTTTGGCCATTGAAATGAACGCTCAAGCCTAGCGTTTGTTCACATTTCCGACCCCTAATCGCCTTTACATCTAAATGCCTGTAAATGCCTATTTGTCTACATGGACACATAGGCTAACAAAGAGGGGCATTTAGGTGCAGAAAAAAAAAACACAGTTAGCACACTTGCCTTGGGTCATCAGGTTGAATCCCACCCACGGCACTACCTGCACAGAGTTTAGATGTTCTCCCTGTGCCTGCATAGGTTTCCTCCAGGTACTCCGTTTTGCTAACACATTCCAAAGACATGCTGGCAGGTTAATTGGCTCCTGTCTAAATTCGCCCTAGTATGTGTATGTATGAGTGTGAGTGAGGGACCCTTAGATTGTAAGCTCCTTGAGGGCAGGGGCTGATGTAAATGTGCAATATATAATATGTAAAGCGCTGCGTAAATCGATGGCACTATATAAGTACTTGTCATAAATAAAATAAATAAAACATCCAACTCCTGTAAAACAGGCATTTGACAGCTGCAGTGTGCATAATGCCGCGTACACACGGTCGGACTTTTCGTCTACAAAAGTCCAACGGACGCTGACGGACTAAAGCTGGCTGGTAATCCGATCGTGTGTGGGCTTCTCCGGACTTTCAACTGACTTTTTTAGCCTCAAATCCGACGGACTTTAGATTTGAAGCATGCT